>NC_086444.1:215694071-216034071 GCF_028390025.1 Pseudophryne corroboree
TCGTACCAGCTGGTGTTCCAGGGAAAGCTGGACTGCTGTAGATAAAATGCTGCTGTGGGTACTGGTTAGAACCAGACAGGTGTTGGCACGGAGTGGATACTGGCTGGAACCAGTTAAATAATAAATAAAGCTTGAGAGTGATGCAATGTAGATGAAATGTAGAATTTGAGAGCGGAGAAATAATAATACCGGTGGAGAGTGGTAAACTGCAGAAAGGACACCGGCCCTTTAAGAGAAGCTGTACACTGCTGGAAGCTGAGCTGGAAGCAGGTGATGTTGTAGCTGGAAACAGGTGAGTCCAGAATGGATCGGAGAGTCAGGCTACACCGCAGATGGAATGCTGGTGCGGGTCTCTATAGCAGAAGTCTGGAGACAGGAGCTGGAACCTGAAAGACATTCACAGAAGAGAGACAAACTGGAACTAGGTTTGACAACCAAAGCACTGACGCCTTCCTTGCTCAGGCACAACCTATTTATACCTGCAGCAAGGAAGGCATTGGCTAGGCAATTATGCAAATTAATAATACTGACAACGGATTGGTAGGAATGATCAGCTGACAGAATCCAAGATGGCTGCGCCCATGCAGACCCTTGGAGGGAAGTTTGGATTGTAATCCATGTGGTCTGGAAAACAGCAATGGCGGCGCCGACCACAGAAGACAGGAGACGCCAGGCCGACAGATGCACATCCGACCACGTGGACACAGCGGAGGCCGCGGCTGACGTAATCGCCACTCTGAATGCAGAAGCTCAGGGACGGCGGCGGAGGCCGCGGGAGACGCCATGCCAGATGTATAAGGCGTTACTGTGACTGCGTCCAGAGAGACAGGAGAGGATGCGGGAATGTGCACATCAGGATAACAGATGGGATCCGGTCCTGGAGCGCTGAGCCAGCCTTAGGAGGCATCTGATAGGTAAGAAATGGCGTCCAGATACCCGGATCGTGACAGCACCCCCCCTTTAGGAGTGGCCCCAGGACACTTCTTTGGCTTTTGAGGAAACTTGGAATGGAATCTCCGGACCAAGGCAGGAGCATGGACATCAGAAGCATTGGTCCATGAACGTTCCTCAGGGCCATAACCCTTCCAGTCAATAAGATACTGAAGTTGACCGTAACGGTGACGTGAGTCCAGGATCTTGGCTACTTCATACTCAACGCCTCGTTGAGTTTGGACTT
Organism: Pseudophryne corroboree; assembly: GCF_028390025.1. Classification (NCBI taxonomy): domain Eukaryota; kingdom Metazoa; phylum Chordata; class Amphibia; order Anura; family Myobatrachidae; genus Pseudophryne; species Pseudophryne corroboree. The sequence goes on from NC_086444.1 coordinate 215,695,249, forward strand.
TCGGAGTTGGAGGAAGTGAGGAATGAAACCGATTCAAGATTAGCGGTTTCAACAGGGAAACATGGAATGTCCTGGGTATCTTTAAGAAGGGAGGCAACTGGAGTCTGTAAGCAACAGGATTGATGACTTGATCAATTTTAAAAGGACCGATGTAGCGAGGTGCAAACTCCATACTGGGAACTCTTAACCTCAAATTCTTCGTGGATAACCATACCCGATCACCCACCTTGAGAGCAGGAACTGCTCGACGCTTCTTATCCGCAAACTTCTTGTACCTGAACGATGCCTTGAGCAGAGCTGATCGTACGCTCTTCCAGATATTGGCAAACTGATGCAAGGTGATATCCACTGCGGGAACAGAAGTTGCTGGAAGCGGTTGGAACTCAGGGACTTTAGGGTGGAATCCAAAGTTGGTGAAGAATGGTGTTGAAGAAGATGAAGAATGATACTGGTTGTTATGACAGAACTCGGCCCAGGGAAGTAATTGAACCCAGTCATCTTGAGAGGAGGACACCTAGATGCGGAGGAAGGACTCCAAGTCCTGATTCACCCTCTCAGTTTGACCATTGGTCTGAGGATGGTAAGCCGTGGAAAACTTTAGCTTGACTTGGAGGGCTTGACATAAACTTCGCCAGAATTTGGCTGTGAATTGAACTCCTCGATCTGAGATAATTTCTTCTGGAAGACCGTGGAGTCGAAAGATCTCTTGTATGAATACTTGAGCCAACTTGGAAGCTGACGGAAGACCGGTGAGAGGAATGAAGTGTGCCATCTTGGTGAACCGGTCAACTACCACCCAGATGGTATTAAACTTGTTGCACATGGGCAAATCTGTAATAAAATCCATCGACAAATGGGTCCATGGTCGACGGGGAACAGATAGTGGAACCAGTTGCCCCGCAGGCGACTGGCGGGATACTTTATGTTGAGCACACTTTGGGCAAGATGCAATAAACTCCAAAACGTCCTTTTTCAGAGTTGGCCACCAATAGGACCTAGAGATAAACTCCAGGGTTTTTTGGATACCTGTATGTCCGGCAAAGCGGGAAGCATGGGCCCAATGCATGAGCTTCTTCCTTAGTGTCGGCTTCACAAAACTTTTCCCTGATGGGGGCGTAGAGTCCATCCCTACCGTGGAGAATGCCAACGGACTTATAATAGGATGCTTGTCTGAAGACTCTGACTCATTTTCTTGCTCCCATGAGCGGGAAAGGGCATCGGCCTTGCGATTCTGAGAGCCCGGACAGAACTGGAGTTTAAAGTCGAACCTGGAAAAGAAAAGTGCCCATCTGGCCTGACGAGGGTTGAGACATTGTGCGCCTTTCAGATATAGAAGGTTCTTGTGGTCTGTAAGGATGGTGATTGAATGAGAAGCTCCCTCCAACAGATATCTCCACTCCTCTAGAGCGAGCTTGATGGCTAGCAACTCCTGGTCGCCAATGGCATAGTTGCGCTCCGCTGGGGAGAACTTCCGTGAGAAGAAACTGCAAGGATGTAAATGGCCATCTTTAGCCCTCTGAGATAACACCGCTCCTACTCCAACGGAGGAGGCATCCACCTCTAGGATGAAAGGAGAGTCGATGTCAGGCTGTTTCAGGACAGGCGCAGAGATGAACCTCTGTTTTAAAAGATGAAAAGCTTGCATGGCTTCTTCAGACCACTTGGACGGGTTAGCACCCTTCTTGGTGAAAGCAGTAATAGGCGCCACAATGGTGGAAAAGTCTCGTATAAACTTTCGGTAATAATTGGCGAACCCTAAGAACCTCTGGACCCCTTTGAGGGTTAAGGGTACCGGCCAATTCTGGATTGCTTGTAGTTTCTCAGGATCCATCTCTAGTCCGGAACCGGACACAATGTACCCTAGAAACGGAATGGACTTGACTTCAAAGACGCATTTCTCTAATTAGCAATAGAGATGATTGACACGGAGACGGGACAGAACCTCCTTTACCCAAAAACGATGTTCCTCTAAATTGTTGGCAAAAATGAGGATATCATCTAGATAGACCACGACATGACGGTATAGAATGTCTCTGAAGATCTCATTGACGAAATGCTGGAAGACAGCTGGAGCATTGCTCAATCCGAAGGGCATGACGAGGTACTCATAATGTCCGTCACGGGTGTTAAATGCGGTCTTCCACTCGTCACCCTCACGGATCCGGATGAGATTGTATGCACCTCTCAAGTCCAGCTTTGTAAAGATGGTAGCTCCGCTAACTCTGTCAAAGAGCTCAGTAATCAGGGGTAAAGGATAGCGGTTCTTGATGGTAATGTCGTTCAAACCTCTGTAGTCGATGCACGGCCGCAGACCACCATCTTTCTTTTTTACAAAAAAGAAGCCTGCGCCGGCTGGAGAAGAAGAAGGTCGAATGAACCCCTTTGCTAGGTTCTCTTTAATGTATTCCTCCATAGAATGCGTCTCGGGCAGAGACAACGGATAAGTTCGGCCTCGAGGTGGAACCTTCCCTGGAACGAGATCAATCGGGCAGTCCCATTCTCTATGAGGAGGAAGGATATCAGCAGAAGCTTTACTGAACACATCCGTGAAATCTTGATATGGAGGAGGTGGAACATCAGACGACCTGGGGGAGGAAGAACAGACAGGCAACACTTTAAACAAACATGTCTCAGCACAGGAGGGACCCCATGCCAGGATTTGCGTAGTCGTCCAATCAATTGTAGGATTGTGAAGACGGAGCCATGGAAGGCCCAGGACCACAGGATGTGTGGCTCTTGGAATCACTAAAAGTGAAATAAGTTCGGAATGAAGAACTCCCACTCTCAGACGAACTGGTAGAGTCCTTAGAGCAATAACTGTATCAAAAATTTTACTGCCATCCACGGCAGTTAAGGAAAAGGAGGAAGGAAGTCTCTCGGTGGGTAGGGACCACCGTTTAACATAGGCTTCGGTAATAAAGTTCCCAGCTGCTCCGGAATCCAGGAGGGCAATGACGTTCTGATAACGTTGAGCAACTTGAAGCGAGACTGGGAGATTACAATCTTGAGGAGATGGAGAGGAGATCATTACTCCTAGCCGGCCCTCTCCTTGGCGAGCTAGGATTTGAAGTTTCCCGGACGTTTGGGACAGGCATGAATAGTGTGAGACGGGGCTGCACAATACAGACAGAGAGACTCAGAGAGACGTCTTCGGCGCTCAGCAGGAGTTAAACGGGAACGGCCAATTTGCATGGGTTCATCTTTAGTTGGTGACAGTTGGCGAGGAGGAGGAGCAGAAGATTTTGGAGCAGATGATCTTCCACGCTCAGTTGCTCTCTCTCTGAAACGTAAGTCAACTTTTGTACAAAGTGAGATTAGCTCATCTAACTTGGAAGGTAAGTCTCTGGTAGCTAACTCATCTTTAATACGCTCGGATAAACCATGCCAGAATGCAGCATACAGGGCCTCGTTGTTCCATGCCAGTTCAGATGCCAGGATCTGGAACTGTATAAGATATTGTCCTACAGTATGTGATCCCTGGCGTAAACGGAGAATCTCAGACGAAGCTGAAGTTACCCGGCCTGGCTCGTCGAAGATGCGCCTGAATGTTGACACGAATGCAGTGTAAGAAGATAGCAGGGTGTCGGACCTCTCCCATAATGGTGATGCCCAGTCAAGGGCTGAGCCACTGAGAAGTGAGATGATGTAGGCAATTTTTGTACGGTCACTGGGAAAATTGCCAGGTTGTAGCTCAAACTGAATCTCACACTGGTTGAGAAATCCCCTGCAGAATCTTGGAGATCCGTAAAATTTTGCTGGCGTTGGAAGATGAAGACGTGGAGCAGAAATGGGTAAGGTGGGAGGGGTTATAACTGGAGTCACTGTGGTTGACGCACCAGAAGCGCCTGATCCACGGAGAGTTGTCTGAATCCCATCCAGCCGAGTAGAGAGATCCTGGAGACAGCGGATGATGTGGCCCTGTGCAGCCTCCTGATGTTCTAGTCGGGCTGCCAGTTCTTGCATCGGCCTGGCCGCTTGATCCTGGTCTCCGGCTGGATTCATTAGGTCAGTGCTTACTGTCACAACTGAGGGCCTGAGCTGACGGAAGGCAGCCTCAGTTGTAGGGGCTGAGATGTACCGGAACCTGGGAGGTTGTATCAGACCCCTGGACATGTAAGTAACATGAAGAGAAACCGCCCGAAGGCGTGACCACGACAACTTGAGTAAAAGTCAATGATATTTATTTATGACAAACTCCATGCATCACAGTAGCAGTAAAAAGTAACATAAAAATCAGCAGAGAAATAATAATACAGTTCCTGGGTACTACAGGGTGGCAGGGGCCACAGAGCTCTGGTGGTATGAGACAGTTCTTATTATCTGCAAGTTGGAAAGTCCTTACCAGGCTCAACTGTAGCAATGAGGAAAGCCCAGGGTCGTACCAGCTGGTGTTCCAGGGAAAGCTGGACTGCTGTAGATAAAATGCTGCTGTGGGTACTGGTTAGAACCAGACAGGTGTTGGCACGGAGTGGATACTGGCTGGAACCAGTTAAATAATAAATAAAGCTTGAGAGTGATGCAATGTAGATGAAATGTAGAATTTGAGAGCGGAGAAATAATAATACCGGTGGAGAGTGGTAAACTGCAGAAAGGACACCGGCCCTTTAAGAGAAGCTGTACACTGCTGGAAGCTGAGCTGGAAGCAGGTGATGTTGTAGCTGGAAACAGGTGAGTCCAGAATGGATCGGAGAGTCAGGCTACACCGCAGATGGAATGCTGGTGCGGGTCTCTATAGCAGAAGTCTGGAGACAGGAGCTGGAACCTGAAAGACATTCACAGAAGAGAGACAAACTGGAACTAGGTTTTACAACCAAAGCACTGACGCCTTCCTTGCTCAGGCACAACCTATTTATACCTGCAGCAAGGAAGGCATTGGCTAGGCAATTATGCAAATTAATAATACTGACAACGGATTGGTAGGAATGATCAGCTGACAGAATCCAAGATGGCTGCGCCCATGCAGACACTTGGAGGGAAGTTTGGATTGTAATCCATGTGGTCTGGAAAACAGCAATGGCGGCGCCGACCACCGGAGACAGGAGACGCCAGGCCGACAGATGCACATCCGACCACGCGGACACAGCGGAGGCCGCGGCTGACGTAATCGCCACTCTGAATGCAGAAGCTCAGGGACGGCGGCGGAGGCCGCGGGAGACGCCATGCCAGATGTATAAGGCGTTACTGTGACTGCGTCCAGAGAGACAGGAGAGGATGCGGGAATGTGCACATCAGGATAACAGATGGGATCCGGTCCTGGAGCGCTGAGCCAGCCTTAGGAGGCATCTGATAGGTAAGAAATGGCGTCCAGATACCCGGATCGTGACACCCTAATAGAAACAGAAGGAAGTTGAACCAGCATAGTCTGAATAGACAAATTAAATGCAACTAACAAAGTAAAAAATATTTTTATTTGACTTTTTAAGGAAAATTCAATGGATGTTTGTACAGCATATTTAATTGAACTTAACTGTACTTTTAATCAGTGGCAGCAGGTTGTGTCAACAACCCGGTGCATACTTTGGTGTGCACGTCTGAAAAGGGGCATGGTATACTCACCCTGGACCACATGTCTGCTCCTCCTGCACCCCCTTGCGGCTCTCTTTGAATTTCTGCTTCTACATCTGTCACTGATTGATTAGGTAAGTTGAACACCAGTGCTGCACCTTGTATCCAAAAATTGTATGTGATGAGATCTAAACTAGTGGGTGCTAATTTGAACAATGACTGACAGATGTAAGAGGCAGTGCCGTAACTACGTGTGTGCCAGGTGTGCCTGGCACACAGCGCAGTCGCACTGAGGGCGCAACTGCCAGAGGCTTGTAATGAGTCAATTTGACTCATTACAAGCCGCCTGTGCCGGAGGAGGAGAGGGTGCAGCGGAGAAGGAGGAGGAGGGAGTGGGAGGAGGGAGCCTCTGCAGCAGTCCCTCTCCTTCTGCATTGGCTGGCCCGGCGCTGCGCTTCCCTGATCCCAGCATTCACAGCGGCGGCGGCCAGCCAATACTGAAGGAGAGGGACTGCTGCGGCTCCCTCCTCCCCCTCCCTCTTCTTCCTTCTCCCCTGCCACCCGGAGCTGCCAGCACCGAGGAGCCTGACTGCCTGAGAGATGGTAAGTATCATCTATTCAATCTATCTATCTATCTATCTATCTATCTATCTATCTATCTATCTATCTATCTATCTATCTATCTATCGGTCTGTCTACCTAATGTGTAAAAGGCAGACTCTGTCTGCTGTAATGTGTAAAAAAGGGGACGCAGCCTGCCGTAATGTGTAAAAAGGGGACACTGTCTGCCGTAATGTGTAAAAAATGGGTTGCTGTCTGCCGTAACGTGTAAAAAGGGGACGCTGTCTACCATAATGTGTAATAAGGGGGACGCTGTCTGCCGTAATGTGTAAAAGGGGGACTATCTGCCGTAATGTGTAAAAAGGGGGACTGGCTGCTGTAATGTGTAAAAAGGGGACGCTGTCTGCCGTAATGTGTAAAAAGGGGGACTATCTGCCGTAATGTATAAAAAGGGGGACACTGTCTGCTGTAATGTGTAAAAAGGGGACGCTGTCTGCCGTAATGTGTAAAAAGGGGAAGCTGTCTGCCGTAATGTGTAAAAGGGGGACTGGCTGCCGTAATGTGTAAAAGGGGACGCTGTCTGTCGTAATGTGAAAAAGGGGAATCTGTCTGCCGTAATGTGTAAGAGGGGCTGTACCTGGTGTAGTGGCGCTACTGTGCGGCGTAATTTGAATAATGGAGACTACCGTTATATAAATTGGTATTATTTTGTTGCCACACCCCTTCCCCATGTGGCCACGCCCCTATATTTTTTACGCGTGCCTGCGGTGCGCACTGCCCCTTTTTTACATATCTTGCACACAGCGCTAAAATGTCTAGTTACAGCACTGGTAAAAAGTAATAAAAAAGATCACAGAACACTGTGCAATTTACTTTTGATTTCTCGCAGACATGTAATCATGTTTACACTATAACCAAGGTTTATTGAATGAATACGGGGGGGGGGGGGGAGTTACTGTATATATTCTCTGTGTGATACCCCACTTTCCTTTATCTGGGAGATGCACTGCTGAAGGAGACTAGGGGGGTAATTCAGACCTGATCACTAGGCAGCGATTTTTGCTGCCCTGCGATCAGATAGTCACCGCCTACTGGTGGAGGGAGAATTCGCTGTGCAAGTGTGCGATCGCATGTGTAGTAGAACTGCACAAACTGATTTTGTGCAGTCTCTGCTCAGCCCAGGACTTACTCTGCTGCTGCGATTGTTTCCTGCTGATCGGGGCCGGAGCTGACGTCAGACACCCTTCCTGAAAATGCCTGATCCTGCCTGCATTTTTTCGGACACTCCTGTAAATGGTCAGTTGCCACTTACAAACGGCCTCTTCCTGTCAAACACCTTGCAATCGCTTTTTTCGCACCATCCCGTTGCTAGGCACTGATGCCCCGTGCTGCGATCCGTCGCCCCTGTGCATTGCGGTGCATACGCATGCGCAGTTTAGAAAAACGCACAGCAGCGATCAGGTCTGAATTACCCCCTAGATCCCACACAATCCTCTGTGGTGCAAAGAACTGACAGCTGGAGAGAGGGCAGCTAAGTGGCAGTAACTGGCAGCAGGCTATTGCAGACAGAAAACAGAGGAGTTTGGGGTGGCATCACTTTGTTTAGAGGAGGATGCAAAAGCAGCTTCAGAGGGAGGATGACACCTTGAGAACAGCAGCAGAGAGAAACAGTTGTTCTCAAAATGATACCAAGGGGTATATTCACTAATGGTTGATTTTGACCCATTTTGTGTTTCTAGCTGATTTTTGATCGATTTTGCAAATCAGAGATTTACAAAAGGTAAAAATCGACCAAAATCAACAAAAAATGACCAAAATTGAGCAGTGAAAAAGCATTTATGCTTTCACAGGGTTCAGTGCCTATCAGAGATTTACTAACCATTTGTAATATCGACCAAATAATAGACTAATAAATGATAGATGTTTCTTACTTCTAAAAATCACTTTATTGCCTAAACCATCATTATGAATGGAAGGGAAGATGGACGCTATGCAGATTAAAATATGCATGCATATGCTTCGGATGGTGCATACGCCAAAGTCTAATAGTGATGTCGCTCACAGCGCTTACCTTCACAGTAACAGAAACAGTCCGGAACCATTTGTGGGCATTGAACGCAGGCCTGTCACAGCCATGTTTGGGCATCTCTGTGCAGGCTGCCATGCTGCTTAGCCGTTGATTTACTTGAGCTGACGATTATCAAAGGATCTGCATGTGTGCTGCAAATGTGTACGCAGTTGCTGTGCCTTTACAATGGCTCCGCTGTACTTTTCAGCTGTACTTTTCAGGGCTGTTGGATTTTTTGCGTAATTTTGCACATCCTCAGCTGTGATCACTATAGCATCCGTCATTGAATCAAATGGCACTGTGCAGGCACCCAAACAATGGAGATGTACACAAACCATCGCAGGCATCCCACCATCAGAGATGAACACAAACCAGAATTAGAGTAAACACATCAGCTTCTTGTATGTGGTATGTTTTGTCCAATAGAAAATCAGCAGGAAGAGGTAGTACATTTTGGACTATTTTTGACCAATTTTTTTTTATGTCTATTTGCAGTTGATTTTGAATGGAACTGATTAAAATTGACTGACTTCAGATTTAGAAAAACGACCAACATCAACATCGGATACAAAATAATAATAAAAAAAATAAAACGACCAAAAATTAACTTTTAGTAAATATGAAATTTTGTCCATGAAACATCCTGTGGATTTTGCCCCGGCAGCCCCGGATCGATGCCAGGGGGGACTGTGCTTAGGGTGCCGCAGCTGCAGCTGTGACTTTCAGCAGCCAGACATCCAGACAATAAGATGCTGCCAGGGAACGGGTAGTAAGGGCGGAGCTGCAATGACCCTTTCCGCAGCCGGGTACCCTGGCAACCAGAGTGGAAAATTATCACTTTATGAAGAACTGTCTTCTCAAGTGATAATTTTCTCATAGGGGCAGGATGAATCGTGAGAGGACACAATGAGAATTGAAAAATTCTCATTGCACAATTTTCTCATGGTGAATAAGCCCTTAAAACATAAGTGACCAATCACTGAACAAGTTGTGTGGCCTTCCGGCACCCAACCAAGTGATACTAATCCTCTCTGTTCAGGATAGAGTATCCTGCCCACAACCACTGCTGCAGCGATCTCTTACCGCCAATGCAATGTGACTTCCCTGGCTTCCGCTGCTGCTGATGTCCCCTTCTGCACTCTGCCTGGTCCAAACAAGCAATCCATGAGCTGGACCACCATTGATACTACAACTCCAAACAGCACCATGTGCTACATTCTAAGGCGGGAAACTTTATTAGATGACAGAGCGCTGAGGGCTGAAGTAGCAGCATTAGCAGCGAAGCCTCGCCCACTCCCATCCATCTGCAGCATAACCACTATTAAAAGCCGCTGTCCCATTTTGTCCCCCTGAATCTTGGGGTCCATTTAAAGCTCGGGTTCTAGGACGGTGTACCCTTTGTAACCCCCTGTTGCCGAGCCTGACCACACTGGTAGTAGGATGGTGTCTCATACAAAATTGTGCAAAAAAATTGTGGCCTTGTTGGGTAAATAAGCACTAACTAGTGCTTCTTGCTTGCTCCCACATAGTCCTAGCAAGGGAGTGTGTATTTAGATGATCTGAATGATTTCCAGAGGGCAATGAGTTTGGAGCTCCTTCCATCGCGTTGCAGCAATACCTTTCTGATTGAGCCTGTCAGTCTATATAAGTATTCTTTAAATACATGAAATTGCTGCCTTTATGCAGCAATATTTTGTTTTTGTATCATGTTGATCTAGAAAAAGAAGGATTGCCTTGTTTCTTAAAGAGCACAAGTTAGATGTTGTTTTGTTACCATGATTTCATGGCCCCAAGGGAAATGCTCCTATCTTTTCTGTAGAGTATTGACAAATGAAAATAGCTCACTTTCAGTTAGCTCAGACCCTTAATCTTAAAGCACAGAAATACAACATGAAAAGCAGACAGAACTGTCTGCGACTGAACATGATCTTAGCTGCAATAGATTGAGTATGCTTATCTTCTTATGCCTGATAGGACCCATCTAATTATGTTACATTTGACTAATTCATTTATTGCAAATCTATTGCGAGTCTTTTGCAGTCAAAAAGATTGCACGTATCATTTCTGACACAATGACCGTGCATATGAACTGCAACATAATCTACTCATGCTGGGAGATGGTTAGTGTAGATACTGTACTTGATATTTCATAAATCCAAGGCTGGCTAGGTCTATTCTGTGGAAATAATGATTTTTCTGTGAACGATTGACTTGATCTTGGTTTTTTAGTTTCCTGGTGGGATTTTTCCATTGTGCTACGGTGCCTGGGATTCTTTTAAATACTGTACAAAGTTTTCAACCTGCATTGTTTCACTATTTGTGCTAGTACATGACTGCTTCCAGTATTTATTGTGAAATAACACAATATTATAGTAAACAGTGAAATAAATATTTGTATCATGCACTTTTACATATGATCTTCCTCTCTCCCATAATGTAGCATAATGATTCTCACAAAGAAATAAGGATCAATAAGGGTTTTTGGTAACAATATGGTTTGAAAAGGGACAGACTAGATGGAACAAGTCAAATTCTATGTTTCTAATGTGAACTGGGGGCACTACAATGTGGCATAATGTGAACTTGGGGGCACTACAATGTGGGATAATGTGAACTGGGGCACTACAATGTGGCATAATGTGAACTGGGGGCACTACAATGTGGCATAATGTGAACTTGGGGCACTACAATATGCATAATGTGAACCGGTGGCACTACATTGTTGCATAATGTAAACTAAGAGCACTGCAATGTGGCATAATGTGAACTGGGGGCACTACAATGTAGCATAATGTGAACTTGGGGCACTACAATATGGCATAATGTGAACTGGTGGCACTACAGTGTTGCATAATGTGAACTAAGAGCACTGCAATATGTCATCGTGTGAACTCAGGGGCCACAGTGTGGCATAATGTGAACAGGTGGCACTGCAGTGTTGCATAATGTGAACTAATGGCACTGCAATGTGGCATCATGTGAACTCGGGGGCCACAATGTGGCATAATGTGAACTGGGGACTCTACAATGTGGTTAAATTGCGAACTGTGAGCCTAATTCAGACCAGGTCACACGCAGACTATTTTTTGCATTGCTGCGACCAGGTAATCGCCGCCTACAAGGAAGGGGGTAATGGCTTTGCAGTGGTGTATTCGCTTGTGCAGAGAGTTGCACAAGCAAAAAGTTTGTGCAGTCTCTGCACAGCTAAAGACTTACTCAGCCGCTGCGATGATCCTTGCTGTAGCTGACGTCAGAAACCCTCCCTGGAAACGGCCGGCCACGCCTGCATTTTCCTGGACACTCCCAGAAAATTGTGAGTTGACACCCCCAGGACGGCCTTTTCCTGTCAATCTTCTTGCTTTTGCCGCTGCAAACACATTCTTTATTCTGTTCATTGGCTGACGCGCCTGTGCATTGCGGCCCTTACGCATGTGCTGTTCAGACCCGATCATACAGCTGCGAAAAAAGGCAGCGTGTGATTGGTTCTGAATGCCCCCCACCCCCCCGGTGCACTACTATGTGGCATAATGTGAAACACCGCTGTGGAGAGATCATGTCTCTTCGAGGGCCTCCTTCACACGTGTCTGCAGTGACATCACCAACCGGCATATTGCCAGTTCGGGTCGCCTGTCTGAAAGGAGTCTTGCCGAGTCGAACCCAGGAAGGAACCATGTACAGGGTGCAACTCGGCAATAACTCTCTGAAAGCGGTAGTATTCACAACATATCTTTTGAATGGCAGTAGCAGAGTGTTCTGATGTTTTAATAAGTGATTTCATAGCAAAATCTTATATCAAGTATAAGAGTGATACCAGCTGTAATAATTATTATAGTGATTTAAATTGGGCAAGGAAATGTTTGAGTGGTATTACCCTTCAAATATAGCATGTCTATCTCTTGCAGCCTGTAATTCTCATCTTCCATACAAGCCCTCAATCGCATTTACTAGTGTTAAATAGGATCATGTGTGTAACAGTATCTGTCCTAGGGGTGAGGTAAATCAAAACCAGATTGGTGATGAAGAAAATGTCCACACATTCTTCTCTAAAATATTACATTCAGTAATAATATTGTGGGGTTCACTGGAATAGAAATGAGTTCTGAAACTAACCTAGCATGGTAAGGTTAGTAAAGGAAAGGAAATGTCAATTAGGTAGATGGCTGCAACTTTATATCCATGATGTTAAAGAATGATGTAACATCAGCTGGAGGGGTCAATATGAGGGTGGGGTGTGGATCATAGGGTCGACCACACTTAGGTCAACCGTCTCTAGGTCGACCAATATTGGTTAACAGTAACTAAGTCGACACCTGAAATAGGTTGACACAAGCATTAGGTCGACATTAACAAGGTCGACATGACAAAAGGTTGACATTAGTTTAAAAAGAAATTTGGTGTAGTTTTCTTTGTAGAGTGAACGGGAACCCCAATTAGTGCACCGTGTCCCCTCGTATGGCTTGCTCTGCTACCGCTGCTCTCGGCCCAATTGTAGTCCACGTGGATCGTAAAGCATGAAATAGGTAAAAAAATGAAAGAAATTTTTTGGGGAAAAATTCATGTCGACCTTTTGTCATGTCAACCTCTAACATGACGACCTAGTGACCCTGTCGACCTAGAAACCATGTTGACCTAATGCATATCGAATATACCATGAAGGTGATATACCTCTTAAATGGCATATCTGCAAATGTGTCCCTATTTAATTGTGTTGCAATTATGTGAGTATAAGCGTAGTGCACTTAGCCTTTTCTTGCTCACCCCTGTTCTGCCTCTGCAGGCTTAAGGTGATGCAAGTCATCTATATGCAAAAACATATATATGGTCATAATTATACACATTTTTTTTATACACAAGGGCAGTATGATACTAATACAAATATAATTATGTCTATGTCTAAATGAACCAGACTTAGGAGTACATTTACTAAGCAGTGATAAGAGCGGAGAAGTGAGCCAGTGGAGATATTTCCCCATCAACCAATCAGCAGCTCTGTATCATTTTATAGTATGCAAATTATAGATGTTACTTCAGTGCTGATTGGTTGCCATGGGCAACTTCTCCACTGGCTCACTTCTCTGCTCTAAACACTGCTTAGTAAATGTACCCCTAAGTTTGATAAAGAGATGAATGCAAAAAAAGCCATTTATGTTCACACATTGAGTACATTTAAATAAATGTGTAAGTTTTCCCAATCAGTATACGTATAGTCACCCACAGAGTTGTACACTCTGGGTGGGATTCAAATGATATATCACGCCCAATTTCCTTTCTAAAATGATCTCAGTTATCATGCATATTACGCCCATAGTGATCAGGTTTAGCTGTGTAAAGGGTAGGGTGCCTCCCTACTTCGGGGGTAGCGAGATGAAATAATGATACCACGCCCCTGAGGGCAGAAACAGAACGGGTGTGGAAAGGGGTGAAAATAATTGAATCCCGCCCTCTGTGTACTGCTACATTGCATCCTATGATGGGAGCTGCAAAGTTACAGTACTAGAAGTCAATCTTGTGGTTCCAATTATAGTATACAATGTAGCGGTTCCCACCATGGACTTCAATGGAGGTTTCCCACCATTGAAGTCTATGGGGGGGGGAGAGTTTGATTGACAGCGCAGTCGCTCACAGCCAATAAGTAGGTTGCTCCTAAGGAAGCTCCTGCTGATTGGCTAGTGGCTCTTCTAATGACAGGACTCATGCATACACTTCCTCGTATCCATTTTGGTTCGAGTGTTCCATTTTCATTTTTTTTACCCCTTATTTGCCTACTTGGAATGAAGAGGGAGTGATCTACACTAGGAATAACTGAATATGATTTTTTTTTTTTTACAGGTTTTGTAAAGCTACTGGAGAAAGGAGCCAAATGGCTACATGGAGTGTAACTAAGTAAGTGTAAGTGTGTGAGGGTGCTTATTAAAGTATTACTATCTCAGTGTGTGTGCCTTGTGTTTTTTTAATTATTTATTTTAAAGGGAGACTATAGGTACCAGCAGACCCTTAATACCCTGCATACTGGTACTTTGGTTCTCCAAATGCCAGCATATGTGGGAGGCTTGTTGGGACCTGTAGGTCTATCCTGTAAAAGACAATATTTTTTACCAACTCAAACAAACTAAATGGACTATCAGCTCAGCACACACAGCCCATGGGTGCTGGGAATAGCCCCTAGCTTCAGCCCTGGCCTTGGGTGTCTGGAGGGCGGGGGGGAAAGGGGCATCTTTGTGGGGGGTCCCCACTTCCCTAGGAAAACCTGGCCATGACTGACTAGTTAGGGGGATTAATGCCACGGCCACAGGGACCAATATATAGTAAGTGTGTCTCCTGGCTCTGGCATTATCTCTCTCATTAGTGGAGCCTGGTTTTAATAATAGGGTGGACTTACAGTATATGTGTTTCCCCCCCCCCATATTTTTGAAACAAGGACCAGTCCAAGAGCCCGGTGCTGGTTCTTAAAATACCCTACACAATTTTTCCCTTGAATATTTTGAATTAGGACCGACTCAAGAAGTCAAGCGCTGGTTATGCTTGTGGGGCGGACCCTGCAATGTTTTTTTTTTTTTTTTTTTTTAACTAGTTACATACATTTACACAGAGAAGCACTGCATAGACTTGCAGACTTCTCTAAACACGTTGCTGAGGGGGATGTTTATTTGTAAAGTGCAATTTGGTCCAGGTTTTCACAATTTCACGGTTGTGTTTGCCGAAACTATTCTAGGTAAATTCCAGTGTTTAAGTGCTGTCTATGGAAATTACATCCGAGTTTGGCCGATAGTGTATTTGATTGTATGTCCATGTTCACCTGTGTTTTGAACGTCTAATTTCAGATAACATTACAGTGTTTGTCATTTAGTAAATTTCCATTATTACAAAAATGCCCAAACAATCCCATGTTTGCCAAATCTGGCAAACACGGACCTTAGTAAATTTACCCCTAATACATATAGCATAACCAATTTATTGATCAGTTGTCACATAATCTGCATGGCCAATACATTAACCGGTCATTATGTATAAATGGTAAAAAAATATAATTGAGGGTGTGTACAGGAAATTGGGGGTGGACTGGGGGTGAGCAGGACATTCATGCCATAAAATCCAACCTATCTTTCCTTTTGAGCACATTAATAATTAAGGTGGACATAAAGTTATACATGTTGAGTCTATGATCCAGGTGGTCAGAATACCGACGCCGGGATCCCGGCTCCCAGAATGCCAATAGGGGGGTGAGTGCAAAGAAGCCCCTTGCAAGCTCGCTACGCTTGCCACATGTTCTGTTCCAAATTTATGGGTGTCATGGACACCTACAAGTGTGAATATTCCTGGGCTCCCTGCTGACATTCTGGCAGCCGGGATTCCGGCATCGGTATTCTGACCATCGGGATCATAACTACATCCAAGTTATACTAGGCTGTATTATACCACAGTGCACATATTTGTAGTATGTTGACTGTGAAGCCCAATCTATCTATAATTGGGATCTATCAGCTGTTGAAATGGATGATAATGGACGATGATTGAAATCTGATCATATGTGATGCTAATGTCAGTTGTTTTGGATGTCTACTATTATGAACCATTTTTACAAAGGTGTTTTATTGCTTTTCAAAAAAAAACCTTTGACTCTACATATTAAATATTGCAGTGAATGCCTTAGTCTCTTTCTTTGGAGCATAAGGTTCACCCCTGGTAAATCCATGATTACCTGTACCCACAGACTCTGTAGTTGCTAAAACTAGAGATATGCAGTGCACCTGTATGCATTTTGTGTTTTGGTTCCAATCTGACAAAACCACCCTCATGTGTTTTGGCTATAGTTTTCATTTTAGTTCTGTATTATTATTATTTTTAAATGCTAAAAACTGTTAAGTCATATAATTTGGGGCTGTTTTTGTGCCTACGGTATTTTTAACCTCATTATCATTCATTCCAGACAGTCAATTTTGATCACCTCACAGCTCACAATATTCTTCACCAATATTGGCCAAAGTCTGGCTGGCTAAACTAAGAAACAAAGCAGCGGCACAAACACATGGAATGTACTGGGTATCTGTCAGGAATTGACTTACTGCAGCTGCCCCTGTCCACCGGTGCAACCTCCGTCTGAGGCTCCCATGTCTTGCTGCCACTGGTCACCTTGTCGTTAAATGCCATTCTGGGCCTAAGGACACTCCTGTTGTCAGCAGGCGTGCATGCACGCCGCATTCCCACCAAAGCACGGCACGGGCGCCGCCAAGACAGTCCCCGTCAGCTCTTCCGCATCAGCCAATCCAGAGCCTGGCCGCACCTCCCATTCACTCCCAACCAATACCTGCAGACTGGGGGGTATATCAGGAGCAGCAGGGTGAGTCAGTCCTTGCCTTGGACTTCGTGTCATTCCTCTGACCTGTGTCTCTGGCTCCGTTCTCCAGTTCCTCTTTGTACCTGCTCTGCCTTCCAGTCTGGTCCTGCACTGCCGTGGAACCACAAGCACCAGCAACCTGGGTACCTGTGATCAACTTCACACCTTATCCAGCTACAGTGTGCTCCAGCCCTCTGCAGTAGAGACTCTCCTCCAGGTGCATCTCATTTCCTACACCTGTTTGTCAGCCTGCAAGCTGCCAGTGTTATTCCAACCTGCACTGAGGATTTAAACCACTTGTTCCTGTCTCCTGCAAACAGTTACCTGGCTCGCTATTCCCACCATTATCCCTGCTGTGCTCCACGATCCAGGAACCATCGGTTCCCACACCGATACATCGGTCCCCTGATCGATTGTTACCCATGTCACAGACTTTGCCATAGACTTTCAGCTTTAACGCTGTTCCACCCACAAGTGCATATCTTCTGTTGTCATCAGTATTCCTGCTGCCATATTATTGGATCATTTGCTAAATAAACAACACAGCGCACGAATCTTATCCAGCCTCCTCGTTTTCTCCATCCCATCTCCACTGACCCACTAATGCCCTCTCCGGGAACACAAACTAGACAGATCCTGACAGTCCAAGGCCAATGGACTCAGACGGTGGTCAGAATGTGGGGTCACAGGCCTTACAAAATCTGGTCTCCCGCCTGGGTGGTCAAGAGGCTGCGCAGCAGCAGATAATCCAATTCCTGCAAGGAATGTCCTCCCGTCTTGATACACTGCAACAGTCACTGCCCAGTGCTGTCATTCCTTCAGTTCCAGTCACCTCTGCACCTGCAAGTTCAGTGGGTACTCCAGTGTCACACCTGCATCTGCCCGTGCCCGGCAAATATGATGGCAGTCTTAAGTTATGTCGCGGGTTTCTCAATCAATGTGAAATTCAGTTTGAGTTGCTATCGCACAATTTCCCCACGCCAAGATCCAAGGTTGCTTACATTATATCACTGCTCTCTGGACCAGCCCTGAGTTGGGTGTCTCCTCTGTGGGAGCGTGCTGACCCTCTTATGAATAACTATACCGAATTTGTGTCAACCTTCAGACGCATCTTTGACGAACCAGGTCACGCAACGTCAGCCTCTGCAGATCTTATTCAACATCGTCAGGGTACCCGCAACATGGGTCAATACGTCATCCAGTTCCAGACGTTAGCCTCAGAGATTCAATGGAATAATAAAGCGCTGGTAGTAGCCTTTTGGCATGGACTCTCTGACCGAATTAAAGATGAACTAGGCACTCGTGACATTCCTGAGCAATTATCAGACTTAATTTCTTTGTGTATTAAGTTGGACTCTCGCATTCGTGAATGCAACAGTGAGCGTGTTCGCAGTGAGCCCCGCAAGCCGAGAATGGTACCCCCGACACAATTTCAGCCTCCATCTTCCAATGAGCCTATGCAAATGAATAGGTCCCGCTTAACCCCTGGGGAGCGGTCAAGAAGACTTCGAGAGAGTCTGTGTCTTTATTGTGCGGTAACAGGTCACCAAATTAGTTCTTGTATGGCGCATTCGGGAAACGCCAGATCTTAACTTGTAAAGGAGGGGTCAAGTTGGGATCTTCTAGACAAGCTCCTTCAAACCGAGACCTTATCCTTCCTGTGACTTTAGAGACTAGTGCTGGACTTCAGTCTGTATCAACGTTAGTGGACTGTGGAGCTGCTGGAAACTTCATTACTCAAGTCGCAGTTGACAAGTTCCATCTGCCTATCTGCGGACTCACATACCCAGTCTACTATATCACTGCAGTGGATGGTAGCTGAATCTCCAAGGGTTCCATCTCCCATCAAACCAAGCCAGTTATTTTGGGAGTCTGGTTCCTGCATTCCGAATTAATCAAACATACATAGTAACATAGTAACATAGTATCTGAGGTTGAAAAAAGACAATTGTCCAATGAGTTCAACCTATTTGTGGTCTCCTATGCATGATGATTTGACTAAAATTTCTGACTGATGCTGCTGTCAGCCGTTGCATTTTATCCCTATTTATAGTAACTATAATGCATTACTATGCACCATACCCCTGGATATCCTTATCCATTAGGAATTTATCTAACCCATTCTTAAAGGTGTTGACAGATTCCGCCATTACAACTCCCTCGGGCAGGGAATTCCAAACACGTATTGTCCTTACTGTGAAAAAGCCTTTACGCCGTATTGTGCAGAATCTCCTCTCCTCTAACCTGAGCGAGTGTCCACGAGTCCTCTGTGTTGATCTAACCAAAAACAGGTCCTGCGCAAGATCTGTGTATTGTCCCCTTATATATTTGTAGATGTTGATCATATCCCCTCTTAGTCTCCGCTTTTCCAATGTAAACATGCCTAGTCTTTCAAGCCTTTCCTTGTATTCCATCGTCTCCATGCCCTTAATTAGTTTGGTCGCCCTCCTCTGTACCTTTTCAAGCTCCAGGATATCCTTTTTGTAGTACGGTGCCCAGAATTGTACACAGTATTCAAGGTGTGGCCTCACTAGTGATTTATATAACGGGAGTATAATACTCTCGTCCCTAGCATCAATACCCCGTTTTATGCATGCTAATATCTTATTAGCCTTCTTTGCTGCAGTCCTGCTTTGGGTACTACTGCTTAGCTTGCTATCTATGAGGACACCTAAGTCCTTTTCCAGTACAGAATCCCCTAATTTTACCCCATTTAGTAGGTAGGTGTAATTTTTGTTCTTGTTACCACAGTGCATTACCTTACACTTGTCTGTGTTGAAGCGCATTCTCCATTTGGCTGCCCATGCTTCTAATTTAACTAAGTCATTCTGAAGAGACTCGGCATCCTCCTCTGTATTTATAGCCTTACACAATTTGGTATCATCTGCAAAAATTGACACCATGCTCTCTAGACTTTCTGTTAGGTCGTTAATGAAAATATTGAACAATAGCGGTCCTAATACTGAGCCTTGCGGCACACCACTTAGCACTTCAGTCCAAGTTGAAAAAGATCCATTAACCACAACGCGCTGCTCCCTGTTATCTAACCAGTTTTTGACCCAAGTGCATATTGTGCTTCCTAGCCCTGATTCTTGTAGCTTGTAGATAAGTCTCATGTGTGGTACAGTATCAAACTCTTTGGCAAAGTCTAAAAAGATTACATCCACGTCTTTACCCTGATCTAGGTTTGCGCTTACTGTTTCATAAAAGCCAAGTAAGTTGGTTTGACAGGATCTGTCCTTCATAAACCCATGTTGATTCCTTTTAATGACCTTATTGACTTCAAGGAACTTCTGAATACTATCTCTTAGAATACCTTCCAATACTTTCCCCACTATAGATGTAAGACTAACTGGTCTATAATTACCTGGTTCAGCTTTACTTCCCTTTTTGAATCTAGGCACTACTTCCGCTATACGCCAGTCTTTGGGAACCATACCTGATATAACTGAATCCTTAAAGATCAAAGATAGCGGTTTTGCCAGTTCAGAGTGAAGCTCCATTAGAACCCTTGGGTGAATACCATCGGGCCCTGGTGATTTATTAATCTTTAAATGTTTTAATCGGTCACAGACTACTTCCTCGCTTAAATAAGTACCTATCAGTGGGATATTCTCATTATTGAGATTGTGTGTCAGTCCCTGAAATGGGTCCTCTCTAGTGAATACTGTTGAAAAAAACTCATTTAGTGTGTCCGCTATGTCATTATAATTTTTTGCTTAAGACTCCCAACTTGTCTTTTAAAGGGCCTATACTCTCCTTCTTTAATCTCTTGCTATTAATGTATTTAAAGAATTTTTTGGGATTCGCTTTGCTTTCCTTTGCTACTAGTTTTTCAGTTTCTACTTTAGCCGCTCTTATTTCCTTTTTGCAAATTTTGTTACATTCCTTATAGTGCTGAAATGACTCTGCTTCCCCTTCAGATTTGTATTTTTTAAATGCTCGCCTTTTCTTGCCCATAAGTTCCTTAATCTTTTTGTTAAGCCACATCGGTTTATGATTTTTATTCCTTTTTTTGCTACTCATAGGAATAAATTTGAGTGTATTTTTAGCTAGCAGGAATTTTAGTACCTCCCATTTCTCCGTAGTATTTTTTCCTAAAAACAAACCTTCCCATTCAATATCCCTGAAAAATACCCTCATCTTTTCAAAATTTGCTTTGCTAAAGTTTAGAGTCCTAGTTGAGCCAGTATAGGGCTGTTTATGGAAACTGATATTGAATGTGACCATATTGTGGTCGCTGTTTCCTATGGGTTCCCCTACTATAATACCTGATACCAAATCCCCATTGTTTGTTAATACCAGGTCTAAGATTGCATTGTACCTAGTTGGTTCCTCAATTAGTTGGACTAAGTAGTTATCATTAAGTGTGTTTAAAAACATATTGCCCCTAGCAGTATCACATGAATCGTTTTTCCAGTTTATCTCTGGATAGTTAAAATCTCCCATCACTACTATGTCTCCTACTCCTGCTGCTCTTTCAATTTGCTTTAGTAACAATTCCTCATCAGATGCGTTGATACCAGGCGGCCTATAGCATACACCCAATACTAACTTTTTTATTCCTTTTTCCCCGCATGCAATTTCTACCCATAATGTCTCGACAGTGTTTACAGTCCCCTCCTGAATATCTTCCCGTATATCAGGTTTTAAAAACGGCTTTACGTAAAGACACACCCCTCCACCCTTTTTATTTAGTCTGTCTCTACTAAACAGTGTATAGCCCTCTAGATTGACTGTCCAATCATGAGATTCATCCCACCAAGTTTCAGTAATGCCTATAATATCATACTGTTTGCTTGCTGCAAGTATTTCTAGTTCACCCTTTTTACCAGTAATGCTTCTGGCGTTTACATACATACAACTAAGATAAGTATTTTCCCTTGCGTTAGGGACATCTTTCACCTTATGTAGCAATGATGACCTGTAATCGTCATTGGTTAGTGCTTTGGTAAAATCCCTTTTAGTACCCATGTTAGTAACCTTACCGCCTGCTCTTACCCTCCCCCCAACTTCTCCCCCATTTCGTTTACTACCGCCATCCCCACTATTCTCACTGCATGACCCGTAGTTTCTAGCTAAACCCTCCCCCCAGGCTCCTAGTTTAAAATTTCCTCCAACCTTCTAACCATCCTTCCCCCCAGCACCGCTGCCCCCTCCTCAGTCAGGTGCAATCCGTCACGACAAAAGAGATGGCGCCTGACTGAGAAGTCCGCCCAGTGTTCCAGGAACACAAACCCCTCTTTCCTGCACCAATCCCTAAGCCACACATTTACCTCCCTAATCTTCCTCTGCCTCCCTGGACTAGCGCGTGGCACGGGTAATAATTCCGAGAATATTACCTAAGATGTCCTTGCCTTCAGTTTCTTTCCTAAGTCCCTATAGTCTTTCTTAAGGACATCCCACCTTCCGCTAACTTTGTCATTGGTGCCAACGTGCACCAAGACCGCCGGGTCTTTCCCAGCCCCTCCCAACAATCTATCTACCCGGTCCGCGATGTGCCGTACCCGAGCACCCGGGAGACAACAGACTGTACGGCGATCACGGTCCCGGTAGCAGATTGCCCTATCTGCCTTCCTGATGATAGAATCCCCTACCACCCCCATCTGACTAGGTACCTCTCTATCTTTTATCCCAACCGCGCCAGAGGGACCGCTCCTCTGGATGCTAGAGGGAGCAGTCTCCTCCGGACCCGTCATTTCTTCACTATCATCCTCCGATTCCTCGTCCAATCGGGCAAATTTGTTCTGGTTTGATAGTTCGGAGATGTCGAGCCTCCCCCTCTTTTTCTTCCTTCTAACTGTGACCCAACTGGCTACCTGATATCCCGCAACTCCTCCACTGTTCTGTCTAAACTACGCTCGAGATTGTGAATCTCTCTCAGTCGCGTAACGGTTTGCTCTAGATCAGTTACCTGGGCATCCAGGGCAACCGTTCGCACACACCTCGTGCAGATATAATCACACTGGGCCGGTAGCTCCAGGTGCGCATACATCTTGCACGACATGCACTGAGTGAGGTCCCCAATCACAGCCCCTCCCATATTGTTTGTAAGGTCTAACTCCCTGTTACTCTCAAAGAAAAACAGCAAAAATAAAAAGTAGAAGACAAGCAATCTCACTTATACAATAATTAAGCTGGCTTATACTTATCTATCTTTGTGCGGGTCTTGGTCCTTCACTTTTATGCAGCCGTAGTACTCTCTCCTGCGGCACCTATACTCCACTTAGCATTTGCAGTTGTTCCAGCTCACTGCACCTCCTTTTCACTCGGCTTCCAGCTCCTGCTTAAAAAAAAAAATGCCCCTCACACATGCACAATCACAGCCCCTCTGCTACTCCAAGTAAGAGACCCTCTCACTCACTCACAAGGTCAGCCCCTTGCAGCCTCACCAGAAGTTTAATGGTACTGCAAATGTGTGTTCCTGATTGTGTATTATAAAACTCACCTTTTTCTGTATTCTAACTCACCTTTTTTCTGTTTAAAACTCACACTTAGAAATACAAGCAGCACTTAAAAGAGACAAGCCTTTCCACAGAGCAAGCTCCAAAGAGTCTAATCACTGCTTATATAGGCTCAGCCCGCTGCTTTAGTCAGCCCCTCCTCCTCCTGATTACTCACACCTGAGTTAACCCCTCTGGCTTTTCACCTCACACTTTTTTTTCCCCTCCAAAAACAAAACCCAGTACAGATATATAAAAACAAAAAAGAAACAGTATAGATACAAACAATCAGATTCAGATTAACTTTCTCTCACAATATTACTATCCCTATATGGATAGACAGAGATTAATCAGAGTTCACCTTTTTGCTGTTTAAAACTCACACTTAGAAATCCAAGCAGCACTTAAAAGAGACAAGCCTTTCCACAGAGCCCAAGAGTCAAGTTCCTCGTCATCCCTAAGGCAACTCAGGAGATCGTTTTGGTTATGCCCTGGCTCTAGCTACATAATCTGCTGATTAACTGGCGCACGTTACAACTGACTTCTTGGGGCTCACATTGTCATCAGTTCTGCCTAGCCCAAGTTTGTCCTGTAAGGTCCTCAGAAGTTAAAATTCAGTCAAGTCTCCCAGTAGCCTACCAAGATTTCACTGACGTCTTCAGCGAAAAGGCCGCCGATGTTCTGCCGCCCCATAGAGAGTGGCATTGTCCCATCGATCTCATCCCCGGCAAGAAGCCACCTAGGGGGCGTACTTACCCGTTATCTGTACCTGAAACCGAGGCAATGAGTGAGTACATCAGGGAGAATTTACAGAAAGGATTCATCCGCCTTTCGTCTTCGCCCGCCGGAGCGGGTTTTTTCTTTGTTAAAAAGAAAGATGGAGGATTACGTCCGTGCATTAATTATCGGGGGCTCAACGATATTACCATCACAAATAACTATCAATTACCTCTCATCACTGAATTATTTGATAGAGTCAAGGGGGCCCGCATTTTCACTAAGTTAGATCTCCACGGTGCCTACAATCTCATCAGAATTCGAAGTGGCGATGAATGGAAGACCGCTTTTAACACTTGGGATGGTCATTACGAGTACCTTGTAATGCCGTTCTGGTTGAGCAATGCCCCATCAGTGTTCCAGCACTTTGATAATGAAATTTTCCGTGATGTCCTGTACAAATATCTTGTATTCTATTTGGATGATATCCTTATCTTCTCCCAAGATTTCTCCTCGCATCATCTGCAAGTTCGTGAGGTCCTCCGAAGTCTCCATGAGAATCGTCTCTACGTCAAGTTGTCTAAATGTACCTTTGAAGTTCCTTCCATACCCTTCCTAGGGTATGTAATTTCTGGATCAGATCTCCAGATGGACCCCACAAAATTAGAAGCTATTGCTAATTGGTCCACTCCGAGTACACTCAAGTCCATCCAGCGATTCTTGGGGTTCACTAATTACTATAGGAAGTTCATCAGAGGATTCTCAACTCTCATCGCTCCTATTACCAACTTAACTCGAAAAGGGGCAGACCATTCCAACTGGTCAGAAGATGCATTGGCCACGTTTCAGAGAGTTAAGCAGGCTTTCATGTCCGCTCCAGTTCTGTCACAACCAGATATTAACAAGCCGTTCAAGTTGGAGGTAGATGCTTCTACAGTAGGAGTTGGATCTGTTCTCTCCCAAGTAGGGGCCGATGGAAAAATTCATCGCTGTGGGTTCTTCTCTCGCAAATTTCTTCCTGCGGAAGCTAATTACTCCATCGGTGACCAAGAATTACTGGTGATCAAACTGGCCCTTGAGGAGTGGAGGTATCACCTGGAGGGGGCAAAGTATCCTTTTAACATCTACACTGATCACAAGAACCTGCTCTACTTAAAGGCAGCCCAGTGTCTTAATCCTCACCAGGCCCGGTGGGCAATGTTCTTCTCTCGTTTCAACTTCAAGCTTCATGTCCGTCCAGGTTACCAGAATACCAAAGCTGATGCTTTGTCCCGTTCTATGGGTTCTGAAGAGGAGATTCCCGATCCAGTTCCTCATTCTGTTTTGAATCCAGTCGTGTTTGCCTCGGCTCAAGTCACTCCTGTCCCGCCTCCTGACAAGATATTTGTTTCTCCTGAGCTTCGTTCCAAGTTGTTGTCTTCGGCTCATCAGTCTAAGTTCACAGGGCATCCTCGTGTCCTAAAGACTTTCAAGTTCCTGTCTGAAACTTACTGGTGGCCTAAAATGAAGGTCGACATCCACGATTTCGTGGCATCCTGCCCTAAATGTGCCCAGCATAAGACTCCCCGTCAGTCTCCGGCAGGTCAGTTACAGCCGTTATCAATACCCAGCCGTCCCTGGTCTCACCTATCCATGGAATACATCTCCGATCTACCCTCCTCTCAAGGATTCAATACCATCTGGGTAGTTGTCGACAGGTTTACCAAAATAGCCCACTTTGTTCCACGCCAGGGTCTTCCTTCTGCTCCAAAACTTGCTCAAGTCTTCCTACGGGAGATTTTTTGCCTACATGGACTGCCTACTGAAATTATATCTGACCGTGGAGTTCAGTTCGTAGCAAGATTTTGGAGAGCTCTCTGTTCTGCCCTACAAGTTAAACTTAAGTTCTCGTCAGCCTACCACCCTCAGATGAATGGACAGACTGAGAGGGTGAATCAAGAATTGGATACCTTCTTGAGACTTTATATTTCCTCATCCCAAGATGACTGGGTAGACCTGCTTCCATGGGCAGAATTTGCTCACAACTTTCGCTATCATACTGCCACGGAGACCACCCCATTCTTTGCTGTGTATGGGCAACATCCTCGTGTCCCAGACTTCCAAGATCTACCAAACATCGATGTTCCTGCAGCCACTTCTGTTCTAAACCAGTTTTCATCTACTTGGATTAAAATTCATGTTTCCCTTAAAAAGGCCTCAAGCGGTTACAAGTTCTTTGCTGACCGCAAAAGACGTGCAGTTCCCAGCTTAAAACCTAACAATAAGGTTTGGCTCTCCACCCAGAACCTTCGTCTCAGAGTGCCATCAATTAAATTTGCACCACATTTTATTGGTCCTTTCCCCAATGACAAAGTCATCAGTCCTGTAGCATACAAGCTCAGATTGCCTCCTTATTTGCGAATACCTAATGCCTTTCATGTCTCCCTCCTTAGACCCTTGATCCTGAAACGTTACCAAAAAGCTCTTCCCGTTGGCCCCAAAGTACAAACTCAGAGGGGCATTGAGTTTGAAATAGAGAAGATTCTGGATTCCCGGTGCCGGTATGGTCATCTGCAATACCTTATCGATTGGTCCTGAGGAGAGGAGTTGGGTAAATGCTGCAGATAAAACAACTCTGATCCAGGCGCTAAAT
Source organism: Pseudophryne corroboree (assembly GCF_028390025.1). Taxonomy (NCBI): domain Eukaryota; kingdom Metazoa; phylum Chordata; class Amphibia; order Anura; family Myobatrachidae; genus Pseudophryne; species Pseudophryne corroboree. The sequence goes on from NC_086444.1 coordinate 215,721,510, forward strand.
AATTGATTATACTACTTAATTTTTAATTTATAATTTATAATAGACTATAAACTGCAATCTCTGTCCAGCTGTACCTGTGTACGTACAGCTAAAGCTTGATCATGAGGTGGAGAACTAGCTTGTTCTCCCTCCTCATTGACCAAAAAACTGCACAAGAAAAAAGAAATGACTGATTGCGCTATCTCTCCAGGTGCGTATATGAATAAAGACACGTTTAAATCACCTCTCTGGTTTTTATTTTAGTGCAAAAGTTATATCTCACACAACAATATGTTAAAAAACTCAATGTGCATGCATGTTCATTAAGAGCGCATTCTAAAAGTTATAATATTATTTCTCTGTTTAAACATCCAGTGCTCAGACCTGTTGGAAACAATTGTTAGTTCCACTAAAGTAAGTGCAGCATAGCTTGTATTTCCACAGCATTAATGGTGTTTTTCCAAATATGATGGAACTCAGTCCTATGTATATAGACACAGTTCTTATTCATATACTGGGCATAGTCCATAAACTGACAGTTTATTCACTGAAATAAGCCTGTTTACCTTGCCAAGTGACAAGTGACACCACAATTTGGGATCTACCCTGCCGAATTGGGAGCTAAGGACAACCAGCGAGGCCTCACACACCTGCCGCCTAAGCTGAACCGCAATCAGAGGAGACGCGGCCAGCCAGGTGGAGAGTCTGTTCTGCAAGCGTCCACATACAAGCGGCCCCAACGCGTTGAGGGTTAGAGACCATCCAGTACCGCTACCACCACGGAGGACAGACGGGGGAAAGGGAGAGTAAACACTGCCGCTGTGCACAGCGAGGATCTCCCCAGCACGTCTGTATTCACGGACACGGTGGTAAGCGGTGGTAACTTTTAGAATGAGCTCTTAATGAACATGCATGCATATTGAGTTTTTTAACATATTGTTGTGTGAGATATAACTTTTGCACTAAAATAAAAACCAGAGAGGTGATTTAAACGTGTCTTTATTCATATACGCACCTGGAGAGATAGCGCAATCAGTCATTTCTTTTTTCTAAATGCTGCAGATGTCCACGCTCCAAGGTTGATCCATGTTTTCCACAGAACTCACCCTTCCAAACCACGTGGGTGTTCAGTGCCCACCCGTAAAAGAGGGGGTACTGTCAGGAATCGACTTACTGCAGCTGCCCCTGTCCGCCGGTGCAACCTCCGTCTGAGGCTCCCATGTCTCGCTGCCACTGGTCACCTTGTCACTAAATGCCATTCTGGGCCTAAGGACACTCCTGTTGTCAGCAGGCATGCACGCACGCCGCATTCCCGCCAAAGCACGGCATGGGCGCCGACATGACAGTCCCCGTCAGCTCTTCCGCATCAGCCAATCCAGAGCCTGGCTGCACCTCCCATTCACTCTCAACCAATACCTGCTGTTATGAGCCACGGCTGTGGCTCATTTCCATTTTTGCATTTTGGTTATGTATTTTATGTTATATTTCTGTTTATGTTCCCCGTGGGTGTCATGGGGTGCTCGGATCTCACCCTTTAGGAGAGGATACTGTTATGAACCACAGGTAGTGGTTCATTCCTATTTTATGTTTATAAGTTGTCTTGCAGGCCAGGATTTCCCGTTGCTCTGTTTAAGAATACTCTTGTTTGCTGCCGGTGGTGAGTCTGTGTAATTGCAGCTTGTTCCCATGTGTTCAGCCTCACCTGGCTGCTAATTGCATCTTGTCAGTTTGGAGTCATGCAACAGGGCAGCTGCATGACATAATTAATTAGGCCTCTCTGTTATATGCTGGCTGAGTGCAATTCACAGAGGCTGGTGATATTTCTAGGTTTCCAGTCTTCCAGAGTGCTTGAGTTCTGAGCTTGTTCCTGCCAGTTCCTGAGCTCCTGTCTAGCAGTGTCTGTCTAGCTGCTTCCTGTGTCGATTCCTGTGTCAGTCCCTGTGTCGATTCCTGTGTCTGATCCCGTGTCCTGCCGTGAAGCGTTCCTGTCCAGAAGTCCTGTGGCTTTGCCTATGCTTGGTCGAGTTTCTGGCTTCTTGGTGTCCACCGGTCTGTCGTTTGGGATTCTGCCTGTCCTCCAGTTCTGAGAGTCTGTGTCGGCAGCATTGGGGGTTCCTGTCCATTTGCCAGTATTTGTACCGGTTCCGTGAGTAGCGGCTCTGCCGCGTCCGTCGGCCTAGGCCGCTGTATTCCTTGGTTATATCTGTCACTGGTGTTTTGCAGAGGGTTCTGCTTATGCTGTCACCGCCGATACACAAAAGTATTGTGTCGGCGGGTGGACAGCATTTCCTTTGTTGTTCTTTTCCTTTGGCGGCAAGCCGCACATACATTTAGTTTTAGGCTAGTCAGTAGCCCCTGGCTTTGGTTGTTTCAGTTAGAGGGCCCCTTGTTATTACCCTGTCTCAGTTCACTCTTTGTCTCTCCTTAAGACCTGAGGGGGTATCGGAGTTGGGCAGACTTAATCCGCCCTTCAAACGCGGCTGCCATGGGCCCAAGAAACCATAGTCTCGCAAGAGTGAATTGACAGCACGGGTAAAACAACGGAGGTAGGGTGCCAGGGGCTATTCCCATTCCGTTTCCCTTTCCCAGCATTACGTCCTGGTGCTCTGGACTCTCTTTATAACATCTCGCTTGTTCTGAGCACCAGGAACCTAACACCTGCAGACTGGGGGGTATATCAGGAGCAGCAGGGTGAGTCAGTCCTTGCCTTGAACTTCTTGTCATTCCTCTGACCTGTGTCTCTGGCTCCATTCTCCAGTTCCTCTTTGTACCTGCTCTGCCTTCCAGTCTGGTCCTGCACTGCCGTGGAACCACAAGCACCAGCAACCCGGGTACCTGTGATCAGCTTCACACCTTATCCAGCTACAGTGTGCTCCAGCCCTCTGCAGTAGAGACTCTCCTCCAGGTGCATCTCATTCAGGGCCGGTGCAAGGTCTCTCTGCACCCTAGGCAACGCTTCAGCCTAGCACCCCCTAACCTACAAACAGGGCAGTCGAGAGCCGGGCTGGGCCCAGGTACTTTTCAAGGGGCGTGGCCTAATCACAGGAGGTGTGGTCATGTACCCCTATTAAAAAATACTGAAAAATTTGTATTTTAATTACCTCCATGGCCACACTACTGCCCAGTACACAGCAACGTGTGCTGGGCTGAGGAGAAGAGCTGCAGCTGCTGCTGCCAGGTAAAGGGGACGGGGCCCCTAATGGACCCTCACTGGGCCCCTCCATCAGACCTGGGATCCAGAAATTTGTACCCACTCCCCCCCTCTCAACACCACTGCCTACAAACCCCACCACCACCTCTCGGAGGAGAGATGCAGGTGGCCACTAAGTGGACTGGGGTGAATTGCATCATTATACATATACAGAGAAAAGAGACAGCACTCAAGGACTTTTAAAGTGATAAATATATTGTCACAATATAAGGTCACATAGGGGTACATTTACTAAGCAATGATAAGAGCGGAGAAGTGAGCCAGTGGAGAAGTGCCCATGGCAACCAATTAGCACTGAAGTAACATCTATAATTTGCATACTATAAAATGATACAGAGCTGCTGATTGGTTGATGGGGAAATATCTCCACTGGCTCACTTCTCTGCTCTTATCACTGCTTAGTAAATGTACCCCTTACAGTCACAAAATGTTGTGACTTGGTTCACAATATACAGTACTTTCACTGTAAAAACCTTGAGTGCCATCTATTCTTTATATACTGTATAATACTGTATATGGGGTCTGGTAGGGATATTTAATTGGGGTTGGGTATGGGATGCCGCCGGTCAGAATACCAACAGCGGCATCCCGACCATTATAATCCTGACATTCTGAATGACATTAGTTAACCTTTCCCCTTATCCTTATCCTAACCCTCCCTGCAGCCTAACCCTAGCCCTCCCGGCATATATTCTGGATCTCGGCTGTCAGGATTCTGGCATCATATATTTGTATGCTCCTTACTGTGTTCCATGCCTTCATCTGAAAGTTCATTACTGACCCGCATACAGTGACATCCTTCATTTTTTTGCAAGAAGAATTCAGTGGTGCCCTTCAGTGGCCAGCGCCCCAAGGCAGCCGCCTAAAGCTGCCTAATGGTAGAGCCAGCCCTGATCTCATTACCTACACCTGTTTGTCAGCCTGCAAGCTGCCAGTGTCATTACAACCTGCGCTGAGAATTTAAACCACTTGTTCCTGTCTCCTGCAAACAGTTACCTGGCTCGCTATTCCCACCATCATCCCTGCTGTGCTCCACGATCCAGGAACCATCGGTTCCCATACCTATACATCGGTCCCTTGATCGATTGTTACCCATATCACAGACTTTGCCACAGACTTTCAGCTTCCAGGCTGTTCCACCCACAATTGCATATCTTCTGTTGTCATCAGTATTCCTGCTGCCATATTGTTTGAATCAATTGCTAAATAAACAACACAGCGCACGAATCTTATCCAGCCTCCTCGTTTTCTCCATCCCATCTCCACTGACCCACTAGTGCCCTCTCCGGGAACACAAACTAGACAGAGCCTGACAGGTATCTGTTTAATAATTTGTTGCAAATTAGACTATCCCAAATTCTTCCCGCATAATACAGCCCATTATGAAAAGAAAAGTGATGCAAGATAGAATTGTCCTTAGGCCCTCCCACCTACTTTAACTTTGGATATTAATAAGATATGCACAGTTTAACAAACCAACCACGTCAGTGCCAGGACACTTTTGTGACTGAAGTGCTTGTTTTATAAGGAGGTTTGGTTTAACATGGAGGAGGTACCTAGATGGTTAACGTCCATACCTCTACTTACTTTAGCCTCACAAGTGGTGCAGATGCATTCACCAACATTGTCAGAATTTGGGTAAAAATAATCCCACACCCAAGAGTTGGATTTTTTGGTTTTGTGGCCAGGCATCACAATAGTTTTCTGTTTGTCACTGGCAAGAACTGCTGCCACTGGTGGCTGACTTAAACAAACAACATAATCGTCATCATCATCATCATCATCATCATCAATATCCTAATTAGTGTCAGATAGTATACAAATATCCCCCTCACCCGGTTGCACTTCCACACTATAGGGGAAAAAAAAGAAAATAAGGGGGTTGCATCGGTAAAGTGCACTAATTTAATGTTAAAACACCACTTTTAATAAATCTATTAAAAATGCCACCACTCTGGACTCTAATCCCATACATAAATGCTTCCTTATGGTAAGTCATCAGTTGTCAGGGTGGAGCAATCGGATGAATAAATATATGGACTGATATGTCAATGTGGTTGACTCAGAGTGAAACTGCAAATTCCATTGATCTATATTCTGGATACCTGGAGTCAATTAACTACTGATGATCATATTTATAATATTATTATATCCAGTAGAAATTCATAATCAATTGAATTGAACTGTACCTTGCCAGATTACTGACTGTGCACAAATAAAGTAAAGAAAACAATGTTTCTCTATACGACACATGTATCCACTTCTCAAAGGCTGGCTGATGAGTGGTTACTTGTATCAAACACTTGCCACTGTTATTATTCCCAGCAGAGTGGAGAATCAGCCATACTGTATGCTGGTAAATTCTAAAGATTCATGCCACTCACCGTACTTATGTAACCAGTATATTTATTATAAATATTATATTAATTATATAAATGTTTATTACATCAATGTATCACTGGCAGACCGATTGACCAATTGATTCATTCCCATAGGATGTAATATAACCCACAAACAGCTACTGGTTACATAAGCACATCAATATAGATGTAACTTCCTGCACTATAAAAGTAAAAAAACAATGTTTTGCTAACTACTTGTCATTTATCTAGCTTGGCCAATGTTAACACTAAAGGTGCATACACACTAGGCGATGTGCTCTATGAGCGACGTCGTCTAGCGTTTCCCCCTCCCGTGCCGGGCGGTCGGCGTACACACTGAGCGATATGACCATTCATATTGCGCAGTGACATCACACAGTGGCCAGGCCATGCAGGTAGCTCCTGGACGACAGTCCATATTGAGCAGGCATGCACGGCCGACAGCGAGGTTTGTTGCTGACCCATGGGGCCGCGCATGTGTGTATGATGCCAGCTCATCGCTGGCATCATACACACATGCCAAGAAAATAAGTGGCGCCCTCAGGAAGGGGGAAAATGAGCGACATCACTCATTTTCTCGGCAAGTGTGTATGCACCTTAAGAGCCTGAGGAGTGGACAGTCACATCAGCATACAGCATCAGCAGACAGCTCTCTTGTGGTACTGTGTGAAATGGCACCCGAATTTCCATGGGAGGTACTTATACCAAATACAAAACATACCAGATCAATTGATGGGAACATGACGTTTTCTCCAATGCTGGAAAAATTATGTTTTCCCTCGTTTTGGAATCCTGGCAATGCGGGAAAATCCATGCCGGAGCTTGGATTTCCTTGGATCCCTGAAGTCTGGACGGGCTCGGTATTCAGGAAACCAAGCCCGCAGATGATGTCCAAGCAGTGGCTGGTGGTATTAAAGGAAATCACAAATCACACAAGATACAATCTTGGCTGCCTTTATAACAATGTTTCTTATGACATTAATTTAATGAACATTATTATAATGTATATTTTTTGTATTTCAAAAGTCCATTTTCGATAAATATTAATTTATAAATGCCAGAGAAAAATGCATGTGTATATACATAGTGCATATAAAGCACTCAGTCGATTCTTACAGCTGCCATAGATATCGATAAAGAAAAGAGAGATACTAATTTGTTTTTGTTTTAAGCGACAGGTGTTCCTCATAGAATCTGTAGTTCTTTTTTAATAAACATTAGTTTTTCCAAATTGTTTGGAAGAAGCCTCCCATGCAGATTGAAGGTTCGTGGCTGTGCTAAAATCTCTTTCCAAGTATTCAGTAGAGGGTGGGCAGGGCTGCAGTAGGTCCAGGGAGTCTGCTGCACTTGAGTCTCCTCTACCTGCAGGGGGGTGTGATCGCAGAGATCATGCCCCTCCCCCCCGTGTAGGTTAGCACCACTGCGTAACACCTAAATAAGTAATTTATAGAGTTCTTTTTAAAAAGTTGTGTAGCAGCACCTCCGCGATTAGGCCATGCCACTTTCAGTATTGGGGCCTGGGAAAGCTTTATACAGCCCTGGAGAAGCTAATTTGTAATCTTCCACCACTCTATTGGCCCTTGGGTGCTTGGGGGGGTTACTCCTTGATTTAAAGGGTCCCCACTCCCCGAGGGAACCCCGGCAAGGGGTGATTAATTGGGGGGGTAATACCACGGCCACAGGGACCAGTATAAAAGTGTCCCCCGGCTGTGGCATTATCTTCTCGGCTAGTGGAACCCTGTGCTGGTTTTAAAAATATGAGGGGACCCCCTACAGCTTTTGTCCCCTATATTTTTACAACCAGGACCAGCTCAGAGAGCCCGAGGCTGGTTATGCTTAGGAGGGGAGACCCCACGCAAGTTTTTTTTGGGATTTTTAACTATTTCTATACTGTACACAATGAAACCCTGCACGGATCACACTGATCCGGCCGGTCTTCATTGCGTTAAGTACGGCAGTGTTTTACTGTTCTCTCCCGTAAAACACTGCCGGTAATACAAATTACTTTGACATCGGTGAACTCAAATTCACAAAACACGGTAATTTAGTAAATGACCGTGGTTTGTTTCAAAAAGTTGCATTCGTACACTGCCAATGAAATTGCCAAAAATACGAATCTTAGTAAATATACCCCCTGGAATCTGATTGGTTGCTATGAGCAACATCCCATCTTAAATAGAATGCCCATCTTAGCAAATGTACCCCGTAGAACAGGTGCGGGTAACCTCAGGCCCGCGGGCTGTATAAGGCCCGCAAAGCCACTTGATCCGGCCCGGCCAAACTCACCTAACCGAGGGAGATGCCGGGCGCCCGCTGAGTCTTTGTTACTAATACTTGCGGGTGCCCGGCTTCTTCCCCACAGCCGGAGGCAGGAGCTCACTTCTGAGCTCCAGCTTCCGGCTCTGGCAGTGTGCATGTGCGGCTGAGCGGTGCTATGGGAGAGATGTCATGACGGCTCTCCCATAGTTCTGAGGAGTGGGCAGCCAGGCAGAGGGCAACGGTCCGGAAGCAGGAGTGGGGCTGGTGAGTAATGTGTTTTTTTTTTCCTTTTAATGTGTGTGTGTGTGTGTGTGTGTGTGTGTGTGTGTGTGTGTGTGTGTAAGCGGCGCTACTAGGGGGCATATCTAATGGGGCATAACTACATGGGGCATATTTATTGGGGCATAACCACTGACTGGGGGCATATCTAATGTGGAATAACAACTTACTGGGGGCATAACTACTGACTGGGGGCATATCTACTGAGGCATAACTACTGGGGGCATATCTACTGGAGGCAAGCTCATTTTTAAGTTGATAATTTTTGTATGGCCCCCAAAGGATTTTATAAATATTCAAATGGCCCTTGGTAGAAAAAAGGTTCCCCACCCCTGCCTTAGAATGTAAGATCTTCTATAAGATGTTAAACATCAGAAAGGAGATGAGGGTATAACACTGGGTGTGGATTATTAGATCTACACTAAAAAGGTCTACAGTTAATAAATCTACCACTAATGGTAGACATGCATTAGGTCGACAGGTTCAAAAGGTTGACAGGGTCAGAAGGTCCACATAGAATAGGTAGACAGTAGAAATGGTTGACATTGTCAAAAGGTCGACATGGAAATGGTCGACACAAAAAAAGGTAGACAGGTTTAAAATAAAATTAAGCTGTTTTGTCACTTTTCTGCCACAAACAAGCCCCATTAGTGTACTGCGCCCCCTTGCATGGCTCACTTTGCTTGCCATGCTTCGGGCAAGGTGCCTCCCTCTGCTACTGCTTCGCTTGGCACAGGTAACTATTCCCAATCGTAGTTCACGTAGACAGGACCGGCAACAGAAATCTTGAGGCCTGGTACAGTGATTTATTTGGGGACCCCTCAGAATATATATATATATATATATATATATATCGAAAGAAGAGTGGAGGGCGCAGGTATAAATAAAAAGGTTTACAATTCCATTTATTAAAAACAAATGCTCACATACATCTCAGTTTAAAATGGTGAATTCAGTCCTCCATATATCAGTCAAGCCTCAGAACCGCTCTCTCCCATAATCGATCATCCGTCTATTATGATGATCGATTATGGGAGAGAGCGGTTCCGAGGCTTGAATGATTTTAAACTGAGATGTATGTGAGCATTTGTTTTTAATAAATGGAATTGTAAACCTTTTTATTTATATCTGCGCCCTCCACTCTTCTTTCCTTACATGTGCATTGGAATTAGTGGCTCTAATTCCTAAACGGAGGAAGCGGCAGCGTACATCACAAAGAACGGGACACAGGACATTATTAATGGACTAATACATCAAAAGGAAAGTGTGTTTAATGCGCAGCTTTTTACTAACATATATATATATATATATATATATATATTGGAATTGTTTTCTTAGGGGGCACCTATTTTTATCTGAAATTCTAGGGGTTAGTGCCCTTTGAAGTCGTAATTATAATATAGACAATTTAATCCCTTATATCAAGTTGTATAGTGAGTACAACCACATACCAAATTTTTTTCTTTCAAAGTACATATAATTTATTAAAATACTTTCTTAAAATTGTTTATGGAAATCTTAAACCTTATACAAAGGATATAATTAACATACAGGCACAATTCAGTTTTTTGACAGATGATTGGTGGATATCTTTTTATCCTTAATTTGTGACTCCAAAGATCAAATCACCCAATGCGTTTCGTCATTTATGACTTCATCAGGGGTGTCACAATAGAGTAGATTATTAAAATGATAATCTCTACTCGTTGTGTAGTCTTATATTCTGATTAGTATCAGCGACAAGGACTTCTACTAGTACTTGATGGTATATTTCCTCCTATCCAATATTGGGTTAGAGTTCTGCCTGAAGTAATCCCCTCAGGAATGTACTAATTTTCCTTTTTTCAGATAAAATTAGGTGCCCCCTAAGAAAATAGTTCCAATTTCTATTTAAGGGGTGCATTTGGGTAGTAGGACTAATCTATGGGGTTGCTGCTAACTATAATAAAGTACAAAAACTAATAAGGAGCATTTTAAGATTATTTCAATAAAGACATTTTTAATAATTTAAATATTGTTGTGATTTATAGTTTAGAAGCGCACTATTAGTTATTCAGTATATATAGGGATTAGAAAGAATTAGGGGAACAACTAGAGAGTGAAGAAAAGAGGGATGTATAAAGTATAATGGGGGAGGAGAGGGGGGAAGGAGCAAAATAGTCAGCATGGTAAATTAAGGGAAACTCAAGTTCCTAAGGAAACGTTATCTACAACAAAACTTGCAGATCAGGGAATTACTAAATTTAAGTGTATGCTTGCAAATGCAAGAAGCCTAACAAGTAAAATGGGGGATTTAAAAATGATAGCACTAAAAGACCAAAACTTGCAAAGAAATCTTAAAGTGACAGTGTTAATTTTAACAAGGCTTTTCAACTTTATTTTCAGTCTTAGCCGCTTACCTAAAATTGAAGCTGGTTTAAAGTTACATTTTAGCCATTTCCTTTTGCTTTGTTTTAGTCAAGATTTAGTCACTGGATCTCAGGTTTCATCTTAGTCTAATTTTGGTCAATGTTTTAGTCATAACTTTTGCAAGCAGTTTAATTATATGATATAATAGGCATTACAGACACATGATGGGACAATTCTCACGACTGGGCAGCAAACATGGAGGGTACACCCTCTTCAGGTGAGCTAGGACTAATAAAAAGGGAGGGGTGTTTGTCTTTATGTTAAGCCATTCTTAAAACTGTATTTGAAGGAGGTCATTTATGAGGGGACTGTAGATAATGTGGAGTCATTATGGGTTGAGATTTCGAGTTGAGGCAAAGATACAAAAAAAGCTTTTAATAGGGACATGCTACAAACCGCCAGATATTACTGTGTCTGACGAATTACAACTCTTGCTGCAAATTGAAAAAGCTGCAGAAATGGGAGAAAGAAAAAAAGAAACGGCTGCATTAAATAGCAGGGGAAAATATGAAACAGAGAGATGATGTATAAATTAAAATATTTATTAAACAAATTCCACAAAAATATATATATATATATGTAAATTAATTTGCTAAAATATAATTAATACCATGAATTTTAACGCTGGAGGTACAGGTAGTATATTTGTGAATACTATAAAACCAGAAGTATCATTCTATCAGCAGCAGTGAAACAAAGTATCCAATTTGTGTGTTTAAATAACAGTCTCTAATGGAGAAATGTCCACAGTATCATAAGCAAGCACCGTTCAACTTTCCACTGAATGAATAGTACAATTGTGGCAATCTTATGATATTTGCAGCCTTGGCGTTTGGTATAGAAAGTTCAGTGAAGCTGAGCAATATGAAATACCTCTCTCGGGGACTGGTCTAACTGAGCGTCCTCGGTTATGATGTCCTGCAATGCCCCCAGCTTAGCTGTGCAGAGAGGGAGAGTATGCTGTGCCGTCAGGCGGGTAGCGAAGACGGATGATCATGAACTGGAAAGCGGCCGCCTGCGGGAGTGACAGAGCCGATATGGATCGCGTTGAGATGGTGCTGCTTGCTGCTGTAGTGATGTGGCAAGGTACAGGTGATTGCGGGAACTGTGCTCAATAGGTACACTCATTGGTTCATTCCCAAGGTCAACAAAAACAGGAGTAGTAAATTCAAACTGATGTGGCTTAATAAGAAGGTCAAGGAACAAATGGATAAAAAGAGGCATGCTTTCAAAGCTTTTAAGTCTGACAGGAAGGCGGAATCATTCCAGTTCTACAAGGAATGTGTCACGATCCGGGTATCTGGACGCCATTTCTTACCTATCAGATGCCTCCTAAGGCTGGCTCAGCGCTCCAGGACCGGATCCCATCTGTTATCCTGATGTGCACATTCCCGCATCCTCTCCTGTCTCTCTGGACGCAGTCACAGTAACGCCTTATACATCTGGCATGGCGTCTCCCGCAGCCTCCGCCGCCGTCCCTGAGCTTCTGCATTCAGAGTGGCGATTACGTCAGCCGCGGCCTCCGCTGTGTCCGCGCGGTCGGATGTGCATCTGTCAGCCTGACGTCTCCTGTCTCCGGTGGCCGGCGCCGCCATTACTGTTTTCCAGACCACATGGATTACAATCCAAACTTCCCTCCAAGTGTCTGCATGGGCGCAGCCATCTTGGATTCTGTCAGCTGATCTTTCCTACCAATCCGTTGTCAGTATTATTAATTTGCATAATTGCCTAGCCAATGCCTTCCTTGCTGCAGGTATAAATAGGTTGTGCCTGAGCAAGGAAGGCGTCAGTGCTTTGGTTGTCAAACCTAGTTCCAGTTTGTCTCTCTTCTGTGAATGTCTTCCAGGTTCCAGCTCCTGTCTCCAGACTTCTGCTATAGAGACCCGCACCAGCATTCCATCTGCGGTGTAGCCTGACTCTCCGATCCGTTCTGGACTCACCTGTTTCTAGCTACAACATCACCTGCTTCCAGCTCAGCTTCCAGCAGTGTACAGCTTCTCTTAAAGGGCCGGTGTCCTTTCTGCAGTTTACCACTCTCCACCGGTATTATTATTTCTCCGCTCTCAAATTCTACATTTCATCTACATTGCATCGCTCTCAAGCTTTATTTATTATTTAACTGGTTCCAGCCAGTATCCACTCCGTGCCAACACCTGTCTGGTTCTAACCAGTACCCACAGCAGCATTTTATCTACAGCAGTCCAGCTTTCCCTGGAACACCAGCTGGTACGACCCTGGGCTTTCCTCATTGCTACAGTTGAGCCTGGTAAGGACTTTCCAACTTGCAGATAATAAGAACTGTCTCATACCACCAGAGCTCTGTGGCCCCTGCCACCCTGTAGTACCCAGGAACTGTATTATTATTTCTCTGCTGATTTTTATGTTACTTTTTACTGCTACTGTGATGCATGGAGTTTGTCATAAATAAATATCATTGACTTTTACTCAAGTTGTCGTGGTCACGCCTTCGGGCGGTTTCTCTTCATGTTACTTACATGTCCAGGGGTCTGATACAACCTCCCAGGTTCCGGTACATCTCAGCCCCTACAACTGAGGCTGCCTTCCGTCAGCTCAGGCCCTCAGTTGTGACAGTAAGCACTGACCTAATGAATCCAGCCGGAGACCAGGATCAAGCGGCCAGGCCGATGCAAGAACTGGCAGCCCGACTTGAACATCAGGAGGCTGCACAGGGCCACATCATCCGCTGTCTCCAGGATCTCTCTACTCGGCTGGATGGGATTCAGACAACTCTCCGTGGATCAGACGCATCTGGGGCGTCAACCACAGTGACTCCAACTATAACCCCACCCACCTTACCCATTTCTGCTCCACGTCTTCATCTTCCAACGCCAGCAAAATTTGACGGATCTCCAAGATTCTGCAGGGGATTTCTCAACCAGTGTGAGATTCAGTTTGAGCTACAACCTGGCAATTTTCCCAGTGACCGTACAAAAATTGCCTACATCATCTCTCTTCTCAGTGGCTCCGCCCTTGACTGGGCATCACCGTTATGGGAGAGGTCCGACACCCTGCTATCTTCTTACACTGCATTCGTGTCAACATTCAGGCGCATCTTCGACGAGCCAGGCCGGGTAACTTCAGCTTCGTCTGAGATTCTCCGTTTACGCCAGGGATCACGTACTGTAGGACAATATCTTATACAGTTCCAGATCCTGGCATCTGAACTGGCATGGAACGACGAGGCCCTGTATGCTGCATTCTGGCATTGTTTATCCGAGCGTATTAAAGATGAGTTAGCTACCAGAGACTTACCCTCCAAGTTAGATGAGCTAATCTCACTTTGTACGAAAGTTGACTTACGTTTCAGAGAGAGAGCAATTGAGCGTGGAAGATCATCTGCTCCAAAATCTTCTGCTCCTCCTCCTCGCCAACTGTCACCAACTAAAGATGAACCCATGCAAATTGGCCGTTCCCGTTTAACTCCTGCTGAGCGCCGAAGACGTCTCTCTGAGTCTCTTTGTCTTTACTGTGCAGCTCCGTCTCACACCATCAATGCCTGTCCCGAACGTCCGGGAAAACTCCAAACCCTAGCTCGCCCAGGAGAGGGCCGGCTAGGAGTAATGATCTCCTCTCCATCTCCTCATGATTGTAATCTCCCAGTCTCGCTTCAAGTTGCTCAACGTTATCGGAACGTCATTGCCCTCCTTGATTCCGGAGCAGCTGGGAACTTTATTACTGAAGCCTATGTTAAACGGTGGTCCCTACCCACCGAGAGACTTCCTTCCTCCTTTTCCTTAACTGCCGTGGATGGCAGTAAAATTTTTGATACTGTTATTGCTCTAAGGACTCTACCAGTTCGTCTGAGAGTGGGAGTTCTTCATTCCGAACTTATTTCACTTTTAGTGATTCCAAGAGCCACACATCCTGTGGTCCTGGGCCTTCCATGGCTCCGTCTTCACAATCCTACAATTGATTGGACGACTACGCAAATTCTGGCATGGGGTCCCTCCTGTGCTGAGACATGTTTGTTTAAAGTGTTGCCTGTCTGTTCTTCCTCCCCCAGGTCGTCTGATGTTCCACCTCCTCCATATCAAGATTTCACGGATGTGTTCAGTAAAGCTTCTGCTGATATCCTTCCTCCTCATAGAGAATGGGACTGCCCGATTGATCTCGTTCCAGGGAAGGTTCCACCTCGAGGCCGAACTTATCCGTTGTCTCTGCCTGAGACGCATTCTATGGAGGAATACATTAAAGAGAACCTAGCAAAGGGGTTCATTCGACCTTCTTCTTCTCCAGCCGGCGCAGGCTTCTTTTTTGTAAAAAAGAAAGATGGTGGTCTGCGGCCGTGCATCGACTACAGAGGTTTGAACGACATTACCATCAAGAACCGTTATCCTTTACCCCTGATTACTGAGCTCTTTGACAGAGTTAGCGGAGCTACCATCTTTACAAAGCTGGACTTGAGAGGTGCATACAATCTCATCCGGATCCGTGAGGGTGACGAGTGGAAGACCGCATTTAACACCCGTGACGGACATTATGAGTACCTCGTCATGCCCTTCGGATTGAGCAATGCCCCAGCTGTCTTCCAGCATTTCGTCAATGAGATCTTCAGAGACATTCTATACCGTCATGTCGTGGTCTATCTAGATGATATCCTCATTTTTGCCAACAATTTAGAGGAACATCGTTTTTGGGTAAAGGAGGTTCTGTCCCGTCTCCGTGTCAATCATCTCTATTGCAAATTAGAGAAATGCGTCTTTGAAGTCAACTCCATTCCGTTTCTAGGGTACATTGTGTCCGGTTCCGGACTAGAGATGGATCCTGAGAAACTACAAGCAATCCAGAATTGGCCGGTACCCTTAACCCTCAAAGGGGTCCAGAGGTTCTTAGGGTTCGCCAATTATTACCGAAAGTTTATACGAGACTTTTCCACCATTGTGGCGCCTATTACTGCTTTCACCAAGAAGGGTGCTAACCCGTCCAAGTGGTCTGAAGAAGCCATGCAAGCTTTTCATCTTTTAAAACAGAGGTTCATCTCTGCGCCTGTCCTGAAACAGCCTGACATCGACTCTCCTTTCATCTTAGAGGTGGATGCCTCCTCCGTTGGAGTAGGAGCGGTGTTATCTCAGAGGGCTAAAGATGGCCATTTACATCCTTGCAGTTTCTTCTCACGGAAGTTCTCCCCAGCGGAGCGCAACTATGCCATTGGCGACCAGGAGTTGCTAGCCATCAAGCTCGCTCTAGAGGAGTGGAGATATCTGTTGGAGGGAGCTTCTCATTCTATCACCATCCTTACAGACCACAAGAACCTTCTATATCTGAAAGGCGCACAATGTCTCAACCCTCGTCAGGCCAGATGGGCACTTTTCTTTTCCAGGTTCGACTTTAAACTCCAGTTCTGTCCGGGCTCTCAGAATCGCAAGGCCGATGCCCTTTCCCGCTCATGGGAGCAAGAAAATGAGTCAGAGTCTTCAGACAAGCATCCTATTATAAATCCGTTGGCATTCTCCACGGTAGGGATGGACTCTACGCCCCCATCAGGGAAAAGTTTTGTGAAGCCGACACTAAGGAAGAAGCTCTTGCATTGGGCCCATGCTTCCCGCTTTGCCGGACATACAGGTATCCAAAAAACCCTGGAGTTTATCTCTAGGTCCTATTGGTGGCCAACTCTGAAAAAGGACGTTTTGGAGTTTATTGCATCTTGCCCAAAGTGTGCTCAACATAAAGTATCCCGCCAGTCGCCTGCGGGGCAACTGGTTCCACTATCTGTTCCCCGTCGACCATGGACCCATTTGTCGATGGATTTTATTACGGATTTGCCCATGTGCAACAAGTTTAATACCATCTGGGTGGTAGTTGACCGGTTCACCAAGATGGCACACTTCATTCCTCTCACCGGTCTTCCGTCAGCTTCCAAGTTGGCTCAAGTATTCATACAAGAGATCTTTCGACTCCACGGTCTTCCAGAAGAAATTATCTCAGATCGAGGAGTTCAATTCACAGCCAAATTCTGGCGAAGTTTATGTCAAGTCCTCCAAGTCAAGCTAAAGTTTTCCACGGCTTACCATCCTCAGACCAATGGTCAAACTGAGAGGGTGAATCAGGACTTGGAGTCCTTCCTCCGCATCTATGTGTCCTCCTCTCAAGATGACTGGGTTCAATTACTTCCCTGGGCCGAGTTCTGTCATAACAACCAGTATCATTCTTCATCTTCTTCAACACCATTCTTCACCAACTTTGGATTCCACCCTAAAGTCCCTGAGTTCCAACCGCTTCCAGCAACTTCTGTTCCCGCAGTGGATATCACCTTGCATCAGTTTGCCAATATCTGGAAGAGCGTACGATCTGCTCTGCTCAAAGCATCGTTCAGGTACAAGAAGTTTGCGGATAAGAAGCGTCGGGCAGTTCCTGCTCTCAAGGGGGGTGATCGGGTATGGTTATCCACGAAGAATTTGAGGTTAAGAGTTCCCAGTATGAAGTTTGCACCTCGCTACATCGGTCCTTTTAAAATTGATCAAGTCATCAATCCTGTGGCTTACAGACTCCAGTTGCCTCCCTTCTTAAAAATACCCAGGACATTCCATGTTTCCCTGTTGAAACCGCTAATCTTGAATCGGTTTCATTCCTCACTTCCTCCAACTCCGAAAGTCCAAACTCAACGAGGCGTTGAGTATGAAGTAGCCAAGATCCTGGACTCACGTCACCGTTACGGTCAACTTCAGTATCTTATTGACTGGAAGGGTTATGGCCCTGAGGAACGTTCTTGGACCAATGCTTCTGATGTCCATGCTCCTGCCTTGGTCCGGAGATTCCATTCCAAGTTTCCTCAAAAGCCAAAGAAGTGTCCTGGGGCCACTCCTAAAGGGGGGGGTGCTGTCACGATCCGGGTATCTGGACGCCATTTCTTACCTATCAGATGCCTCCTAAGGCTGGCTCAGCGCTCCAGGACCGGATCCCATCTGTTATCCTGATGTGCACATTCCCGCATCTTCTCCTGTCTCTCTGGACGCAGTCACAGTAACGCCTTATACATCTGGCATGGCGTCTCCCGCGGCCTCCGCCGCCGTCCCTGAGCTTCTGCATTCAGAGTGGCGATTACGTCAGCCGCGGCCTTCGCTGTGTCCGCGTGGTCGGATGTGCATCTGTCAGCCTGACGTCTCCTGTCTCCGGTGGCCGGCGCCGCCATTACTGTTTTCCAGACCACATGGATTACAATCCAAACTTCCCTCCAAGTGTCTGCATGGGCGCAGCCATCTTGGATTCTGTCAGCTGATCTTTCCTACCAATCTGTTGTCAGTATTATTAATTTGCATAATTGCCTAGCCAATGCCTTCCTTGCTGCAGGTATAAATAGGTTGTGCCTGAGCAAGGAAGGCGTCAGTGCTTTGGTTGTCAAACCTAGTTCCAGTTTGTCTCTCTTCTGTGAATGTCTTCCAGGTTCCAGCTCCTGTCTCCAGACTTCTGCTATAGAGACCCGCACCAGCATTCCATCTGCGGTGTAGCCTGACTCTCCGATCCGTTCTGGACTCACCTGTTTCTAGCTACAACATCACCTGCTTCCAGCTCAGCTTCCAGCAGTGTACAGCTTCTCTAAAAGGGCCGGTGTCCTTTCTGCAGTTTACCACTCTCCACCGGTATTATTATTTCTCCGCTCTCAAATTCTACATTTCATCTACATTGCATCGCTCTCAAGCTTTATTTATTATTTAACTGGTTCCAGCCAGTATCCACTCCGTGCCAACACCTGTCTGGTTCTAACCAGTACCCACAGCAGCATTTTATCTACAGCAGTCCAGCTTTCCCTGGAACACCAGCTGGTACGACCCTGGGCTTTCCTCATTGCTACAGTTGAGCCTGGTAAGGACTTTCCAACTTGCAGATAATAAGAACTGTCTCATACCACCAGAGCTCTGTGGCCCCTGCCACCCTGTAGTACCCAGGAACTGTATTATTATTTCTCTGCTGATTTTTATGTTACTTTTTACTGCTACTGTGATGCATGGAGTTTGTCATAAATAAATATCATTGACTTTTACTCAAGTTGTCGTGGTCACGCCTTCGGGCGGTTTCTCTTCATGTTAATTACATGTCCAGGGGTCTGATACAACCTCCCAGGTTCCGGTACATCTCAGCCCCTACAACTGAGGCTGCCTTCCGTCAGCTCAGGCCCTCAGTTGTGACAGAATGTAACAAAAAATGCAAAAAAGAAATCAGAGCAGCTAAAATAAAAAACGAAAAACAAATCGCAAAGAGTAAAACAAACCCCAAACAGTTCTTTAAGTATATAAACAGTAAAAGGTAAAAAAAGGAGAATATTGGACCATTAAAGGGTGAGTTGGATGTCTTGATTAATGATAATAGGGAAAAAGCAGAGTTATTGAATAAATTCTTTTCATCAGTATTCACGAGAGAGGACTGGTTGACGAGAATAGAGCACAACATAAGCTATAATAATGACCCGTTGCTAAGTTCTTGGTTAAATGAGGAAATAGTCCGGGAGAAACTAAGTAAAATTAAGATAAATAAATCTTCTGGGCTGGATGGACTTCACCCAGGGCTCTTATGTAACTTAACTCAGAGCTATTGAGACCCCTATATTTGATTTTCAGTGAGTCAATTACATCAGGAATGATACCGAAGGACTGGCATATAGCAGAGGTAGTCCCAATATTTAAAAAGGGAATTAAAACTCCTCCCAGTAACTATAGACCAGTAAGTTTGACATCTATAGTGGGGAAAATAGTGGATATTAAGGGATAGCATACTAGAGTACTTGGATACCTCCAAAGTTATTACTAGGAATCAGCATGGTTTTCTGAAAGACAGGTCATGTCAAACTAACTTAATAAGCTTCTACGAGAAAGTGAGCGATGATATTGATCAGGGTGAAGCAGTGGATGTGGTCTTTTTGGACTTTGCTAATGCCTTTAAGAAAGTCCCATACAAGAGATTCATTTTTAAATTAAAAGAGCTTGGTATAGGAAACACTATTTGTACTTTGGTGAGTAATTGGCTGTACAACAGGGAACAGGGAGTGGTCATTAATGGGATGTTCACTGAATGGGCCTCAGTGCTCAGTGGAATATCACAGGGTTCAGTACTAGAGCCATTGTTGTTTAACATATTCATAAATGACCTAAGTATGGGCCTAGAAAGCACAGTGTCAATTATTGCAGATGATACTAAACTATGTAGAGTAATTAATTCAGACAAGGATGTGGAGTCTCTACTGCAGCCTATAAACTAAATGGGGAAACTGTAGGGATAACTGTAGTTGAAAAATATTTGTGGGTGCTCATCGATAATAGACTTAGTAGCAGTATGCAATGTCAAAATGCAGCAACAAAAGCAAATAAGATGTTAGCTTGCATAAAATGGGGAATGGAGACAAGGGATGAGAGTGTAATCCTGCCACTGTACAAAAAGATATCTTGGAACTCGAAAGGGTTCAGAGCAGGGGCGCTTTAAGAGAGGAGGAGGCCCGGGTGCAGCCTCCTCCGTTCGGGTCCCCTCCTCTCTGCCAGCAGTGCTGAGAGTCTGAGTACTAGAGCGCTCAGACTCTACTGCACATGAGCAGATCTCAGGGAAAATGACGCGGTGGCCATTTTCCCTGAGATTTCTCTACTGCGCAGAACTCTGAATTTTTAACACCACTGTGGATGTTGGTGTGGGACTCTGGAGGGGTGAGTATTTAGAAAATGGGTGCAGCGTGTGTGGTGGGGGCCCCCTCTGGACCCAGGGGCCCATGTGCACCGCACACACTGCACCCATTATAGAAATGCCAGTGGTTCAGAGGCGAGCCATCAAACTGGTTAAGGGGTTAGAGGCACTGAATTATGAGGAAAGACTTAAAAGGTTAGATTTGTCTACACTGGAAAAGAGGCGACTGAGAGGGGACATTATTAATATTTCTAAATACATAAAGGGACAATACAAGGATTTGTCAGATGATCTGTTTATAAAAAAAAACGCTACACAGAACACGAGGACACCCCCTGAGGTTAGAAGAAAAAAAGTTCTTACATAACGAAGAAAAGGGTTCTTCACAGTAAGAGCAGTAAGGATTTGGATTCTCTGCCAGAGAAGGTAGTAAGGGAGGACTCAATCAATAAGTTTAAAAATCAACTAGATATATTCCTAATTGAAAGAATATCCAAGGATACAACATTCAAATTATATACAATTTTATAATACAGGTTGAACTCGATGGACATTTGTCTTTTTTCAACCTCAACAACTATGTACCTATGTAACTATGTAGTAAGAATATAAGGAACAGTTTCCAGTTAAAGCACCACAGTGCAGAACCATTACAGTGGGCATGGTACTGGAGGTATAAATCATCTCCAGCCTTGAAGGTATTAATGAAGTGCCTAACATTAAAACTATAAAGTAACAGAAAAATGCTCTATTACAGTAGTATTAGCATGTTCTTTTAGCACTGCAATCTGAAATATATTTAAATGATTATCTAAGTTTTGCTAAGCTCTTAATACTCCTGTAGCCGTACATTATTCTGAAATATATTCTCTTTCTCGGCAGTAGTAAGACATTTCATTGTCAGTGCTTCTTCATATGCCATTTACAGTGGGTATTAAATATATAATTACAGGCCATAAATATACCACCGGCAAAACAATATTTATTCAAATATATGTAGAAATATATGTGTGATCTTTTGCTGTTTAATGTGGTTCATACATTTTAGGTTAATAAATAGTGAACTAAATGTTATTTTAAAAATTACCTTCAGAGAACATTGCATTAATTCACTATGTTCTGTGAATAAAATGCAGTTAGGTACAGTATAAAATGGACTTACTGTGTTTTTTGAATAGAACTAAATTGAACTGAAAATAACTTGCAAGAGTTTGGGGATTTTGTTTCCACTGCAAGAATAACCAGTAGAAGGGTGAGAATTTCCCCTACTGACCCTTGTGCTCAGATTCTACTGAGATGCCAGCTAGAGAGGAGGGGGCACAGACGAAAACTGCACATTAGCCCCCTGCTCTCTTAATGTGCCCCTGCCCAGACCACTACATATGCCACTCTGACTCCCCCCCTCGCCCCCCCCCCCCCCCCACACACACACAAACCTCCAATTTAGACTACTCTGACCATTGCACATTATTATCCTTTATTTGGCATCACAAGGTGTCCACAGAGCCTTACAAATTAATTAAGCAGAAACAAAGTACAAAAGACTTACAGTTCCAAACACTGCAAAACATAAAAGCTATATAAACTTTGCTGCAAATGTAGTCATAATAACCATAAAAGCTGCGCTGGCTGAACCCAAAGATTTGGTGCTGTTGATGGCAGTGGGGAAAAGATGATGGTATAAGTAAGGGAGAGAAAAGCACATGAGGGAAGAGGGCCCTGCTTGTGAGAGCTCACAATGTAATATGTTACTTATGCCATCATGTAATTATCCCAATATCTCTGCCACTCTCCCTCTTCTTTTATTTAGTGTCCCATATCTCTTACACTCTCTAGCTTCTCTTACAGTATATCTTGCTTTTCTGTAATGCTCCCAATATCTCTGCCACCCGGAATCTTTTCTTACCTCATTTCTTCTTTTAATTCTCCCAACATATCCACCACTCCAAAGCTTCTGTTACCTCCTGCCCTCCTCCATTATCCCAATATATATACCACTCCCAGAGGGAGATCTGTCAAGTCAAGGAAAGAGATAAAGTGGAGAAGTTTGCCCAAATCAACAAACCAGCTTCTGTCATTCATCTAGCACATTTCATAAAATTACAGGAGCTACTTGGTTGCTTTGGGCAACTTCTCCACCTTATTTCTCTCCAAGGCTTGATACATATCCCAAAGATTTTCTTACATCCTGCCTTCCTCTGATGCACCCAACATATCCACCACTCCCATGTTTCTTTTACCTTCTGCCTTCCTCTAATGTTCCAATATCTCCAGTGGTTGTCCGAGGTCCAACACAACACTCCTCCCAGTCAGTCCGTCTGGTGATTGAGTACAGTCCAGAGCATCAAGTCTCGCCCATAATACAAAAAAAAAAGCATGGGCGGCACAGTGGAAGGTTACACAGGCCCAACTGTGTAACCTTCATCTCAGCATCTCCTAGCATCTCAGCACCTCCTCCACTGTGTGACTGTTCTGCAGCCACCTGACTGGGCTGTGGGAGGAGTCTGTAAGCAGAGGCAGCAGAGAGAAAGTGCTTTATTTGCCTGGGCAGGCAGAGGCCTCTCAGCATCTATCATGTTAGCTCAGGCTAGACAAGCAGATGGGCATGGCCTTAGATGGTGAGTGCTGAGGGCCCACACCCTGGGGGATAGTGATGCGGTGGTTACAATGCCCTGTAAATGCAGCTACTACAGCTGATGGTTGCCACAGACACTCCGCTATGATGCTACATTAGTATTGAGCCCCTGGGAGTGTACCTTATCGCGGGTATGCGGGTGATATACTCCCACTACCATGCTGGGCATGCTCAAATGAACCAAAGACAGAGCAGCTAAGCGCCATGAAGACTGATGGAGCTCTTGAAATTTAAAGCTGCAGATTTATTGGATCATTGCCCTGTAAGAGAGCGCTTGACCCTCACCCCCCACCCGTGAGTACTAGCATCAGTATTAGTAACTCAGTGCCTCTATCACTACCTAAGGTCAAACACCCTTCCCCTTCTCCCCTTCACTACCCCAAACACCTCTGCCTTAACCCACAAACCACCTTACCCCTTACACTATCTCTCAGGCACTTAGGAAACTAGATTATTTTCTTATCACGCCTTACTTTCCCAGCATAGTAGGGCCATTTCTTGTCCCTCTGTCTCTTTTTAAGCCATTCTTATATCTGACATCATACCCTATGCTTATCTTCACCTGTCTCCCCCTTAGGTTGTCTGTTACCTTTCCTACCTTGTCTCAGGTCTTCTCATTTGCCTAATGTCTGCCCTCTCAGCATCTGCCCCATATATACCTTTTTCTCAACTTGCCTCATAGAGGGGGTGATTCCGAGTTGTTCGCTCGCTAGCAGATTTTAGCAGCATTGCACACGCTAAGCCGCCACCCTCTGGGAGTGTATCTTAGCTTAGCAGAATAGCGAAAGATTCGCAGAATTGTAAATAGAAAATTCTTAGCAGTTTCTGAGTAGCTCCAGACCTACTCACAGATTGCGATCAGCTCAGGCCGTTTCATTCCTGGTTTGACGTCACAAACACGCCCTGCGTTCAGCCAGTCACTCCCCCGTTTCTCCAGACACTCCCACGTTTTTCCCTGGCATGCCTGCGTTTTTCCGCACATTCCCAGAAACCGTCCAGTTTCCGCCCAGAAACACCCACTTCCTGTCAATCACACTCCGATCACTTCAACGATGAAAATTCTTCGTTAGGACATGAGTAAATCTATTAAGTTTTGTGCTAAAATACTTGGCGCATGCGCACTGCGTACCATGCGCATGCGCATTTTTGCCTTAATCGCTCCGTTGCAAAAATCGGCAACGAGCAAACAACTCGGAATGACCCCCAGTGTCCCCTTATAGATTCCTTGTGTATTGCCTCATATCTGCCCTATCTGCTGTATTAAATAACTTAGCACTAATCACACCTCATGGTTACACCTCATGCAGCAGCACGTAACAGGCCCTTCTCAGATTTCAGCCTGAGGACCATGTGGACCTTAATCTGGCACTGTTTGCCACTCTCAATCTGCTGTTACCTTTTGCCTTTGTAGCATGAATATCAGCTGTTATTACCCTAAATGTATGAAATGTTATACTTTTAAAAATTTATTAATTGTAACTTAAATAATGTAAATTGACCCCTTAGAGACTAGAGACTATGAACTGAGATATATACAAGGGGTATATTAATAGACTCATTACTAAGCATAGTGGTGGTTAATTTTACAGATGAAAAGAAACAATATATGTACAGCCTGCACAACATCAGCAACATACAGATGTGTCCACTTACATCTTTGCAATTTTGCACAACATGCAATACATGGCTAAGCTGTTTTTAACGAGTAGCGAGTGGATGGATTTTAAAAATGTTGCTTGCCATAATAGATTATGTACTGTATAAAGTAACATATTAAAGAAGCAAATTAGGAAAAATCACAAGACATAGCTAAATCTTTAAGTCTATTGCATGCAAAGCTGTGATATACTGTACATGTTGGGATATAGCAAAGATGTATGTGGACACATCTGTATACAGTGGCAGTTATATGTTTACCAGCACTGGATATATTGGGGGTCATTCCGAGTTGATCGCTCGCTAGCAGTTTTTAGCAGCCATGCAAACGCTATGCCGCCGCCCACTGGGGAGTGAATTTTAGCTTAGCAGAAGTGCGAAAGCATGTGCAGCTGAGCTCTGCAAAAACAGTTTGTGCAGCTTCAGAGTAGCTCTGAACCTACTCAGCACTTGCAATCACTTCAGCCTATTTGTGTCTGGATATGACATCATACACCCGCCCAGTGAATGCCCAGCCACGCCTGCATTTTTTCAGACAAGCCTGCATTTTTGCAAACACTCCCTGAAAACGGTCAGTTGACACCCAGAAACGCCACCTTCCTGTCAATCTTCTTGCAGCCATCAGTGCGACTGAAAACTTCACTAGAACCTGAGCATAACCACAAAGGGCGTTGTACCCGTACGTCGCGCGTGCACATTGCGGGGCATACACATGCACAGAAATGCAGTTTTTTCACCTGATAGCTGAGCTGCAAAAATCGGCAGCGAGCGAACAACTCGGAATGACCCCCATAGATCAACAAAGAATCTACAGGAAATAATAAGGTGATTATTTGTGCTGAGTAAGAGCCGAGTAAGACAATATATACTAAGGAGATGCAGAAAGTAATTGGATATCTATATATACATAATGGTTATGAGACTGCATCAAATGATGAGCAAGACTAAATATTTCTGCATGCAAATTCATGTGTATAGAATATATATATATATATATATATATATATATGCATATATGCAATATATAAATTGAAATTGGGACTTGCAGTCATCAGCTACAAAGTTCATACAGTAACTATAGGGAGACTCTTTACAACAAAAAGTCAGCGCCAGCATATTATAAGGAAACCTCCGAGTCACAGTATATAGTATTACTACTGATGAACTTGAAAGAAAGCCAGGACTGTAGAGACTTTGCATCTAAGGAAAAGGTAACTAATCATATTGACAGACTGAATAGTTCTCAAGGGATTGAAATAAGTAGCATTTAGCCTGCTGGATACATAGTAATATTACCATACTCCTATGTAAAATGCTGTATCCATTTGTTTAAAGTTCAAGTAGAAAGAAGGATTAGTTCACCACAAAGCGTTGACTGGAATAACTGGCTATAGACGTCCATACAGGAGATTCTTCATAACTACTTAAATTGGATTACAGTTTTGACACAATTATAAGTCAAAGAGTACCCAGGAAACTCAACTAGAGTAAACCATAACTTTTTTTGTAATTGCAATGAGATTTTCATGTATAGGTGAAATAAGTAATGTAATGTTTATATAGTGAAAACAGAGAAAATGCAAAATGTATAAATGATTATAAGTATATGGACATGTAATTGGGGTTAAAACATATTAAAAGAATTCTATACTTACCATAAAGATATTGTGGTGGTTTTCCTGGACTCTGGAAAGGAAAGAAGAGACAGGTATATTATATAGTATATCTACATTATAAGGGTATCAAACACTAAGTATAAATACCAGGCTTTCTCAAGCAAGCCTTAACCGTAAATAAACACTACACACTACACATAGCTTGAGTGGAGGCACAACTGTTGGGTAATCATCTCAGTACAATACTTAAGTAGCTTCTTGCCTATAGTATTAAGGGAAGGGTTAAATTTTGGAGGCACAGCTGAGATAGAACTCAGGAATTTTAAATGGATAATTTTACAGGAGAAGATCTATACAGTTGGTGTATACGAAGAGGGATTAATCCAAAGAAGTGTATTGGAGTGGGAGGAAATTTTTCTAACATTCACGATGATGTAGTAGTGGGAAATTTAGATAAATTGTATGGGTTAAGCAAACCCCAGATTGTAGATAAATGGAAGGAGGATTCAGGGGAAGTTGTGGCCATATTAATAGAGACAGAAAATGAGTTAGATGCCTGTTTAATACCTATGATGATTGTACCAAGTGTAGAGATATGTAGGCGATGGCATATTATTTGGCCTAAATTTGGAAGTGAAGAAGCTACTAGTGCTCATATATCAGCTTCCCCTGAAAATTTGGAAAGGGATGGTGTAAATAATATCACTCAGGGAAACAGTGCCAATGTGAATGAAGGACAGTTTGAGATCATGGTGGATAGAGTGGTTACTCAGTTAGAGTGATAGCACTATGAGGGAAGTTACAGAAGGTTGAGAATATATTCAGGAATAGTACCTGTGCCACTTGGAGAGGAAATGTATGAAGTGTGGAAAGAAGCTGCTGTTCAACAAGATGAGGAGTGGCAATGCCCTGATGAAATAAAAAGGCAAAGGGTAGTAGCGAGCCTTAGGGAGCCAGCTATGGGAATTATTCAAGCAGCTAGGAGAAGCAATTCACAAGCCACACTTGAAACATACTTTGAAGCATTGGATTATGCATATGGCACCTTAGAGGATGTAGGAGATCTGACATCTAGATTGCATCATACATTTCAGGAACCTGGGGAAAAAACTTAGTGTTTACCTAATAAGACTAGACAAGCTTTTGTATAAAATATTAGAAAAGGGTGGTATCACTAGAGAAGAGGTGGGTAGAAGCAGGAGAAAACTGCTTCTCAGAAGGGCATTGGCTACTGACTTTGTAGCCCAAAAATTAAGGTGTTCAGGTATAAGAGACCCCCCTCCTACTTTTAATGACCTATTAAAAGAGGCAAAGCAGGAGGAAGTATTAATTGAGATGGGAGAGAAAACTATTAAAAAGGTTAAGATAGTACAACCCTCAGTGGAGGTGAATCTGTTTGAGGAAAAAATACTTAAAATAATAGAAGAACAAAATAAGAAATTAGAACAGTTTATGGTTTCTCAAAACAACAGCAATTCTGGATTCTCCTCATCCAGAACTAACAATAGTATATCTATGAGGGGAAGAGGAAGTAACTACAATAATAGAGGTCGAGGAATTTTTAAATGTGGTAGACCAGAGCATAGGGCCTACAAATGTACTGTTAATACTAATGATTCTTCACAAAGGGCTATTAATAACAATTCAGGTATGAGCAGCAATAGCCCTTCAGGGCAGGGAAACGGATGGGGGAGGACTGTGAACAACTCACAGGCCCCCTAGAGGTCAGTTACTATGCTATGGGGAATTCCTGTAGGAGCGGAAGTCTACCAGAAGGATTGCTAGGACCTGTTTCCCTTTTAGCTGCCAATATAAATGGACATTACTGTAAGATCTTGGTGGACAGTGGTTCCCAAGTTTCTATTATATTTGAAAATTGGTACAATGAAAATATCCCTAATGTACCCATTCAGCCTCTAAGTGGATTAGTGATATGGGGTCTAAGTGTTGAGAAATAGCCGTATCTAGGATACGTGCAAGTTACACTTGAAATCAACAAAGATGTAAGAGAAGAGAAAGGGATACAAACACCACTTATTGTGTTAGTATGCCCAGAAGTTCCTGAAGG
This sequence comes from Pseudophryne corroboree, assembly GCF_028390025.1. Taxonomy (NCBI): domain Eukaryota; kingdom Metazoa; phylum Chordata; class Amphibia; order Anura; family Myobatrachidae; genus Pseudophryne; species Pseudophryne corroboree. Next base: position 215,749,627 of record NC_086444.1, read on the forward strand.
GAGAGAGAAACCACCTGTGATTATAGGAACTAACACATGGATATATCATTTACTCGCTGAATGGTATGAAGGGAGAGAGGAGCTATCTTCTGTGCAGACTTGCTGTATTCAATCTACCGAGAGTATAGTTACTTCAGAGGGCAAATTTGACAGATGTTTCCAGGGGAGCGACATTTCTTTGGAAGATAAGTCTGCTTTGGTTGAGAAACTGGAATCTAAGAGCCGGGTTTTTTCCATTGGGGAATGGGACCTGGGAACAGCAAATGGGGTGGAGCACAGTATCAGACTCATGGATGAGACTCCTTTCCAGGAGCGATCTCGCAGGATAGCTCCTGTAAACTTTGAGGACGTAAGGCAACACCTTAAAGGACTACTTGAAAATCAAGTCATAAGAGAGTCCAGAAGTCCCTATGCCTCTCCCATAGTGATCGCATGGAAAAAAACAGAAACATACGGATGTGTGTTGATTATCGAACATTGAACCAAAGAATGGTAACAGACCAATACACTGTGCCAAGAATAGACGAAGCTCTACATTGCCTCCAAGGGAGCTCTTGGTTTTCCATGCTCGACTTAAGAAATGGTTTCTATCACATCCCCATGAACCCGGAAGACCATGAGAAGATTGCATTTATATGCCCTCTGGGATTTTTGGAATTTTTATACATGCCCCAAGGAGTGAAAGGAGCTCCAGCTACCTTTCAAAGAACAATGGAGAAGACCGTGGAGTTTATGAATTATAGGGAGGTTATTGTGTATTTAGATGATATAATCATTTTCGGAGCCACCCTGAAGGAACACAATGAACGACTACTTAAAGTTCTACATAGGTTAATGGAAGGGGGTTTGAAGTTGTCCCTAGACAAATGTGTCGTCTTTGCCAGTCCACAGTGAAATACCTAGGACACATCTTTAGCAGTAATGGAGTTGCCACCGACACCAACAAAGTAGAGACAGTGAAGAACTGGCCGAGACCTATGAAATTTAAAGAACTAAGGTCCTTTCTGGGATTCTGCGGATATTACAGCAGGTTTGTTCCAAATTATTCCAGTATTGCTAGGCCACTAACAGATTTGATGAGAGGTTACCCAACTCCAAATAAGAAAAATGGAAAACGAGAATGGACATTGGGGAATTGTCCTCTGTATAAAGTTAATGAACTATTCGGAGAAAGGTGGACTATTCGGAGACAGCTTTTAATATGCTAAAGGGAAACTTAATAAATGCCCCTATTTTAGCTTATGTAGACCCTAATTTACCCTATGTTCTCCACATTGACACTTCTCTGGGAGCGCTAGGAGGTGTCCTATACCAAAAGAGTGATGGACTAAAACCAGTATCTTTTATCAGCAGGGGTTTAACTAATAGTGAAAAGCGGTACCCCGCTCACAAGTTAGAGTTCTTAGCTCTGAAATGGAGTGTTATAGATAAGTTCCACGACTATCTATATGGAGTGACATTTGAAATACAAACAGACAACAACTCGTTGACCTATGTTCAAACCACAGCTAAGTTGGATGTAACAGGTCATCAATGGTTGGCTGCCTTTGCATTGTATGATTTTACACTAAAATATCGACCTGGGGTCAGCAATATCAATGCAGACTCTCTTTCCAGGATTCCAGAACAGCAAGTGGTAAACACAGAGGAAGAATCGATAGAAGTACCAGCAGGGGAGGTTAAAGTGATGTGTCATAATATCAATCTGAAAGTGATGACTGGAAATGAACAGGTTAGTGCCTTGGGAATGACATCAATGGCGTTACCGCCATCATTTTGCTGGATTAGTCAAGTAGAACTTGAAGACTTGCCGAAATTAAAATGATGTCAGATTCAACAAGAACAACAGGATCCCAGCATAAAACATTTGCTTCCAAACTGTAAAAGTTCAGCTATTACTCCAGAATCTTTGACAGAAGTCAGACTGCTAAAAAAAACAAAGGAGAAATTACTTATAAAAGCAGGAATACTATATCGCATACCAGGCAGGGGGATAGATGGAGAAAAGTTTCAGCTAGTATTACCAAAAAAAAATCGTACCCTAATAATGCATGCTTTACATGACAACCATGGTCATCTAGGGTTTGAAAAAACATTGAACATCATAGCTGATAGGTTTTACTGGGCGGGTATGGGGAAAGAGATAAGGGAATATTGCCACAATTGTGGGAACTATGTATTGTGGAAGACATTACGAGAAAGAGTAGCTCCCTTGGTGAATTTTAAAAGTAAAGGACCCATGGACTTGGTCTATATGGACTTCCTCTCTCTTGAAGTAGAGGAAGGAAAGAAGTGTAATATATTGATCATGACAGACCACTTTACCAGATACGCCCAGGCTTAGGTGACACCAAACCAAAAACCCTTCACCGTAAAACACTCTATAGGATAAGTTCTTTATCCATTATGGTTTGCCAAATCGACTGTATATAGATCAGGGGAGGGATTTTGAGAGTCGATTAATAAAGGAATTATATTTGAGCTGTGGGATCACCAAATCTAGAAAAACATCATATCACCCTCAAGGTGATCCACAGCCGGAAAGGTTCAACAGAACTTTGTTAGATTTGTTAGGGACTCTCAGTCCATTAAATAAACAGCATTGGAAGAGACATATTAACTGCTTGGTACATGCATACAATTGCACACGCAACAAAGCCACTGGATTTTCCCCTTACTTTCTAATGTTCGGGAGGGAAGCTAAGCTTCCAATAGATGTGTGTATGGACATTCTTCAGGTGATGACCATTGTGTTTCACATATGAAATATGTAGAAAGACTGAGACAGGAGTTGGAGGATGCTTATGCTTTCGCAGAACGTACAGCGAGTAAATTAGGAGAAAAGAACAAAGTTCGCTATGATAGAAAGGTGCGGGATCAGGTTCTGTCTCCTGGAGACAGGGTGTTGTTAAGACAACTGGAAATGCCAAGGAAATCTAAAATTTCCAACCGATGGAGAGAAGACCTTTATGTAGTAGTAGAAAAATTTGAAGAATTACCTGTATATAGAATACAACTTGAAAATGGACAGGGTGCAATTTTAACCCATCATAGATAAAATTTACTCCCTATAGGTAGTGAAGTACACCTGGAGAGCTTTGAAAGTAAAATAGGGTAAAACCCATTGAGAAAGAGACACTATATGAGCTAACTGTCTCACTGAGACATGATGGTGATGACAGTTATGAGGAGGAAGATGAGGGTCAGGGTTGTTATATAAGGATCAAGGTGTTGCTAGTGGGGAAGTGACTGATACAGGACACATCAGTGGGCCCCCTGGGTATCTGTCAGAACTTAGTCGCAAAATTACCTGTATAGATCCTGTTGAGTATGATGATGATGCCTTAGACGAAGAGAGTAGTGGTTCATTGGAAAGATTTGATCATTATTCCCCCTGTAGTGATATAAGCATAGAACAAGAAACTGTAAATAGGCCAAAAAGAACACGTCAACCCCCATCTATGCTTACTTACAATGAATTAGGGATACCTAGTATACATCCTAACCTAGTAGATGTGTGGCCTTACTATGGATATTTACCGATACAAGTTTAGATTTAATTAAGTTAGAAGTGGTGATCCATTTGCTTTAAAAATTATTTTAAATAGATCACCAGGGGGAGAGTGAAGCATGAATATCAGCTGTTATTACCCTAAATGTATGAAATGTTATACTTTTAAAATTGTATTAATTGTAACTTAAATAATGTATATATAGGGGTGTATATAGCATTGTGTATATAATAATGAAATGCATCTATATGTGTATATAATAGTGGAGTATATGAAATAGCATATATATCGTGTGGGTAGTAAGTATAGCTATTTATTAAAATATTGTAGATGTGTTGTGAACTAGAGAGAGGGAGTACTGGGAGGCGTTATTAGGGTTGCAGCTGCTGTTGATATCAGAGGTCCGCATGCCGGTAACTAGAGGGCCATGTGCAGAGGAGGGGGACCTGTGCGCCGGTAGTGAGGGGGCTGTGTGCAGAGGAGAGGACCCGCGTGATGGTAAGTTAGTGCCGAGCGCAAAGGAGGTGGTCCATGTGCCAGTAGCAGGGTGCATATATAAAGGCGCTCCTGTCGGCGGAGGCTAGGCTGCTGTTCCCCTAGTTAGTGTATACACCACAGTCTTCAGTGTGCTGCTGGAAAGAGCTGTATGCTGTAAACATACAGCGGCACTGCTGGGACTGATTGGTAGCATACCGACACTAGGCGTACCTGATACAAGCGGGGTGGTGGAGTGAAAGGCGCCGCTGACAGATGGTGTGGCAGCAGCAGGTGGTAGTAGATGCTCCAGGTCTGCAGTCCGTCAGAGCGGCCAGAGCGGCGGAAGCGGCAGCAGTAGATTGGTTGGCTCCATAGCAAAAGAAGGAAGCCAGTAAAGGCTGAGCCAATCCCTGTGTGGCTGAGGCGGGGCAGAGCAGTGTAAAGGTGCCGCCTGCAGCCGGGACGAAGCCATCTAGATTGAACCTATTAGAGAGCCAGGGGAGGAGTCAGGGGAGCGCCCCACAGCCGCAGCAGAGCAGACAGAGAGGTGTAAGTGAAAACCCAGCTATTTACACTGCACTACGCATCATAGGCTGAAATAGACACTCTACCTTGAAACCAGGGGACATCAGGTAATAACTCAAGGTGGCATAAGCCATTACTAAGTCTAAAGCCATACTGGCAATGTCATACCTGTAACTGACAATATACGGGAAGTCCAATACAGGCAGCTGATGTAAGGCTTAAGGGAAGTAGGAAAGTGCTGTGCTAATATTTAACAGGGCCACAGCAAGCACTAATAGAAGAAAGCCTGAGACAATTTATATGGCTCTAAATTAACCCCTTAGAGACTAGAAACTATGAACTGAGATATATACAGGGGTATATTAATTAGAGATGAGCGGGTTCGGTTTTACTCGGTTTTACTCGGATTTACTCGGTTCTCAAAACGGCATCTTATTGGCTCACGGATGTCACGTGTTTTGGATAGCCAATAGGAAAAATCCGGATAAAACCGAACTTGCGTTAATTCTGGCGTTAAATCCGAACCCGCTCATCTCTAATATTAATAGACTCATTACTAAGCATAGTGGTGGTTAATTTTACAGATGAAAAGAAACAATGGGGGTCATTCCGAGTTGTTCGCTCGCAAGCTGCTTTTAGCAGCTTTGCACACGCTAAGCCGCCGCCTACTGGGAGTGAATCTTAGCATAGTAAAATTGCGAACGAAAGATTCTCAAAATTGCGATTACACACCTCTTAGCAGTTTCTGAGTAGCTTCAAACTTACTCGGCATCTGCGATCAGTTCAGTGCTTGTCGTTCCTGGTTTGACGTCACAAACACACCCAGCGTTCGCCCAGACACTCCTCCGTTTCTTCAGCCACTCCCGCGTTTTTCCCAGAAACGGTAGCGTTTTTTCGCACACACCCATAAAACGGCCTGTTTCCGCCCAGAAACACCCACTTCCTGTCAATCACATTACGATCACCAGAACGAAGAAAAAACCGTGAGTAAAATACCTAACTGCATAGCAAATTTACTTGGCGCAGTCGCACTGCGGACATTGCGCATGCGCATTCGCGACTAATCGCTCCGTTGCGGAAAAAAATAACGAGCGAACAACTCGGAATGACCCCCCAATATATGTACAGCCTGCACAACATCAGCAACATATATAATGGCAGTTATATGTTGACCAGCACTGGATATATAGATCAACAAAGAATCTACAGGAAATAATTAGCTGATTATTTGTGCTGAGTAAGAGCTGAGTAAGACGATATATACTAAGGAGATGGAGATAGGAATTGTATATCTATACATAGTGGTTATGAAACTGCATCAACTGATGAGCAAGACTAAATATTTCTGCATGCAAATTCATGTGTATAATATATATATATATATATATATGTATATATATACGTATATGCCAGGGACGTGCAGTCAGGGGAGGCATAATGATTATAATAATAAAAAGAAGGTATTTATAACGCAGAGTCTGTTATAAATATCTTCTTTTATTATTTTAACCATTTCCCCCCATGTACATGCCTGCATCGTAGGGTGGGAGGCATCGGGAGAGGTGCCTCCCGCTGCTAACATTAAAGTCCGGACAGCAGGGGGTGGGCAGGGGGCAGGGCGAAGCACTGGGCTGTAAAAGCCCATTGAAAATACATGGGGAAGCGGCACCTATACTGGTGCTTCAATGACAGGGGCGTGCATTCAGCCGACATGAATGCACACCCCTGTCAGTCCCCCAGATGTGATTGGGCAGTGGATCCGCTGGCCAGCGGGCACATGCGACGTCACGACGCGGCGGGCATCGAGGCGGCAGGACCCGGCAGGGAAAGGGTGGCAGGCGGCAAATCTGGATCCAAGAGGATCCAGCCCCTGCCAGCCGCTCTGCAGAGTTCGGCAGTGGAGAGCGGCTTCCAATTTAAAAAATGGCGCCTCATCGTAATTTTTTAAATTCAAGATGGCCCCTGCGAGCCAATCATGGCTCACCCCGTCATCGCTCTGCCACCTCTGGCTGACTTATAAGTCAGCGCGAGGGAGCGGCTGTCAGTCCGACGGCAGAGGAAGAGCAGAGAAGAGCTCGTGAAGCAAGAAGACGCCGTGGAAGTCCAGGATGGGCGGCGGCCATGCAAAAGAGCTGCCCAAAGGCCGCCGCCCCCTAGGTGAAGAACCTGTACAATAAACAATTTTTAAAAAAATATGTTGTGTGTTTATTTTAATATTTTCTTTACAGGAGGACTACAGGTGCCAGCAGGCACTTTATATCCGGGCTGCTGGCACTTGTGGTTCTCCAAGTGCTGGCATGCTGGGGCAGGCTTGCTGGGACCTGTAGGCCCCCTGTAAAGAACAGTATTAGCATGACATGAATGCGGGTGCGGGGCATAGCACTGGGCTTTCAGCCTAGTGCTGGTTGTTGCTCGGGAGGGGGGACCCCATAAAATTTTTATGGGGTCCCCACTTTCTGAGGAATTCCAACCCTGGGCTTACTGGTTTGGGGGGTGTTTAATGCTACGGCAGGGTGACCCCATACCGAGTGTCTCTCCTGCTGTGGCATTACTCCCCCTGGCTGGTTCTGCCTGGTGCTGGTTTTTCTTAAATATGGGGAGCCCCATTTATTTTTTTTATTTTTTTATATATTAAACAGGGGGGGGGGGGGCACGACTCATCCAGTGGCTCCCCAGCCACAGACCTCAACGCACGTCACTGGTATATGCAATATATAAATTGAAATTGGGACTTGCAGTCATCAGCTACAAAGTTCATACAGTAATTATAGGGAGACTCTATACAACAACAAAAAATCAGAGCCAGCATATTATAAGGAAACCTCCGAGTCACAGTATATAGTATTACTATTGATGAAGTAGAAAGAAAGCCAGGACTGTAGAGACTTTGTATCTAAGGAAAAGGTAACTAATTATATTGACAGACTGAATAGTTCTCAAGGGATTGAAATAAGTAGCTTTTAGACTGCTGGATACAAAGTAATATTACCATACTTCTATGTAAAATGCTGTATCCATTTGTTTAAAGTTCAAGTAGAAAGAAGGATTAGTTCGCCACAAAGAGTTGACTGGAATAACTGGCTATAGACGTCCATACAGGAGATTCTTCATAACTACTTAATTTGGATTACAGTTTTGACACACTCATTGGGCCCCTACTGCGCAATTATAAGTCAAAGAGTACCCGGGAAACTCAACTAGAGAAAACCATAACTTTTTTTTGTATTGCATTCAGATTTTCATGTATAGGTGAAATAGGTAATGTAATGTTTATTGTGAAAACAGAGAAAATGCAAAATGTATAAATGATTATAAGTATATGGACATATAATTGGGGTTAAAACATATTAAAAGAATTCTATACTTACCATAAAGATATTGTGGTGGTTTTCCTGGACTCTGGAAAAGAAAGAAGAGACAGGTATATTATATAGAATATCTACGTTATAAGGGTATCAAACACTAAGTATAAATACCAGGCTTTCTCAAGCAAGCCTTAACCGTAAATAAACACTACACACTACACATAGCTTGAGTGGAGGCACAACTGTTGGGTAATCATCCCTTAGTACAATACTTAAGTAGCTTCTTTCCTATGGTATTAAGGTAAGGGTTACACCTTTGTCTAATTTTCCCAATACCTATACCACTGTAAACCATTTCTTACCTCCTGCCTTCCTCTATGCTCCCAAGATTTCCACCACTTCCAAGCTTCTCTTACCCCCTAAATCTTTTCTTAACTCCTTCCTTTTTTTAATACTCCCAATATCTCCGCCATGCTGAAGCTTATCTTACCTCCTGTTTGTTAGTGGCAGAATGAAAACTCCCTCCTTTGTCGATCTCCTTACAGCGCACATAGCATCAGCTTAGTGCTGATACATTGTAACTCTCCCCCTGGTCGGCTCCAGGGTGCATGCATGAGACTTCGGTACTCTCGCAAGATCTCATAAGCGGCCCGGAGCCGGCAGCTGCCACAGCCATGGACAGAACTGTCCCTGCTGTAGAGATAGGGCAATGTCATCTGTAGCTGGCGAAATTGATTGCCGCAGGTGTCGGAACGGTCAGTGCAGCTGACTATTCATACATTGCCCTGCATATCAGCATGTTATCTTTTAGATCGCAGCGCCAATATAGACAGGGATCCATAGCATCCCAGTAATTCAGTATTCACTGCTGCTGTAATGCATGGGGGAGAAATGGTATCACTGCACATAACGTGTGCTGATACCACTTCTCCCTCATTTCAACATTTCTTACATCTACCAGAATATGTCCTATAATATAAAGCTTCCCTTACCTACCATCTTTCTCTAATTCTCCAAATATATCTTCTACTCTGAATCTTTTCTTACCTCCTTCCTTCTTCTAATACCCCCAATTCAGTGGTGTAACTAGAACTTTTTCTCCCCAAGGCAAAAAATTCTCCGTTATACATTATACCACACACTGCAATGCCCCTGAGACATTATACCACATACAATGCCCGTGATACAGTATACCACACACCGTCATGCCTGTGACACATTATGACACACACCGCAATGCCCGGTATACATTATACCACATACCACAATGTTCGTGATACATTATGCCACACATCGCAATGCCCGTTATATATTATGCCACACACCGCAATGGCCATTACACATTAAGTCCTACAGTAAGGCTTCTAATTACTTTTAAATTATCTGATCGTTGCCAAGGGTTTCATGATCTTGGTTCCATGCACGGTGCCAGGGGTTTTCATGCTCAGGGTGTCATGCTCGTTGCCAGGGGTTTCATGTGCTGGGTGTTATGCTCGTTGCCAGATGTTTCATGCGCTGGGTGTCAAGCTCATTTTCAAATGTCATATGTATCAGAAGTGCAAACATCAGCGTAAGATAAAATAATTTAGTTTTTTTTTTTTTTTGTAAAGCTGCGAGAAGGCTGCCCAACAACCCAAAAGGAGTTGCCCTGGTCTGTTCACACTTTGTCGCTTACCATTATTTAGTTAATTGTTATCAAAAAAGATAACCAATATAAACTGCATGGCTCCATTGTGCCTCTCATTGTTGTGGGAAGTGATGATATGGCTCCCACAGAACCCTGATCTCAACTTCATTGAGTTTATCTGGGATTACATGAAGAGACAGAAGGACTTGAGCAAGCCTACATTCACAGAAGATCTGTGGTTAGTTCTCTAAGATGTTTGGAACAACCTCCCTGCCGAGTTACTTCAAAAACTGTGCAATTGTACCTAGAAGAATAGAATTGAAGCTGTTTTGAAGGCAAAGGGTGGTCACACCAAATAGTCATATGATTTAGATTTCTCTTCTGTTCATTCACTTTGCATTTTGTCAATTGATACAAATAAACTATTAACACTTCTATTTTTGAAGCATTCTTACTTTGCAGCATTTTTTTCACACCTGCCTAAACTTTTGCACAGTACTAGATGTATGCTTACTCATTATTTATGTGTTATCATGACAATGTTATTTCATCATTGACATTTCATCATGGATATTGATGTCACTTATCAAGCCCCTGATCTCCCTGGTCAGTTTTATTTATTCTCAACATTGATTTCTACCTTTTGTAATATAAAGATTTCAGTTTATCCTTTATTATGTTCTAGATGTGTGTGTGTGTGTGTGTGTGTGTGTGTGTGTGTGTGTGTGTGTGTGTGTGTGTGTGTGTGTGTGTGTACATATATATATATATATATATATATATATACTGCTCAAAAAAATAAAGGGAACACTAAAATAACACATCCTAGCTCTGAATGAATTAAATATTCTTATTAAATACTTTGTTCTTTACATAGTTGAATGTGCTGACAACAAAATCACACAAAAATTATCAATGGAAATCAAATTTATTAACCCGTGGAGGTCTGGATTTGGAGTCACACTCAAAATTAAAGTGGAAAAACACACTACAGGATGATCCAACTTTGATGTAATGTCCTTAAAACAAGTCAAAATGAGGCTCAGTAGTGTGTGTGGCCTCCACATGCCTGTATGACCTCCCTACAATGCCTGGGCATGCTCCTGATGAGGTGGCGGATGGTCTCCTGAGGGATCTCCTCCCAGACCTAGACTAAAGCATCTGCCAACTCCTGGACAGTCTGTGGTGCAACGTGGATGGAGCGAGACATGATCTCCCAGATGTGCTCAATTGGATTCAGGTCTGGGGAACAGGCGGGCCAGTCCAGAGCATCAATGCATTCGTCTTGCAGGAACTGCTGACACACTCCAGCCACATGAGGTCTAGCATTGTCTTGCATTAGGAGGAACCCAGGGCCAACCGCACCAGCATATGGTCTCACAAAGGGTCTGAGGATCTCATCTCGGTACCTAATGGCAGTAGGGCTACCTCTGGCGAGCACATTGAAGGCTGTGCGGCCCCCCAAAGAAATGCCACCCCACACCATTACTGACCCACTGCCAAACCGGTCATGCTGGAGGATGTTGCAGGCAGCAGAACGTTCTCCTTGGCGTCTCCAGACTCTGTCACATGTGCTCAGTGAGAACCTGCTTGAAGAGCACAGGGCGCCAGTGGCGAATTTGCCAATCTTGGTGTTCTCTGGCAAATGCCAAATGTCCTGCATGGTGTTGGGCTGTATGCACAACCCCCACCTTTGGACGTCGTGCCATCATACCACCCTCATTGAGTCTGTTTCTGATCGTTTGAGTAGACGCATGCACATTTGTGGCTTGCTGGAGGTCATTTTGCAGGGCTCTGGCAGTGCTCCTCCTGTTCCTCCTTGCACAAAGGCGGAGGTAGCAGTCCTGTTGCTGGGTTGATGCTCTCCTACGGCCTCCTCCACATCTCCTGATGTACTGGCCTGTCTCCTGGTAGCGCCTCCATGCTCTGGACACTACGCTGACAGACACAGCAAACCTTCTTGCCACAGCTCGCATTGATGTGCCATCCTGGATGAGCTGCACTACCTGAGCCACTTGTGTGGGTTGTAGACTCCGTCTCATGCTACCACTAGAGTGAAAGCACCGCCAGCTTTCAAAAGTGACCAAAACATCAGCCAGAAAGCATAGGAGCTGAGAAGTGGTCTGTGGTCACCACCTGCAGAACAACTCCTTTATTGGGGGTGTCTTGCTAATTGCCTATAATTTCCACCTGTTGTCTATTCCATTTGCACAACAGCATGTGAAATTGATTATCAATCAGTGTTGCTTCCTAAGTGGACAGTTTGATTTCACATAAGTGTGATTGACTTGGAGTTACATTGTGTTGTTTAAGTGTTCCCTTTATTTTTTGAGCAGTGTGTATATATATCTATATATATATCTATATATATATCTATATATATATATATATATATATAGGCTATTTCGCCTAATCAGGAGTTAAGGCAGAGGAGCTGTCATTCCTCCATTTTTAGCATACCACATGTACTGAGCTATATTTAGTGTAATTACTTTTGCAAGTCGTTGATGTGAGCACTCTTTAGCTTTACTGCTGGATTAGTCACCACATTTATCCCAATTTTTGCTGAGTACAGTCCTCGTATAATATTTCTTGCAAGAAAGGCATCCAGTCCTGTACATTTTACATCCAGTTATTTAATTTGCTGTCAACACATGCATTGAGCACAGATTTCAACAACTTGAATACCTGAAAGAATGAAAATAGTAAGGCAAATCCATAAATTATTATGACATTATTAACTAATATGCTCATAATTAGAGGGAATATTTTCTGCTGTTTTAAGTTTTATTACATCAGAGGACTAGTGAATATATAATAGTGAAGTTCTAAGAGTCATCCTTCTATGGAGGGGTGGATCCAGAACAAAATGACACTGGGGGCACCATGATAAAGGAAGATGGGGGGGTGTCTTTTGCATGAATCGAAGGCATATGTGCTCCTGGGAAAGTGGGTGTAGCCTTGTAACAAGGGCATGTCCTCACAAGGAATGGGGTAGAGGAGATGCTGGGGACAGGGTGAAGTGGTGAATTGCTGGGGACAGGGGAAAAAAGTGAGTTACTGGGGCAAGTGAAAGAGATGAGGTGCTGGAGACAGGGGGAAGAGGTGGGGTGCTAGAGGCAGGTGGAAGAGGTGAAGTGCTGGGGACAGTGGGAAGTGAGGTCCTGGGGACAGGATATATATCTAAGAGTATAACATTTTTCATTTATATATGTGTGGGTAAAACTTAACAACTACTGAACTGATTTTGATTGGGTTTTCACTGAAATGTTCCTAGAGATCCTCCGAGTAACATAGACTATGAATCATCTCGCTATTACAGTATGTTGATTGGCTAATGAGCAAACAAAATTAAAAAAATAAACGGTGTGAGGACATCTTGTGGCCAAAAAGTAGAATGCTATTAGGCTACAAATTAGAAAATGAGCAGTTATTGAGTAACATAGGCTATGAATCATCTTGCTATCATGTTATTTAGCCACATACACACACACACACACACACACACACACACACACACACACACACACACACACACACACACACACACCATACATATACACACCTTTAGATACAGACCTTCATTTCAAAAGGGTTAGAAAAAACACAAGGAAAAGGAAGCCAGTGTGTTTTGTGAAAGAAGTATTGTAAAAGCAAAAAAGATTGCCTATAGAAATTATAAGCAGATGCAAATAAGGAAAACAAAGAGGTATATTTTGTTAGACAGCAAAAGACTAAGAAGTGATCTGGGGCCAAATGTAATAGAGTGAGAGTTTCAAAAAGTGAGATATTTGGTAAGGTTTTGCAGTTTTTTTAAAAGTGGCAATCATTTACATAGCAAGATCAACCTGGTTTTGCAGTGTAAATGATTGCCACTTTAAAAAAAACAACTGAAAAACCTTACTAAATCTCTCACTTTCTGAAACTCTCACTCTATTACATTTGGCCCCAGATGTGCAAAAGCACAAGCTGAGGAGAAAATGGCCCAGTCAGAGGGTAATGGGTGCAAAAATGTATGTATATAAGCAAAAGGAGAAAAACAAAAGGTGGAATAATAAGACTAAAGACACAGAGTGGGAGTCTTGTTGAGGGATACAATGTAATAGCAGATCATCTTAATAATTATATTTGCTAAGTGTTCACTACTGAAAGAGAGGGGAAGGGGTCACAATTAAGTTGTAGTTATATTCAGAAAAATTAGTTATAAACAAGTACATCTACAGAGGAGAAGATCCTTACAGAACTCTCAAAACTGAAAGTGAATAAATCAATGGAGCCAGATGGAATACAATCAAGGATACCAAAAGAGCCCAAAGGGGTGCTGGTAGCACCAATAACAGAATTATTCAACCACTCACTAGCTACAGGACTATTTCCAGAGGACTGGGAAAGAGTGAACTCAATCCCACTGCATAAAAGTGAAAGCAAGGAAGAGGCAAGCAAGGCAAGCCTTACATCAGTAGTAGGGAAATTGATGGAAACACGCTTAAAATAAAGAGTTGTAGATTATCTCAAAACCAGAAACTTACTCCCAAACAGCATGGATTTACTGGTGGGAGATCATGTCAAACACTCTTATTGACTTTTTTGACTGGGTGATTAAAGTAATAAAGGGGAGTCCATGAAGCTTATCTAGTCTTTAGTCATTGCAGACTGTTAAATAAACTTGAAGCATGGGATTGGATACTAACATGGTTGAATTAATAGAAAACAGAGAGTAGTAGTAAATGGAATGCATTTATAGGAGGGAAATGTTACCAGTAGAACACCCCAGGGATGTGTACTTGAACCAGTGTTTTTACTATCTTTATTGGTGACATTGCAAATGGTATTGATGGGACAGTATGCCTTTTTGTAGATGACACCAAGATATTCAATGCAAGGTATTCAAGGTATGCAACAGGGTAGACACACCAGGAGGAGTAAAACAATTGATTGATGCTCTAGGTAGACTAGATGAATGGGCAAGAACGTGGCAATTACAATTTAATGCCTAAAAAAATAAAATCATGCACTTGGGTCTCAAAAATCCAAAGGCTAAATATAGTATTAAATGGCACTATATTGGAAACTACTGAGAAGGAAAGGGATCTATGAACCACTATTTCAGGTGACTTAAAGGTAGGCAAGCAATGCAACAAAGCAGTGAGGAAGGCAAGTCAGATAGGTTCATGGGAAACTTGAGAAAAAATTACATCACAGAAAGGGCAGTTGACAAGTGGAATAGTGGACAGTAGAGCAATTAAAACATGCATGGGATAGACATAAGAATATCCTTGCAAAGAAAAAAGGATCAAATAGGGTTTGAGGTAACAATATGGTTAAAAAAGGAGAGATATGGAAAATTCTGTTGCACCAGGACTTATTGTTATTAATCGTTTTAGTACCCCAAATTGAAGTATATCTATTGATAGTGTATCTCAGCAGGGGAGCTTCCTCAGACAAATGTAACCCTGATTAAGGGTTTATACAACACTTATACTGAGGTAGTTCAAATATTTTAATAAAAATTAAGTATAAGCATATTGAAGTTAACTAATGTTTTTATATGCATTTTCTGAGGTAAATAATATAGTTCACATATATGTAATTGTATGTACATTGATGTAAATGTAGTGGTAAATATAATTAAAGCTTATTTTATGGTTTCACAGTTCATCTAAACGGTTAATGTCCTTGTGCTCCTAACTGTCAATCACCTAGTGGGGTGATTGCCAGTGGGCGGGGCATCACCTCAGAGTGGGTCATGTGACTACTAGAGAGGGGTGGAAAGGTGCTGTCAGTGTAGCCGACAATGAGACTGCAGATCCTCTGGTGAGAGCACACACCTCATTGCTGCTCCGGCCGTCGCCCACATTAGAGCTGAGTGGTATACATTGCGGCGGCCGGAGGGGGCTTAGTGTGTGAAGCCAGAGCAGAGCTTCCTGGCTGTAAAGGTGGCGTCAACGGCATTGAGGCTCAGCACTGTTCACAGAACCCGGCATCAGTGCTAGTCAAATCAACCAGCAGTATTAGAAGGGCGCGTCTGTGACAGGGAGGCAGAGAGGGTTCCTTCCTGTACCCCAAGTTATGGCAGCTCTACCTACTACAGACACAGACTCTGACAGTCACAACACAGAAGCAGCAGAGGCTCCATTCTGTGTGGCTGTAAGTGTAAGGGAGAAGTTGGGGGAGTGTCGGCAGGAGGCGGAGACTGAGCAGCAGTGAGGCATTTGTAAGTGTAATACTATACTCACCCCAGCTACACCAAGGCAAAGTGACAGCCCCTGCACTGCAGCTAATATTGCATGCACTTGTAACTTCAAAGGAGTAAATATCTTAGACTAATACTTTGTAGCTATTATAGCAGCTAAGTGACAGTTAATCCAAGAAGATAAAGTACAGTATAGCTGCATAAAATATAATTGATCTCATCTACGGAGGTTCATAAACATTGTAGAGGTAGCTACATTACTCAGCTCACATAATAAGCAGCACCATCTGTGACATTGCTACCTATTGCGTTAACTCCATAACAGTTGCAGAGGGAAGAGTAGCTAACAGAACTACACACAAGTTAGTAGAAGAGTGGCAGGACCGTAGAGTGGCTGCATGTATGACTCCATATAGTAAATGAGAGGCTCATAACTAAGATCTAATGGAGGCAGATGAAGAGAAATATGCTGCCTTTTTGGATTTTAAACAAATGTAGCTACTAATATATAAAGCAAAGTTAAAAACTGGAAAGGAAATTTTTATTTGATGGTTACAGTTGAGTTTTATGGAGGAGTGCATGAAATATAAAAGGACTGAACTCTTTCCTGAAGGAGATTAAAAGCAGCTATATTGAGTAGGTGAATTGTAATTTTCTGCGTGAATCAAAAACATTTCTACATTCAACTAAAGAGTTTGTTAAACAGAGAAATATAACTTCAAACTCAGTTTAGGCTTACAAGGAGAAGCGGCAACATACAGTACAGCACATATAGTGCTGACTAATCCTTCACAGTGGAACTAGTGAAATACTTAAAGATATCTCACAGTTAACGAAACTTAAGATCCTCCTTAAAGGGCCCCAACGTAAGTGCACCGACGTTACTGCAGTACACAGTTAGACAAATTTAAACCCGGGTTTACAGTTATGATTTTTGTTTTTGTTTTGTTATTTGTATTTAATAGGGCATATCTATGTGTTCTACAACTACATACGGTGCAACTATTAGATAAATGTTAATGTTGGCAATGTTATTATACCTATGTGCTTACATTAAAACCTATGTACTTGTCTGTTGCATAACATTCTAGTGTAATATTCTTTGTGAAAGCAGATAAAGAATACAGGTATTCTTATACAGCAACAATTTCAGGTGTAAATGTCATGTTATTGTTTAAACTAGTACAATTGTAATCTCACATGCCTATACATAGGACACAGATTGCCTACCTATCAGGCTTACCCAAGCAAGCCAAATAGAATATAGCTTGGGTGGAGGCACATATGTATTAAGTACCCCTGGGTGGTGAGAGAGGGGTTACACCAATATTACACATAGAAAATGAATAAAAGAAGAAAGCGTCTGACTCTGGCACACTAAGCAGAAAAAATTATTTCAAATGTATCTTTTATTACTCAATGTTGAGAATATTTAATTTGTATTGTAACCCCCTTCTTTGGTTATATTTACAATACTATTAGATATTACTGTGCCTCCACCCAAACTTTTGTTCTATGCTTGTATTAGCTATAGAAAAGGGATTCGTTAAGGACAACCCTTTAAGTTAATATTATGTTCTCTTGACAGGGGCTCCTTAATTATACCCTTCTTACCATGGAACATTTACCCTTCCCAATATCACACAACATCGGGTAAGTATAACACAAAGTATATACTATATTTATCATAGGCTTATTTACTTTATATATATATATATATATTTTAAGTAAAGATATAGGTGTGTATATATATTATGACAAACATACAATTGTATACATTAAAATATTAGCTTTGAATCATTGAATGACAAATTGAACAATTCACATTTAGCATTAGTCCAATCTTAGTCCAATTATAGTACAATAGTCTTATAATTCCAAGAAAAAGTAGCTCTTTAGTTCATCTGTAATCTTAATGTATATATATGCATATATATATATGAATTGTAGATTCCACAACTGCTTTTACCCTAGTACTAGTCTCGAATAAATATATATATATATATATATATATATATATTTCTTTTAACTGTTGAATCCAATAGATGAGAATTAGTAATACTGTAGCGACTCTGTTAAGTTAGAGTAACAACTGAGCTGTAACATACATTTGTTGCAAAGGTTTCCCTTTCCTGCTGAGTAAATTGGCAACAAGTCCATTCAACTGTAACTGGCTCAATTGGTATACCTTCCCACTAGAGGTCAGTTTCCTCACTCTATCTATTGTGACCGGGATGTATATACATATAGTGGGCCCTGTCCCTGTTCATTCCTTGGTAGAAGTCTACAAGTTCTGAGTAATTTTGAATTTAAAGTGTATATATATTAATCCTTTCTCTCTTTTTTCCCTGTTTAGAGTTGCTGTACTGTTTTTCTTCCTGAATCCCAAAAATCCTATCCTTCGCTAAGGTAAGTATTAGTGAACAGTAGTCAATTAAAAGTTCACATGTATAAATCCTTTCTCTTCCAGTTCCTATAACAAGTCTCTACTTCATAAGCTGTTAAATAGTAGTCAGTAAGTATCCATGAAAGTCTATCCTTAAGCTATGACCACCCGTAAATTGATAGTAAAGTCTGTACTGGTGGTGAGGGTGCAAGGTAAGGTATATTTCACAGACCTTAGATGGCTTCAACCACAGCTCCAGCTAGTGGCCAATCACGATACAGCTTGGCTCCTCCCCTTTCCCCCCGATTGGGTGACGTCTGATGTCTTTATAGTCTTATGTCACAACACTCCCCGGCTCTCTTATTTAGCTAGGAGGCTGGTACTTACTGATGCTTGCCTCTGTGATCTGCTCCCCTTCTCTGCTCTCCCCCACTCTCATCTTCATGTAAGAGGCACGGGGGTGGGGCCCTGGAGAACAAAATTCGGATCGCTCACTTACCAGGCCTACGTACCTCACGCCTCCCGTCCTCCACCTTCAGTCCGTCGAGGTAGCTCAGACGATACTGGCACACGTTCAAACACGGAGAAGAACTTCCTGGGTCACCTGAAACGAATATGGGGGGGGGGGGGCACACGACGCTGGGGTGGCCTACACTGGGCTCAGTGAAGGGTCATCATTGGCACTTGTGGCCTCAGACTGGGTGCCCCCGTAGTGGTGTGGAGCACCAGGGGCGACCCTGAACGAAAACGCCCAAAGGGGAAGTGGGGGAGGGGCAACATACACCACGAACACACACGAAACACCTTTATGCTCACCAGCTATATACTCGGCTTCCGCCAGACGACTGGCCCTTCTTCTTTGCTCCTGTAAGAGAACACACAACACAGCCCACGGGACGTGGCGCTGCTTACGCTTTATGACGGAGAGACACTTATACAAAGGTTATAGCACAACACCGTAATACTGTTTCAACCTTGTGGTACTCACCAACGCGTACTTCCGACAGCCTACCTTTCATGGGGGCCTGGCTGTGGGGAAAACTGAGAACTCATCACACATGCGGCGTAGCGCCAACTTCCGCGAACCTGCGGCGTAGCGCCGACTTCAGCAACCTGCGGCGTGACGCCGACTTCAGCAAACTGCGGCCTATCGCCGACTTCAGCAACCTGCGGCCTTGCGCCGACTTCAGCAACCTGCGGCCTTGCGCCGACTTCAGCAACCTGCGGCCTTGCGCCGACTTCAGCAACCTGCGGCCTTGCGCCGACTTCAGCAACCTGCGGCCTAGTGCCGACTTCAGCAACCTGCGGCCTTGCGCCGACTTCAGCTACCTGCGGCCTATCGTTGACTTCAGCAACCTGCGGCCTATCGCCGACTTCAGCAACCTGCGGCCTAGCGCCGACTTAGATACACACAATTGTGTTGGGCTTCCCTGCCTATCTGGAGGGTAATGGGGCCTTACGCCCTCTGTTGCTCAGGCCTAGTGCCTGTCTTGCCCCACGGGCCTAGTGCCCGCCTACTGGTGCCACAGGCCGGTGGCCTGACTATCCCCTCGGGCCTAATGCCCGTTCCAACGGGCCACGAGGGCCCGTCCAGAAATGCCCACGGGCCGGGAGGGCCCGACTTTATGCCCACAGGCCGGAAGGGCCTGACTATGCCCACGGGCCTAATGCCCGATCCCTGGTGGTCTAGGGGGGGGGGGCTTCTGCACTTACCCGTCCAGAGGGCCCCGGCTGGACCAAGCCTGGTCCGGCCACGCCCACCGCGTTGTCTTCGCCGGAGGCGGGATGGCTCCCACCACCTCCGGGCTTCCTGGAGACTTCACCTGGGCAGCGGTGGCCGGTGCAAGCTCTTTTGCGTTGCACACCGCTGGCCCAGGGCTTCCGACGACTTCACCGACGGGTGTCGGCTCCTTGTACTTCACCCGGCGGGCGGCGGCGTGTCTAAGCTCTTTTGCAACTACCGCCGCCCTCCGGGACTTCCGACGCCGTCTTCTGTCTTCACTCTTCGGGAGCCCTTCTCCGCTCCCTCTCTGCCGCCCAACTGAACCCACGCGCCCGGCGCTGGCTAATGCAAGCCAGTGCCGGGGGGCGGGGCTATGACATGGCGAGCCGGGATTGGCTCGCCGCCGCCACTCCCGATTGGCTGCCAGCTCGTGAGCCGTGATTGGCTCGCGACTGGCGCCAAATTCAAAGTGCCGGGCGGCGATTGGCGGGGTCTGCGTCCCGGAGGATGCAGGCCCGCCGCCATCACCCGCGTGGAGCGGCGGTGGATATGCGCCGCCGCCTCCACGCCCGCTGCCGAACTCTGCATTGAGCGGGGCAGGTGGAGACCGGACCAGATCCGGTCCCCAGCACCGTCCGAAGCCCGCGCTACCTCCGGCCACATGGGACGGCGCCGGGCCATCCCAGGTGAGGAGGGACGCGCAGGCTAGTAGCAGGGCCAGTGACCGCACGAGTACACTGGCCCTTGCTACATTCCTCCAGGCTTTTTCCTTTGTGGTCCCCACAAAGCTGGCCATCACCCTGGTTCCGGCGTCGGGGCCTCCATCACCTGTCTTGGCGGTTGGTCCCTGTCCAGGTGCCTCATCCGGTGTACCTGCGCCTGCATCTGTGGAGGGAAAACTCGCCTTCCCCCTTTGGCCTGGGGGTGTTATCCCCTCGGGGACCACCGTGGGTGGTAGACCCTCCATGGTGATGGTGGTGGCCTCCTGGAGCTGGTTCCGGCTCTCTAGGACACTGGGTTCCCCATCGGATGGCATATCCTCCCACCCATCGTCGTCATCCGGGTTGTCTGCAGGTGGGTCAGCAACACTGGGTTCCTCATCTGATGACAGGGTCTCCCACTCGTCGTTGTTGGATTCTTCAAGGGTATCCGTAATTTGGTCGGAGACACTGGATTCCTCATCAGATGACATAGTCTCCCACCCATCGTCGTCGGGGTCTTCCAGGTCTGTCCAGCTGGAGGATAGGTCATCCCTAGGCCAGGGGCACTCAGGCCGTTCGTGGTCGGGATCGCCGCAGCCCGCACATCTCTCTACCTCCCCTTCGCTCCGGTCGTCGTCCCAGGTGCAGCCCTGGTGGTCGCCGTCGTCACAGGCAGACCAGTTGACCTGCACCCGACGCCCCTCCTGGCGCCTGTCCGATGCTCCCTTCTGCTCGACTTGCCCTTGGCGCCAATTCCGGATCGCCCGGGCTGAGGCGTGTGGGCAATCCGGCGATTCATGGTCCACTTCTCCACAGAGCGCGCACCAGGGCTCGTCCAAGCTCTGCTGGGTCCAGTGTGGCCCCTCTGATCGGACGGCTTGGTCGCTGCACTCGGGGGCCATCCCGTATTTTCCACGGGGATGGGGGTTGATCCTGGGTGCTTGGTCACGAAGTAATTCCCGCTGCTATAGGTCCCTGCGACCAACGGCTGCGTCTCGACATCCACTCTAGTAGCCGGTGGCCGGGGATACTCCTCCGTCTGCTGGCCCGTCTGGTAGGTGTCGGTGGGGGCTTGCTGACGCTTCTTCTGGCGGCGCTCCCTACGGTTACGCTTTACGGCTTGCTGCACTGCCCATAGTAGGTCAGCGGACGTGAGGACGGGCCAGTCGCTTCTATCCTCACATGCCAGGGGGTGGATCTGTTCTGGTGGCGTTCTCCACATCGTGTCTGTCGTCCGCAGATCCTGCCGGCTACGCCAAATGTAAGAGGCACGGGGGTGGGGCCCTGGAGAACAAAATTCGGATCGCTCACTTACCAGGCCTACGTACCTCACGCCTCCCGTCCTCCACCTTCAGTCCGTCGAGGTAGCTCAGACGATACTGGCACACGTTCAAACACGGAGAAGAACTTCCTGGGTCACCTGAAACGAATATGGGGGGGGGGGCACACGACGCTGGGGTGGCCTACACTGGGCTCAGTGAAGGGTCATCATTGGCACTTGTGGCCTCAGACTGGGTGCCCCCGTAGTGGTGTGGAGCACCAGGGGCGACCCTGAACGAAAACGCCCAAAGGGGAAGTGGGGGAGGGGCAACATACACCACGAACACACACGAAACACCTTTATGCTCACCAGCTATATACTCGGCTTCCGCCAGACGACTGGCCCTTCTTCTTTGCTCCTGTAAGAGAACACACAACACAGCCCACGGGACGTGGCGCTGCTTACGCTTTATGATGGAGAGACACTTATACAAAGGTTATAGCACAACACCGTAATACTGTTTCAACCTCGTGGTACTCACCAACGCGTACTTCCGACAGCCTACCTTTCATGGGGGCCTGGCTGTGGGGAAAACTGAGAACTCATCACACATGCGGCGTAGCGCCAACTTCCGCGAACCTGCGGCGTAGCGCCGACTTCAGCAACCTGCGGCGTGACGCCGACTTCAGCAAACTGCGGCCTATCGCCGACTTCAGCAACCTGCGGCCTAGTGCGGACTTCAGCAACCTGCGGCCTTGCGCCGACTTCAGCAACCTGCGGCCTTGCGCCGACTTCAGCAACCTGCGGCCTTGCGCCGACTTCAGCAACCTGCGGCCTTGCGCCGACTTCAGCAACCTGCGGCCTAGTGCCGACTTCAGCAACCTGCGGCCTTGCGCCGACTTCAGCTACCTGCGGCCTATCGCCGACTTCAGCTACCTGCGGCCTATCGCCGACTTCAGCAACCTGCGGCCTAGCGCCGACTTAGATACACACAATTGTGTTGGGCTTCCCTGCCTATCTGGAGGGTAATGGGGCCTTACGCCCTCTGTTGCTCAGGCCTAGTGCCTGTCTTGCCCCACGGGCCTAGTGCCCGCCTACTGGTGCCACAGGCCGGTGGCCTGACTATCCCCTCGGGCCTAATGCCCGTTCCAACGGGCCACGAGGGCCCGTCCAGAAATGCCCACGGGCCGGGAGGGCCCGACTTTATGCCCACAGGCCGGAAGGGCCTGACTATGCCCACGGGCCTAATGCCCGATCCCTGGTGGTCTGGGGGGGGGGCTTCTGCACTTACCCGTCCAGAGGGCCCCGGCTGGACCAAGCCTGGTCCGGCCACGCCCACCGCGTTGTCTTCGCCGGAGGCGGGATGGCTCCCACCACCTCCGGGCTTCCTGGAGACTTCACCTGGGCAGCGGTGGCCGGTGCAAGCTCTTTTGCGTTGCACACCGCTGGCCCAGGGCTTCCGACGACTTCACCGACGGGTGTCGGCTCCTTGTACTTCACCCGGCGGGCGGCGGCGTGTCTAAGCTCTTTTGCAACTACCGCCGCCCTCCGGGACTTCCGACGCCGTCTTCTGTCTTCACTCTTCGGGAGCCCTTCTCCGCTCCCTCTCTGCCGCCCAACTGAACCCACGCGCCCGGCGCTGGCTAATGCAAGCCAGTGCCGGGGGGCGGGGCTATGACGCGGCGAGCCGGGATTGGCTCGCCGCCGCCACTCCCGATTGGCTGCCAGCTCGTGAGCCGTGATTGGCTCGCGACTGGCGCCAAATTCAAAGTGCCGGGCGGCGATTGGCGGGGTCTGCGTCCCGGAGGATGCAGGCCCGCCGCCATCACCCGCGTGGAGCGGCGGTGGATATGCGCCGCCGCCCCCACGCCCGCTGCCGAACTCTGCATTGAGCGGGGCAGGTGGAGACCGGACCAGATCCGGTCCCCAGCACCGTCCGAAGCCCGCGCTACCTCCGGCCACATGGGACGGCGCCGGGCCATCCCAGGTGAGGAGGGACGCGCAGGCTAGTAGCAGGGCCAGTGACTGCACGAGTACACTGGCCCTTGCTACACTCAGCTGGGAGGCAGTTGATGTCTGCCGCTTATGCCTTCCATTTGCTCCCCATCACAGCACTCCCCCGCTCTCTTACTTAGCTAGGAGGATAAGGGCACCCAACAAGACCATGGGTGAAACAGAAGAAATCTGCTGACCTGCTCTCGGTTCTTCTTCGGGAGATGTGCGTTAAAATAAGATTTTACTTACCGATAAATCTATTTCTCGTAGTCCGTAGTGGATGCTGGGGACTCCGTCAGGACCATGGGGGAATAGCGGCTCCGCAGGAGACAGGGCACAAAAGTAAAAGCTTTAGGATCAGGTGGTGTGCACTGGCTCCTCCCCCTATGACCCTCCTCCAAGCCTCAGTTAGGATACTGTGCCCGGACGAGCGTACACAATAAGGAAGGATTTTGAATCCCGGGTAAGACTCATACCAGCCACACCAATCACACTGTACAACCTGTGATCTGAACCCAGTTAACAGCATGATAACAGCGGAGCCTCTGAAAAGATGGCTCACAACAATAATAACCCGATTTTTGTAACAATAACTATGTACAAGTATTGCAGACAATCCGCACTTGGGATGGGCGCCCAGCATCCACTACGGACTACGAGAAATAGATTTATCGGTAAGTAAAATCTTATTTTCTCTGACGTCCTAGTGGATGCTGGGGACTCCGTCAGGACCATGGGGATTATACCAAAGCTCCCAAACGGGCGGGAGAGTGCGGATGACTCTGCAGCACCGAATGAGAGAACTCCAGGTCCTCTTTAGCCAGGGTATCAAATTTGTAGAATTTTACAAACGTGTTCTCCCCCGACCACGTAGCTGCTCGGCAGAGTTGTAATGCCGAGACCCCTCGGGCAGCCGCCCAGGATGAGCCCACCTTCCTTGTGGAATGGGCCTTGACAGATTTAGGCTGTGGCAGGCCTGCCACAGAATGTGCAAGTTGAAATGTGCTACAAATCCAACGAGCAATCGTCTGCTTAGAAGCAAGAGCACCCAGTTTGTTGGGTGCATACAGGATAACAGCGAGTCAGTTTTCCTGACTCCAGCGGTCCTGGAAACCTATTTTTCAGGGCCCTGACAACATCTAGCAACTTGGAGTCCTCCAAGTCCCTAGTAGCCGCAGGTACCACAATAAGCTGGTTCAGGTGAAACGCTGACACCACCTTAGGAAGAAACTGAGGACGAGTCCGCAGCTCTGCCCTGTCCGAATGGACAATCAGATATGGCTTTTGTGAGGCAAAGCCGCCAATTCTGACACTCGCCTGGCCGAGGCCAGGGCCAACAGCATGGTCACTTTTCATGTGAGATATTTCAAATCCACAGATTTGAGCGGTTTAAAATGTGATTTGAGGAATCCCAGAACTACGTTGAGATCCCACAGTGCCACTGGAGGCACAAAAAGGGGGTTGTATATGCAATACTCCCTTGACAAACTTCTGGACTTCAGGAACTGAAGCCAATTCTTTCTGGAAGAAAATCGACAGGGCCGAAATTTGAACCTTAATGGACCCCAATTTGAGGCCCATAGACACTCCTGTTTGCAGGAAATGCAGGAAACGACCGAGTTGAAATTACTTTGTGGGGCCTTCCTGGCCTCACCCACGCAACATATTTTCGCCACATGTGGTGATAATGTTTTGCGGTCACCTCCTTCCTGGCTTTGACCAGGGTAGGAATGACCTCTTCCGGAATGCCTTTTTCCCTTAGGATCTGGCGTTCCACCGCCATGCTGTCAAACGCAGCCGCGGTAAGTCTTGGAACAGACCTGGTACTTGCTGAAGCAAGTCCCTTCTTAGCGGCAGAGGCCCTGAGTCCTCTGTGAGCATTTCTTAAAGTTCCGGGTGCCACGTCCTTCTTGTCCAATCCGGAGCCACGAGTATAGTTCTTACTCCTCTACGTCTTATAATTCTCAGTACCTTGGTTATGAGAAGCAGAGGAGGGAACACATACACCGACTGGTACACCCACGGTGTTACCAGAACGTCCACAGATATTGCTTGAGGGTCTCTTGACCTGGCGCAATACCTGTCCAGTTTTTTGTTCAGGCGGGACGCCATCATGTCCACCTTTGGTCTTTCCCAACGGTTCACAATCATGTGGAATACTTCCCGATGAAGTCCCCACTCTCCCGGGTGGAGGTCGTGCCTGCTGAGGAAGTCTGCTTCCCAGTTGTCCACTCCCGGAATGAACACTGCTGACAGTGCTATCACATGATTTTCCGCCCAGCGAAGAATCCTTGCAGTTTCTGCCATTGCCCTCCTGCTTCTTGTACCGCCCTGTCTGTTTACGTGGGCGACTGCCGTGATGTTGTCCCACTGGATCAATACCGGCTGACCTTGAAGCAGAGGTCTTGCTAAGCTTAGAGCATTGTAAATTGCTCTTAGCTCCAGTATATTTATGTGGAGAGAAGTCTCCAGACTTGATCACACTCCCTGGAAATTTTTTCCTTGTGTGACTGCTCCCCAGCCTTTCAGGCTGGCATCCGTGGTCACCAGGACCCAGTCCTGAATGCCGAATCTGTGGCCCTTTAGTAGATGAGCACTCTGCAGCCACCACAGAAGAGACACCCTTGTCCTTGGAGACAGGGTTATCCGCTGATGCACCTGAAGATGCGATCCGGACCATTTTTCCAGCAGATCCCACTGAAAGGTTCTTGCGTGAAATCTGCCGAATGGAATCGCTTCGTAAGAAGCCACCATTTTTCCCAGGACCCTTGTGCAATGATGCACTGACACTTTTCCTGGTTTTAGGAGGTTCCTGACTAGCTCGGATAACTCCCTGGATTTCTCCTCCGGGAGAAACACCTTTTTCTGGACTGTGTCCAGAATCATCACTAGGAACAGCAGACGTGTCGTCGGAGACAGCTGCGATTTTGGAATATTTAGAATCCACCCGTGCTGTCGTAGAACTACTTGAGATAGTGCTACTCCGACCTCCAACTGTTCTCTGGACCTTGCCCTTATCAGGAGATCGTCCAAGTAAGGGATAATTAAGACGCCTCTTCTTTGAAGAAGAATCATCATTTCGGCCATTACCTTGGTAAAGACCCGGGGTGCCGTGGACAATCCAAACGGCAGCGTCTGAAACTGATAGTGACAGTTTTGTACCATGAACCTGAGGTACCCTTGGTGAGAAGGGCAAATTGGGACATGGAGGTAAGCATCCTTGATGTCCAGGGACACCATATAGTCCCCTTCTTCCTGGTTCGCTATCACTGCTCTGAGTGACTCCATCTTGATTTGAACCTTTGTAAGTGTTCAAATATTTCAGATTTAGAATAAGTCTCACCGAGCCTTCTGGCTTCAGTACCACAATATAGTGTGGAATAATACCCCTTTCCTTGTTGTAGGAGGGGTACTTTGATTATCACCTGCTGGGAATACAGCTTGTGAATTGTTTCCACTACTGCCTCCCTGTCGGAGGGAGACGTTGGTAAAGCAGACTTCAGGAACCTGCGAGGGGGAGACGTCTCGAATCTCCAATCTGTACCCCTGGGATACTACTTGTAGGATCCAGGGGTCCACTTGCGAGTGAGCCCACTGCGTGCTGAAACTCTTGAGACGACCCCCCCCACCGCACCCGAGTCCGCTTGTACGGCCCCAGCGTCATGCTGAGGACTTGGCAGAAGCGGTGGAGGGCTTCTGTTTCTGGGAATGGGCTGCCTGCTGCAGTCTTCTTCCCTTTCCTCTATCCCATGGCAGATATGACTGGCCTTTTGCCCGCTTGCCCTTATGGGGACGAAAGGACTGAGGCTGAAAAGACGTTGTCTTTTTCTCCTTTATACGGCAATACTTCCATGTGCCGTTTGGAATCTGCATCACCTGACCACTGTCGTGTCCATAAACAACTTCTGGCAGATATGGACATCGCACTTACTCTTGATGCCAGAGTGCAAATATCCCTCTGTGCATCTCGCATATATAGAAATGCATCCTTTAAATGCTCTATAGTCAATAAAATACTGTCCCTGTCAAGGGTATCAATATTTTCAGTCAGGGAATCCGACCCAGCCACCCCAGCGCTGCACATCCAGGCTGAGGCGATCGCTGGTCGCAGTATAACACCAGTATGTGTGTATATACTTTTTAGGATATTTTCCAGCCTCCTATCAGCTGGCTCCTTGAGGGCGGCCCTATCTGGAGACGGTA
The DNA here is from genome assembly GCF_028390025.1 of Pseudophryne corroboree. NCBI lineage: Eukaryota > Metazoa > Chordata > Amphibia > Anura > Myobatrachidae > Pseudophryne > Pseudophryne corroboree. Next base: position 215,777,535 of record NC_086444.1, read on the forward strand.
CCGCCACTTGTTTTGATAAGCGTGTGAGCGCCTTATCCACCCTAAGGGGTGTTTCCCAACGCGCCCTAACTTCGGCGGGAAAGGGTATACCGCCAATAATTTTCTATCGGGGGAAACCCACGCATCATCACACACTTCATTTAATTTATCTGATTCAGGAAAAACTACAGGTAGTTTTTTCACACTCCACATAATACCCTTTTTTGTGGTACTTGTAGTATCAGAAATATGTAACACCTCCTTCATTGCCCTTAACAAGTAACGTGTGGCCCTAAAGGAAAATACGTTTGTTTCTTCACCGTCGACACTGGAGTCAGTGTCCGTGTCTGTGTCTGTGTCGATCGACTGAGGTAAAAGGACGTTTTAACGCCCCTGACGGTGTTTGAGACGCCTGGACAGATACTAATTGGTTTGCCGGCCGTCTCATGTCGTCAACCGACCTTGCAGCGTGTTGACATTATCACGTAATTCCTTAAATAAGCCATCCATTCCGGTGTCGACTCCCTAGAAAGTGACATCACCATTACAGGCAATTGCTCCGCCTCCTCACCAACATCGTCCTCATACATGTCGACACACACGTACCGACACACAGCACACACACAGGGAATGCTCTGATAGAGGACAGGACCCCACTAGCCCTTTGGGGATACAGAGGGAGAGTTTGCCAGCACACACCAAAAACGCTATAATTATACAGGGACAACCTTTATATAAGTGTTTTTCCCTTATAGCATTTTAATATATATAGTCATATCGCCAAATAAGTGCCCCCCCTCTCTGTTTTAACCCTGTTTCTGTAGTGCAGTGCAGGGGAGAGCCTGGGAGCCTTCCCACCAGCATTTCTGTGAGGGAAAATGGCGCTGTGTGCTGAGGAGAATAGGCCCCGCCCCCTTTTCGGCTGGCTTCTTCTCCCATTTTTCTGAGACCTGGCAGGGGTTAAATACATCCATATAGCCCCCAGGGGCTATATGTGATGTATTTTTAGCCAGAATAAGGTACTATCATTGCTGCCCAGGGCGCCCCCCCCCAGCGCCCTGCACCCTCAGTGACCGCTGCTATGAAGTGTGCTGACAACAATGGCGCACAGCTGCAGTGCTGTGCGCTACCTTATGAAGACTGAAAAGTCTTCTGCCGCCGGTTTCTGGACCTCTTCACTTTTCGGCATCTGCAAGGGGGTCGGCGGCGCGGCTCCGGGACGAACCCCAGGGTGAGACCTGTGTTCCGACTCCCTCTGGAGCTAATGGTGTCCAGTAGCCTAAGAAGCCAATCCATCCTGCACGCAGGTGAGTTCACTTCTCTCCCCTAAGTCCCTCGATGCAGTGAGCCTGTTGCCAGCAGGACTCACTGAAAATAAAAAACCAAACAAAACTTTTACTCTAAGCAGCTCTTTAGGAGAGCCACCTAGATTGCACCCTTCTCGGCCGGGCACAAAAATCTAACTGAGGCTTGGAGGAGGGTCATAGGGGGAGGAGCCAGTGCACACCACCTGATCCTAAAGCTTTTACTTTTGTGCCCTGTCTCCCGCTATTCCCCCATGGTCCTGACGGAGTCCCCAGCATCCACTAGGACGTCAGAGAAAGGATGCTACCTTTCTCTCTCTCTCTCATGCAGGAGCTTTACCAGATGCTGTGTTCCGGCTGTCAGAAGCGGCCCCTCCTCTATCCTTCTCACTACCCATAACAGCGGGGCCGGCGCCGCCTCTAGTGATAGCCGCGCCTTTTCTCCGTCCTCCAAGAGTCGGCTTTCCTGCCTTGTAGCCACGGTCAGCGCCGCCTCTACTGATAGCCGCGCCTTCAGCTGTACCATTGTAGCCGCCTCCTCGGCTATCTTCAGCCAATGCCGGAGCTCCCTACACGGGGGACCGCACCTCCTTCTCTCTGCTTCCGCATGGCCGGGACTCTCAGCTGCCGCTGCTCGTTTCTTGCTCGTTTCTTCTGGGAGCTGACACAGAGGTAAGCCGCTTCCTCTCCCTCTGGCACTGCAATGTTTACAGCACAGCTCTTACTGTGCAGCGCAGAGGAGAGAGAACCGGACCCCTCAGCGTCCCACTCCTAACCAACTTCTCTAGCGTTAACTCTCCTCCTTTTATAGGGCTATACCCTCCGCATGAGCCCCATAGTTTTCCCGCTCACAGCGCGCGGCTCCCCTCACCTGGCACTGTCTCGTGCAGTTAGTCTCGTGCTGGCTGCAGTTACAGGGGTATATGCAATTGCGGTCGAATTCCCGAAATTGTCGAATTTCGGGTCATTTTCGACCAAAAAAAAAAAATCGCCTATGCAATTCAGTGCTTTCCGACCAAAAAACGGACTTTCAAAATTCGACTTTTTGAAATTCGAATTTTTGCAAATTCGACTTTTCTGCAATGATACAAGTGCTGCAATTCGACCAAAGCATATTCAATTCAAGTTTGGAAATTCGACAGCAGTGCTTTTAGACAGCAAATTCGTCATTTTCAATCCGCCACACTTTGGAGGGTGAAAACAAATAAAAAAAATTTAAACATGTTTTTTTTGTGCTTTTTTTTTTTGGGAATAGCAGATCTATTTATATTAGAAGGGATTAGGTACTTTTTTTTTTTTTTTTGGAGGCACAAATATTATTTATATATTTTTTAAAATATTATTTTTTTTTTTATTTTTTTTTTATGCTGGAACGGTGAAATCATAAAAAAAAAATGGCGTGGGGTCCCCCCTCCAAAGCATAACCAGCCTCGGGCTCTTCGAGCTGGTCCTGGTTCTAAAAATGCGGGGGGAAAATTGACAGGGGATCCCCCGTATTTTTAAAACCAGCACCGGGCTCTGCGCCTGGTGCTGGTGCCAAAAATACGGGGGACAAAAAGCGTAGGGGTCCCCCGTATTTTTAACACCAGCATCGGGCTCCACTAGCTGGACAGATAATGCCACAGCCGGGGGTCACTTTTATGCCGTGCCCTGCGGCCGTGGCATTAAATATCCAACTAGTCACCCCTGGCCGGGGTACCCTGGGGGAGTGGGGACCCCTTCAATCAAGGGGTCTCCCCCCCAGCCACCCAAGGGCCAGGGGTGAAGCCCGAGGCTGTCCCCCCCCATCCAATGGGCTGCGGATGGGGGGGCTGATAGCCTTTTGTGATCATGAAAAGAATATTGTTTTTTCCAGCAGTACTACAAGTCCCAGCAAGCCTCCCCCGCAAGCTGGTACTTGGAGAACCACAAGTACCAGCATGCGGGAGAAAAACGGGCCCGCTGGTACCTGTAGTACTACTGGGAAAAAAATACCCAAATAAAAACAGGACACACACACCGTGAAAGTAAAACTTTATTTCATACGTCGACACACACATACTTACCTATGTTCACACGCCGACATCGGTCCTCTTCTCCATGTAGAATCCAGGGGTACCTGAAAATAAAAGATCAATATACTCACCTCAACCAGGCTCCAGAGATAAATCCACGTACTTGGAGAAAAAAACAAACCGAACACCCGCTCCATGCCGGACTGAAAGGGGTCCCATGCTGACACATGGGACCCCTATCCCCGAATGCAGAGAGACCTGTCAGTGACAGCTGTCACAGAAAGGTCTCTATAGCCAATCAGGAAGCGCAACTTCGTTGCGCTCATCTGATTGGCTCTGTGCGTCTGAGCAGACAGCGCATCGCACAGCCCAGTCCATTATATTCAATGGTGGGAACTTAGCGGCTAGCCGCTAAGTTCCCACCATTGAAAGTAATGGAGCGGCTTTGCGATGCGCTGTCACATCACAGACAGCGCACAGCCAATCAGATGAGCGCCACGGAAGTAGCGCTTCCTGATTGGCTGAAGGGACTTCAGTGACAGGAGTCACGTGATGTCCCAGCATTCGGGAGAAAGGGGTCTGATGTGAAAGCATTGGACCCCTTTCTAGTCCGGTATGGATCGTTGTTCGTTTTTTTGTTTTGCCAAGTACGTGGATTATCTCTGGACCTGGATGTACCTCTGGACGCTGGAAGGTGAGTATAATTTTTTCACAGGTACCTCGGATCGTCGGAGACCGTGGCAGTCGGCGTGTCAACATAGGTAAGTATGTGTGTGTCGGCGTATGAAATAAAGTTTTACTTTCACGGTGTGTGTGTCCTGTTTTTATTTGGGTATTTTTTTTCCAGTAGTACTACAGGTACCAGCGGGCCCGTTTTTCTCCCGCATGCTGGTACTTGTGGTTCTCCACGTACCAGCTTGCGGGGGAGGCTTGCTGGGACTTGTAGTACTAATGGAAAAAACAATATCTTTTTATTATCACAAAAGGCTATCAGCCCCCCCATCCGCAGCCCATTGGATGGGGGGGGACAGCCTCGGGCTTCACCCCTGGCCCTTGGGTGGCTGGGGGGGGACACCCCTTGATTGTAGGGGTCCCCACTCCCCCAGGGTACCCCGGCCAGGGGTGACTAGTTGGGTAGTTAATGCCACGGCCGCAGGGCACGGCATAAAAGTGACCCCCGGCTGTGGCATTATCTGTCCAGCTAGTGGAGCCCGATGCTGGTGTTAAAAATACGGGGGACCCCTACTCTTTTTGTCCCCCGTATTTTTGGCACCAGCACCAGGCGCAGAGCCCGGTGCTGGTTTTAAAAATACGGGGGATCCCTGCCCAATTTTTCCCCTGCATTTTTAGAACCAGGACCAGCTCGAAGAGCCCGAGGCTGGTTATGCTTTGGAGGGGGGACCCCACACCATTTTTTTTTCCGGGTTTTTCCAGTTTTTTACCGTTTTTTAAAATCGCGGCAAAATCCGCCAAATCGGCCGATTTTCGCCCGCGATTCTGGCGAATCCGTTTTTCATTGAATATGGTGAATTCCGGCAGGCACCTGCCAGAATTCACCTGGCGAATTGAGTCGGAAAAAAAAACGGCGAAAAATTGCCGCGATTCGCCGTGAATTGCATATACCCCATAGTCTCTTCAATGTAAATTATTGCACCCTCAATATCCCTGCACTAAACAATCAGCATAACCCTATATATATTTTAACTACCTAAAATCTTATTTTGTCTTTACATCTGAACTGTCCCTCATATAATTCATTACACACTTATATACAAAGATTTATATAGCTTTTACACTATACATCTTACCCCTACTATCCATCAGCATATGTACCATAAAGTTACCTTAACATTTTCCATAGTGTCACAGTATATAGTGAAATATTGGTTAAAAGACAACAAAGTGAATGAAAGAAAGAATTTGTGCATTAAAAACTAAACTGTGCATCCAATCTTACCCAAGATATTTTGTTGGGGATGTGTTTCTCCAGCAAAGATATAGTTATTGGGGATTGTTTAACAGGGTGTTCCCAGTGATTTAGAGGGGATTAGAAACCACTCTGAGGTCAATGTTCTGTATATAGTCAGATAGTAAGTAGCTATATCATACCTCCAAACTGTCAGGATTTTCGCGGGACAGTACCATTTTTTGGGGGGACTGTTCCGCTGCGAGCTGCAGTGTCCCAAGGTGTGGGTGGGGGAGCAGTTGGGAGGCTCCTGTCTCTCACTGGCTACTCTGCTTAGTGCAGAGCAGCGGTAAATAGATGCACAGCGTCTATTCACAGTAGACAGAGGGACTGGGGGCATGCCAGCAGCTCACAGCACTGGCGATGCCCCCACAGTTACGAAAATGTGAGGCGTGGCCCATGATATCTGCATGCCCATGAAGCCACACCCCCTTTCTACAGGCCATGCCCCCTTTAGCGGGCTAGCGCAGCTTTGCTGTGCAAGGGGAGTCCCTCTTTACAAGGTGCCGATGTTGGGAGGTGTGCTCTATGGATACTGAAAACGTATTCAATATAATTTATCCAATGCAGAATACAGCTAATAGTACCGGGAATATGATGATTATTGTGCAATCGTGAAGCCTGCTCTTTTAATAGTGCAAATTATTTATTGTTCTTAGCAAAAATGTGAATTATATCTTTTGCTATCTGTGATTATGGGTGTCTGAAGCTTATTATTATAACCACTTACTGGTTCACTGGGTTACAGTACATCAATCTAATGTTATATGAATATATAATTGGAATATAATCTACAGTAATATTTAAGGGCTATGATTGTATAAGGAAACGGGTCATTGAACTGTTTGGATCAACTATATGACCCAATCCAACAGGTGATTTTGTCTGCTTAATACTGCTGCTGAGCACGGGCGGCTGTGTAATGTGCATGCACAATGGCCAACTGTGCCTATGCATTGCACTTTCACCCGGTTGGGACACAGCAAAGCTTGGAATTGCCATGAATGGGGATCTATAGATGGCCTAAGCTGTATGGTGACAAACAGCTGTAAGCTTACTGCTCTTTAATCAATACTGAATAAGAAGCGGTTAAAATACCGCTAGTTGGGATCCCGGCGGTCACAATGACGATGTCGGAAAATTGACTAAGAGTGAAATGCAGCCGCTGGAATACTGGCGGCATAGGCTATTCCCCTTCTGTAGGTGTCCACAACATCCATAGAGGAAGAATATAACCTGTGATGGGTGCAGCGAGCCACTATGCCAGCATCATGGCGAGTACAGGGGCTTTCTAGCACTCGTCCTGCTGCCGCAATACTGGTGGCTGGGATGCCGCTGTCGGTAAACTGACAGGCGGCATGTGACCTTTAATCCAGTGCTGGGAGAGACACATGCAAGATCTGTCCCACTTATAATCGCCCACAAATGCGTAGATTCGCTACTGCTCATGCACAGCTAAAATTCACTATTTGTGGCTGTATATGGAGCTGTGTAGGACTTAGGAGAACCACACCAATAATGTACATGTAGAGTATATAGCTATGAGATTTCACATTTCCATTGAAATTGATGTGTATGGTACTTTATTGTACAACAGGAACGTAGTCATCACAGCTACAAAATTAATTCTTTGATTAATTGAGAATGTAAATCTATATTTCCATGTGGCAAAAAGAAAAAAGTATTTTAATTGTAACCATCCATCCAATATTTGACAATTAGGTGACATTTGAAGAGTTATTTTTGGGAGTTGCGTGTCCAACGCCGCTAGTGTGTGTGTGTGTGTGTGTTATTTGCTGACATTTCCCAGCCTTTTGTTCCCTTTATACATTGAAAAGACATATTTAGAAGTGTTCATTTCTCCTACACTATATTCTTCTCCTCTCCTGTCCTGTAACTTCTGTACTCTCTCAGCTGTCAGCAGAGGCTGCAGGGTATGTTTATTTTGTAATTTTAAGAGATATGCCAAGAAAGCAACATAAATGTTGAAAAGTCAGTAAATAAAATGAAAGCTCACAAATTCTCTATCAAACAATGTATACCGGGATCTTTCAATCAAATTTGTGTGCAGTTTACTACAGTAGATTTATAATGCAGATATGGGATCCCTTCCCCTTCAGTGAGATCATAAATGATGGCAATGGTTCAGTGGTTGCTGTTCGGTAACAATGTCAAAGGCATGATCACAAAGTATTTCTTCACAGAGATGCAGTCACTGGTTGGTGAGTGTAATTTTTGTGGACTTAGGGGGTCATTCCGAGTTGATCGCTAGCTGCCATTGTTCGCTGCGTAGCTATCAGTGAATTTAATGGCTAATCTGTGCATGCGTATGCACCGCAATGCGCACGCGCGTCGTACGGGTACGAAGTCCTTTGTGGTTTTGCACTGGTTCTAGTGACGATTCCAATCGCACAGCCGAACGCAAGGAGATTGACAGGAAGTGGGAGTTTCTGGGTGGCAGCTGACTGTTTTCTGGGAGTGTTTGGAAAAATGCAGGCGTGGCCGGGCGTTTGCTGGGCGGGTATCTGACGTCATTACCGTGACATTCGTCGCAGCAATACTCACATAGGATAAGTAACTACAGGGCTGGTCTTGTTTTGCACAAAATGTGTTTACAAGCGCTCAGCTGCACAGGCGTTCGCACTCCTGCAAAGTGAAAATACACTCCCCTGTGGGCGCCAACTATGCGTTTGCATGGCTGCTAAAAACTGCTAGCGAGCGATCAACTCGGAATGACCCCCTAACACGTTTTTAAGCAGAGGCGTAGCATGGAGACGCAACGCCATGGCAAGTGCAAGTTACCTTTGCAGATGGGAGCTGGATAGTCTGTGAGTAGTGGAGGGGGCAGTGGGAGGCAGGCCTGCCACCAGGGGGTGCTGTAGGCACAGCTGTCCCAGGCCCTGCCTCTTTAACAGAGAGGAGAGGGCCCGGCCGCTCATGCCGACGTCCGCCCGCCGCGATGCTTTACCCACTTTTCATTACCGAGTTCTCTCTTTCACATGAGGGGGAGAGGATGCTGCAAGCTTCTATTGCAAACGTCCCTCCAAAAATGGGCGCTGCCTCAGAGTAGACAGTTATTAAAGAACCTAGAGGAGGCTCCTCTAGTGTCTTTAATAACTGTCTCCTCTGAAGCGGCGGCCATTTTGGCAATGTCTTTTCAATAGAAGCTTGCGGCATACTCTCCCCCTTCCTGTGACAGTGCCAGATCTTGTCATGAAAAGGGGCGGAGCTACACGAGATGGAGGGGACGGAGCTACATGGGACTAGGCTGCTACCACATCTGCTACAGCTCCGGCCAGCCTGTGATAGGTAAGTTGAGGAAGAGTGAGTGGGAGAGAGAAAGAGAGAGACAGAGAGAGAGTGTGTGTGTGTGTGTGTGTGTGTGTGTGTGTGTGTGTGTGTGTGTGTGTATATATATATTTTTTAATATATATAAATATGTATATATATATATATATATATATATATATAAAACAGGAAGAATAGAAAAGCGCCTATGGGGGGTAATTCTGAGTTGATCGCAGCAGCAAGTTTGTTAGCAATTGGGCAAAACCATGGAGGTCATTCCGAGTTGTTCGCTCGCAAGGCGATTTTAGCAGAGTTGCTCACGCTAAGCCGCCGCCTACTGGGAGTGAATCTTAGCATCTTAAAATTGCGAACGAAGTATTCGCAATATTGCGATTACACACCTCGTAGCAGTTTCTGAGTAGCTTCAGACTTACTCGGCATCTGCGATCAGTTCAGTGCTTGTCGTTCCTGGTTTGACGTCACAAACACTCCCAGCGTTCGCCCAGACACTCCTCCGTTTCTCCGGCCACTCCTGCGTTTTTTCCGGAAACGGTAGCGTTTTTTTCCACACGCCCATAAAACGGCCTGTTTCCGCCCAGTAACACCCATTTCCTGTCAATCACATTACGATCGCCAGAACGATGAAAAAGCCGTGAGTAAAATTACTATGTGCATAGCAAATTTACTTGGCGCAGTAGCAGTGCGGACATTGCGCATGCGCATTAAGCGGAAAATCGCTGCGATGCGAAGATTTTTACCGAGCGAACAACTCGGAATGAGGGCCCATGTGCACTGCAGGGGGGGCAGATATAACATTTGCAGAGAGAGTTAGATTTGGGTTGGTTACTTTGTTTCTGTGCAGGATAAATACTGGCTGTTTTATTTTTACACTGCAATTAAGATTTCAGTTTGAACACACCACACCCAAATCTAACTCTCTCTGCACATGTTATATCTGCCCCTCCTGCAGTGCACATGGTTATTCCCAACTGCTAACAAAATTCCTGCTGCGATCAACTTGGAATTACCCCCATGGTGTAGTAATTCTTAAATTGTCTGTCACACGCAAACAATAAAATTGCGTACCGTGTTACGGCTTGACTGAAAGCACATCAGTCTCCTATTCTTTAGTCCAGATATCTCAGGATCCAAGTAAAGCAGGGAGACACAAACATTCGCTATATAGCGTAGTAATTTCTTGGTCTGCAGGAAAAGCTTAAATTCTCATATAGATGGCATGCATACCAGATAAACAAAATAATGTTGCATATCAATAGCATAAATCCAGGTGTTCTTCAAGGAACTGGGATCACCGACAGTTTGATCAACATATTAGCACTCCTCTCCGTAAATGCAGAAAAACGTTTCGCCTCATTCAGGGCTTCTTCAGGAGCATCGTTGAGAAACTGACTGGATGATAAACTAATCTGCACATTGTACCATTAAGCTAAGCTTATTTCTCTGACGTCCTAGTGGATGCTGGGACTCCGCTAGTCCCCATGGTCCTGACGGAGTCCCAGCATCCACTACGGACTACGAGAAATAGATTTATCGGTAAGTAAAATCTTATTTTTTAATTATTTTAATGCCTTTGTATAGGCTAATAAAAAATTTTGAGATTACAACAATGGACAGGAGTGCTAATGTGTTGGTCAAACTGTCGGTGATCCCAGGGGGTTGGCTTGTGTGCCACATGAGTCACGCAGCTGACCAATGATGTTGCAGATGATCTGATGATGCTCCCTAGGTTGCAGCTTGATCACTAATGCAAGCAGGAGTAGTGACACCATTGGGGGAGTGTGACAAAGCTAGTATCTCCGTCAGAAGACAGAAATTTCCTTCCTCTTTGTTGGATCTGCGGCGGCCAGCTACACTCCTGACTTTAAGAACTGTTTTGTTAAAGCAGTTTCCAGAATAATTTATTTAGCGTATGGTGAAACATTTTGTGGTTTTACAGGAAGGACATTGGTTGTAAATGAGTCACAGTAGTCCAAGGAGGTCTTTGAAAAGGTAGCTCCACTCAGCACTTGTTTTGGTTTTGCAAGACCACCCTCAAAAGTTCTGGTTCGGATTTAAGATCAGAATCTTGGGTTTTAGATTTCTTGAAAATGAATAAAAACAGCTAAAATCATATAATTTTTGCAATATAAAACCTGAAAATCGGATTTAAAATTCAAATTCTAAACTGGGAGAACTTGGTTTGGTTCGGATCTCCTCAAAAGATCAGAATCGGGACTCTGTTTGTATTGGCTAAATTTGGATGGTTTCGGATTTTTAAAGAACCACACATTATCTATTTACCTGTGTACAATATTAGACATATATACAAATGGACCCACTCTGTCATAACTACCATATATATAATGGGAGAAATGTATAAATCGTCCTTAATATATGTGATAATTTCTCTGTGTTCCTGCTTTAAAGGTAATTAAATTGCTATTTAGTAGGAGAACAAAATCAAATCTACATGGGAATGCAGATGTAAGGTAATGGGCCATTATAAAACCTTATGATTTCCATCCTATACAGTAGGTTCTCCGTGGATGCTGTTGGGGAATGGCTACACCAAACCACTATATATATATATATATATATATATATATATAGTGACAAGGATACATACACTGGATAAAAGTTCTGAAATGTGAAATGTTTATTTTTCCATAGCTTTCCACAGACAGGCAGGCAGTTCTTAGCAGAATGTCAGCAGTTTACAAGCAAGTCACAGGTCACATAACAGATCACAGCTGGACTTTTGCAAACAGGGTATGATTTATCCCTAACAGTAACCACCCCCTGGCCTATCACCTGGTCAACTAGTTCACTATCAGGAACACTGTTCCTTCTGTCTGATACCATTTTTAAACAACCTGACAGGTGTCTGCAATCAAGCTTGTGGTTTCCTAGACTTGACCCCACCGAATACCTGGCCTGGATTCTATACAATAACACCCTGCTGCTCTATATCCTTTCCAGGTAAGATATATACTGTACATACTGTGTGTGTGTGTGTGTGTGTGTGTGTGTGTGTGTGTGTGTGTGTGTGTGTGTGTGTGTGTGTATATATATATGTATTTTTATATATATATATATATATATATATATATATATATATGTATATCTATCTATCACACCACCAAATGAATCAGAGGGCGCTTAATTGCTTTCTAATAGACCAGCAATCCATACAGATAGTCAATATGTCTCAGTAGAAAAAAAAATGTTTTTTTAATAAAAATATGCTCAATTCAACTTTGATAGATCAGCAAACCCTTTTCTCTAACGTCCTAGTGGATGCTGGGGACTCCGAAAGGACCATGGGGAATAGCGGCTCCGCAGGAGACTGGGCACAAAGTAAAAGCTTTAGGACTAGCTGGTGTGCACTGGCTCCTCCCCCTATGACCCTCCTCCAAGCCTCAGTTAAGATTTTGTGCCCGAACGAGAAGGGTGCAATCTAGGTGGCTCTCCTGAGCTGCTTAGAGTAAAAGTTTAAATAGGTTTTTTATTTTCAGTGAGACCTGCTGGCAACAGGCTCACTGCATCGAGGGACTAAGGGGAGAAGGAGCGAACTCACCTCCGTGCAGAGTGGATTGGGCTTCTTAGGCTACTGGACATTAGCTCCAGAGGGACGATCACAGGCCCAGCCATGGATGGGTCCCGGAGCCGCGCCGCCGGCCCCCTTACAGATGCTGAAGCAAGAAGAGGTCCATAAATCGGCGGCAGAAGACTTTCCTGTCTTCATAAGGTAGCGCACAGCACTGCAGCTGTGCGCCATTGCTCTCAGCACACTTCACACTTCGGTCACTGAGGGTGCAGGACGCTGGGGGGGGGGGGCGCCCTGGGAAGCAATGAATTTACCTTATTTGGCAAAAAATACATCACATATAGCTCCTGGGCTATATGGATGTATTTAACCCCTGCCAGTTTTCCAGAAAAAAGCGGGAGAAGAGCCCGCCGTGAAGGGGGCGGGGCCTATCTCCACAGCACACAGCGCCATTTTTCCCACACAGCTCCTCTGGTAGGAAGGCTCCCAGAATCTCCCCTGCATCCTGCAACTACAGAAACAGGGTAAAAAAGAGAGGGGGGCACTTATTTGGCAAAATAACAGATATAAGCAGCTATAAGGGATAGACACTTATTGTAAGGTTGTCCCTATACATATATAGCACTCTGGTGTGTGCTGGCAAACTCTCCCTCTGTCTCCCCAAGGGGCTAAGTGGGTCCTGTCCTCTATCAGAGCATTCCCTGTGTGTGTGCTGGGTGTCGGTACGTGTGTGTCGACATGTATGAGGAGGAAAATGATGTGGAGGCGGAGCAATTGCCTATAATGGTGATGTCACCCCCTAGGGAGTCGACACCTGAATGGATGGCCGTAATTAAGGAATTACGTGACAGTGTCGGCACGTTACAGAAAACTGTTGACGACATGAGACAGCCGGCAGCTCAGTTAGTGCCTGTCCAGGCGTCTCAAACACCGTCAGGGGCTATTAAACGCCCGTTACCTCAGTGGGTCGACACGGACCCAGACACAGACACTGACTCCAGTGTCGACGGTGAAGAAACAAACGTATTTTCCAGTAGGGCCACACGTTACATGATCACGGCAATGAAGGAGGTTTTGCACATCTCTGATACTGCAAGTACCACAAAAAGGGGTATTATGTGGGGTGTGAAAAAACTACCCGTAGTTTTTCCTGAATCAGATGAATTGAATGAAGTGTGTGATGAAGCGTGGGTTACCCCCGACAAAAAACTGCTAATTTCTAAAAAATTATTGGCACTATATCCCTTCCCACCAGAGGTTAGGGCTCGTTGGGAAACACCCCCTAGGGTGGATAAGGCGCTCACACGCTTATCAAAACAAGTGGCGTTACCGTCTCCAGAAACGGCCGCCCTTAAGGAGCCAGCAGATAGGAGGCTGGAAAATATCCTTAAAAGTATATACACACATACTGGTGTTATACTGCGACCAGCAATAGCCTCAGCCTGGATGTGCAGTGCTGGGGTGGCTTGGTCGGATTCCCTGACTGAAAATATTGATACCCTGGACAGGGACAATATATTATTGACTATAGAGCATTTAAAGGATGCATTCCTATATATGCGAGATGCACAGAGAGACATTTGCACTCTGGCATCAAGAGTAAGTGCGATGTCCATTTCTGCCAGAAGAGGATTATGGACGCGACAGTGGTCAGGGGATGCGGATTCCAAACGGCATATGGAAGTATTGCCGTATAAAGGGGAGGAGTTATTTGGGGGCGGTCTATCGGACCTGGTGGCCACGGCAACGGCTGGGAAATCCACCTTTTTACCCCAAGTCACCTCGCAGCAGAAAAAGATACCGCCTTTTCAGGCTCAGTCCTTTCGTCCCCATAAGGGCAAGCGGGCAAAAGGCCACTCATATCTGCCCCGGGGCAGAGGAAGGGGAAAAAGACTGCAACAGACAGCTTCTTCCCAAGACCAGAAGCCCTCCCCCGCTTCTGCCAAGTCCTCAGCATGACGCTGGGGCCTTACAAGCGGACTCAGGCACGGTGGGGGCCCGTCTCAAGAATTTCAGCGCACAGTGGGCTCACTCGCAGGTGGACCCCTGGATCCTGCAGGTAGTATCTCAGGGGTACAAATTGGAATTCGAGACGTCTCCCCCTCGCCGGTTCCTGAAGTCTGCTTTACCAACGTCTACCCCCGACAGGGAGGCGGTATTGGAAGCCATTCACAAGCTGTATTCCCAGCAAGTGATAATCAAGGTACCCCTCCTACAACAGGGAAAGGGGTATTACTCCACGCTGTTTGTGGTACCGAAGCCGGATGGCTCGGTGAGACCCATTTTAAATCTGAAAGCCTTGAACACTTACATAAAAAGGTTCAAGTTCAAGATGGAGTCACTCAGAGCAGTGATAGCGAATCTGGAAGAAGGGGACTACATGGTGTCTCTGGACATCAAGGATGCTTACCTCCATGTCCCAATTTGCCCTTCTCACCAAGGGTACCTCAGGTTTGTGGTACAGAACTGTCACTATCAGTTTCAGACGCTGCCGTTCGGATTGTCCACGGCACCCCGGGTCTTTACCAAGGTAATGGCCGAAATGATGATTCTTCTTCGAAGAAAAGGCGTCTTAATTATCCCTTACTTGGACGATCTCCTGATAAGGGCACGGTCCAGAGAACAGTTAGAGGTCGGAGTAGCACTATCTCAAATAGTACTACGACAGCACGGATGGATTCTAAATATTCCAAAATCGCAGCTGATTCCGACGACACATCTGCTGTTCCTAGGGATGATTCTGGACACAGTACAGAAAAAGGTGTTTCTCCCGGAAGAGAAAGCCAGGGAGTTATCCGACCTAGTCAGGAAACTCCTAAGACCAGGCCAGGTGTCAGTGCATCAGTGCACAAGGGTCCTGGGAAAGATGGTGGCTTCTTACGAAGCGATTCCATTCGGCAGATTCCACGCAAGAACTTTTCAGTTGGATCTGCTAGACAAATGGTCCGGATCGCATCTTCAAATGCATCAGCGGATAACCCTGTCTCCAAGGACAAGGGTGTCTCTCCTGTGGTGGTTACAGAGTGCTCATCTCCTAGAGGGCCGCAGATTCGGCATTCAGGATTGGGTCCTGGTGACCACGGATGCCAGCCTGAGAGGCTGGGGAGCAGTCACACAGGGAAAAAATTTCCAGGGCTTGTGGTCAAGCATGGAAACGTCACTTCACATAAATATCCTGGAACTAAGGGCCATTTACAATGCCCTAAGTCAGGCAAGGCCTCTGCTTCAGGGTCAGCCAGTATTGATCCAGTCGGACAACATCACGGCAGTCGCCCACGTAAACAGACAGGGCGGCACAAGAAGCAGGAGGGCAATGACGGAAGTGACAAGGATTCTTCGCTGGGCGGAAAATCATGTGATAGCACTGTCAGCAGTGTTCATTCCGGGAGTGGACAACTGGGAAGCAGACTTCCTCAGCAGACACGATCTTCACCCGGGGGAGTGGGGACTTCACCCAGAAGTCTTCCACATGATTGTAAACCGTTGGGAAAAACCAAAGGTGGACATGATGGCGTCTCGCCTCAACAAAAAACTGGACAGATATTGCTCCAGGTCAAGGGACCCTCAGGCAATAGCTGTGGACGCTCTGGTAACACCGTGGGTGTACCGGTCAGTGTATGTGTTCCCTCCTCTTCCTCTCATACCAAAAGTACTGAGAATCATAAGAAGGAGAGGAGTAAAGACTATACTCGTGGCTCCGGATTGGCCAAGAAGGACTTGGTACCCGGAAATTCAAGAGATGCTCACGGAAGACCCGTGGCCTCTACCTCTAAGACAGGACCTGCTCCAGCAGGGACCATGTCTGTTCCAAGACTTACCGCGGCTGCGTTTGACGGCATGGCGGTTGAACGCCGGATCCTGAAGGAAAAAGGCATTCCGGATGAAGTCATCCCTACCCTGATCAAAGCCAGGAAGGATGTAACCGTACAACATTATCACCGTATTTGGCGTAAATATGTTGCGTGGTGCGAGGCCAGGAAGGCCCCTACGGAGGAATTTCAACTGGGTCGATTCCTGCATTTCCTGCAAACAGGACTGTCTATGGGCCTCAAATTAGGGTCCATTAAGGTTCAAATTTCGGCCCTGTCGATATTCTTCCAAAAAGAACTAGCTTCTGTTCCTGAAGTTCAGACGTTTGTCAAGGGAGTACTGCATATACAGCCTCCTTTTGTGCCTCCAGTGGCACCTTGGGATCTCAATGTAGTGTTGGGATTCCTAAAATCACATTGGTTTGAACCACTCACCACTGTGGACTTGAAATATCTCACATAAAAGCCCTTACCTAATTTTTCATACGGACAGGGCAGAATTGAGGACTCGTCCTCAATTTCTCCCTAAGGTGTTTTCAGCATTTCACTTAAACCAACCTATTGTGGTGGCTGCGGCTACTAGGGACTTGGAGGATTCCAAGTTGCTGGACGTAGTCAGGGCCCTGAAAATATATGTTTCCAGGACGGCTGGAGTCAGAAAATCTGACTCGCTGTTTATCCTGTATGCACCCAACAAGCTGGGTGCTCCTGCTTCTAAGCAGACGATTGCTCGTTGGATTTGTAGTACAATTCAGCTTGCACATTCTGTGGCAGGCCTGCCACAGCCAAAATCTATAAAAGCCCATTCCACACGGAAAGTGGGCTCATCTTGGGCGGCTGCCCGAGGGGTCTCGGCTTTACAACTTTGCCGAGCTGCTACTTGGTCAGGGGCAAACACGTTTGCTAAATTCTACAAATTTGATACCCTGGCTGAGGAGGACCTGGAGTTCTCTCATTCGGTGCTGCAGAGTCATCCGCACTCTCCCGCCCGTTTGGGAGCTTTGGTATAATCCCCATGGTCCTTTCGGAGTCCCCAGCATCCACTAGGACGTTAGAGAAAATAAGAATTTACTTACCGATAATTCTATTTCTCATAGTCCGTAGTGGATGCTGGGTGCCCATCCCAAGTGCGGATTGTCTGCATTACTTGTACATAGTTATTGTTACAAAAATCGGGTTATTGTTCTTGTGAGCCATCTTTTCAGAGGCTCCTTCTGTTATCATGCTGTTAACTGGGTTCAGATCACAAGTTGTACGGTGTGATTGGTGTGGCTGGTAAGAGTCTTACCCGGGATTCAAAATCCTTCCTTATTGTGTACGCTCGTCCGGGCACAGTATCCTAACTGAGGCTTGGAGGAGGGTCATAGGGGGAGGAGCCAGTGCACACCAGCTAGTCCTAAAGCTTTTATTTTGTGCCCAGTCTCCTGCGGAGCCGCTATTCCCCATGGTCCTTTCGGAGTCCCCAGCATCCACTACGGACTATGAGAAATAGAATTATCGGTAAGTAAATTCTTATTTTTCACATACACATAATATTGAACATAATTACTGTATATGTCAGCAGATAGTAACAGTGGGATATTGCTCTTCACAACCCTACGTGGTTTATGTGGTTTGGATCCTCACTAACAGGAGGATTGTTTTGGAGGTGCTGCTGCTCGAATAGCGCAAGATAAGGGCAAATTTGGGATTGTTTTAGATATATATATATATATACATGTGTGTGTGTGTGTGTGTGTGTGTGTGTGTGTGTGTGTGTGTGTGTGTGTGTGTGTGTCAAATCTGACATGGGTCTAGAACTGCAGGCTTGTGGCTGGAGAGAATCCAGGCCAGGTGTTGCTGTTAGCCAGGGTTAAGCAGCTGATTGCAGTCACTTGTCAGTTTGTGCTACAAAGGTTTTAGATTTCAGACACAATAAGCATGGCTCCTGCTGCTGGAGAAGCTGCCCAGGTGATAGGCCAGGAGGTGGCTACTGTTAGGGGTCCTAGACCTTATGGTCAGCTGGAGAACTTGTGTTTGCATTTTGAAGATGCTGTGATCTCTGCTTTGTTTTAAGGGGGGATTGGATTGCACACCCTAGTTTTAAACATAATGAAAGGTTCTACCATACTGATGCTTCTAGTACTATACAAGGTAAAGAAAAATGCTGATAGTCAAAATAATTTTGATAAACACAATTAAAATGAAGTATAAGTGAAGCTCTTAGCACATATTTGCCCAAAATATGTGAGCCTATCCACTGCGTCCAGGTGAACTTCATAAAATGGGTCCCTAACATCTCTAATCCTAACACATGACATAAATGTATCCAGGTCTTCCCTTCAAATAGAGCCCATTCTAATATGTAGTCAGCAAAGTGGAAACCTGTGCTAATTAAAACACCTGAGGGTAGATTGGAGGGGTGCCAATACCAAAATGAAGGGGCCTAACCTTCAAGTGTACAATATACACAAATATAGAGTAACAAAGGGGATTGGACTGTACACCTTATTTTTAAACATAATGAAAGGTGCTACCTTGCTGAGGCTTCTAGTACTATACAAGATAAAGAAAAATGTTGACGCACACGCTAAGAATAATGATGCACACTAAGAATAATGATAGTCAAAATATTTTTTTATAAACTCTTACAATTAACATGGCGTATAAGTGAAGTTCTTAGCACACACTTGGCCAAATATGTGGACCCATCCACCACGTCTAGGTGAACTTCATTTATATATATATATATTATATATATATATATATATATATATATGTAGTCATCTGTACCTGCAAGGTACAGTATGTAGAACTGATCTTTCAATATGTATTATGCTCTAGGAAAATGGCAAAGTGTTTGTGAAAGAAATGTATCACTTCATATTTCATTGATGAGGATGACATTGAGTTAACGCACCTGCATGTAAAGCTACTGTATGTCACAGTCTTGTCACAAATGCATCAAATACAGAGGTTACTGAGTCTCCAGGTAAACTAAATAATGGAGTGGCCCATAACTGTTTTGCAATGTGATTCCATCGGACACCTTACAATAGCTGTAAGTACAGGTTAGTATTAGAATGAAAATAATGTGTTTATTTGAAAATAAGATGTTTTGTCAAAGTTTATGTGCTGATAATTTGAAATTTCTCCAGGAAATGCCAAAGGGATGGTGTAAGTTTCAAGAGATTTAGATTTACTGTAGGTGGGTTATATTGTTTCTGTGCAGGGTAAATACTGGCTGCTATTGCATGTAGCCTACAAATACTGGACAGCTTTATTTTTACAAAGCAATTTAGATTTCAGTTTGAACACGCCCCCACCCAAATTTAACTCTCTCTCTGCACATGTTACATGTGCCCCACCTGCAGTGCAACATGGTTTTGCCAAGTTACTTGCTTTTTTGCTTTACTTAAAAAATTAATCAGGCCTAACGTTTCATAATTATTGTGTTATATAAGCTATTTCTGCAAGTACTGTGTGCGAGAACAAATTTATTCATTATTTTGCAATAACTCGAAAGAGTTATTTCGGTGGCCAACTGGGCTAGTGCCTACAGCTTATGGCTGTTGTTTAACGTCTGCATGTCCTTACATGACTGATCTCTTATCACTATGATTGCCTATTGGGCTGATTGATCTAATTCACACCCACACAGGGAATTCAGCAGCATGCAGGTCAGAGAAATAAATTAGATTATAGACTGGATTCCATAGACTGAAGAATGCAATTTAGACTGGAAGGGGAAATTAAATGTTGGGGAGGAGATATAATGAATATAATGGTAAATCTAAAGGCCATTACTCACTGGCCGATGTGGGAGAGATGTGTGCTGAGCGAACCGCTCAGCACACATCTCTCCACCCGCTCAGCACAGCGCGATGTGTGCTGAGCGTGCGGAGGGAGATGGGGGGGGGGCCGATCATTTCACCCAGCGGGTGAAATGAGTGACCTGCTAGATTGGCCTGCATGCAGGCCAATCTAGCACCAGTGATAGCGATGCGCGGGGCTGCGCATAGCTATCGCTGTGGGGGGTACACATGGAGCGATCATGCTTAAAATCTAAGCAATCTAGTCAGAGTGCTTAGATTTTAAGCAGTGATCTCTCCGTGAGTACCCCCCTTTAGAGATAATCCCTTTAACGCTGGTCTGTGACCTCCTAATTACTGCTGTATAGAAATAATAGTTAAATTGGGTTCCTTTTCTACACATACTGTAAACCAGCGTTTTTCAACCGCTGTGCCGCGGCACACTAGTGTGCCGCGAGCGGTTGCCAGGTGTGCCGCTGCCCGCCGCTGACATCACCCACCGGAAATGCCCGCCGCCTGTCAGAGGTGGATGCCGCTGCCATCACTCGCTGCCTCGGCCAGCGATGTCCTCTTCCGCAGGCAGACCTATGGTGACGTGCGTGACTCATAGGTCACGCACGTCACGTAGCCCTGCCACCCGCCTGCTGCTGCCGGAGTCTCCGTCCCTTCTCAGCGTTAGTCACTGCTCTTGCCACAGACTGAGAGGGAGAACTCTTTTTTATGTACAGCAGCAGGGTAAATTAAATGAATGATGTTTTTATTTGTGTGTGTAATTACTGTGCGGGGGAAGGGGGGAGTAGGAAAGAGAGGGAGGCAGGCTATGTGTGCTATTACTGGTGTGGGGGCTGTGTGTGGTATCACTGGGGGGGGGGGAGAGGCAAGCTGTGTGTGGTATTACATGGGGGGGCAGGCTACAGAGTGTGTGGAATTACTGGGGGGGGGGAGGGGTGGCGAGCTGTGTGTGGAATTGATGGGGGGGGGAGACTGTGGAATAATATGGGGGGACAGTTTGTAGGTTTACTGGAAAGGGGGAGGGGGAGGTGAGGCCAATGAGTGGAATTACTATGGGGAGCAGTGTGTGGAATTAATGTGGGGGCCAAGGTGTTTTATTACTGCAGGGACTGATGTGCTTTATTACTTCTGGTGGCCAAAGTTCTTTATTAAAGTAGGGACCAATGTGTTTTATTACTGTGGGGGCCAATGTGCTTTATTACAGTGAGGGTGAAAGCATTAGTTTTATTACAGTGTTGGCTAATATATGTTGAGATTTGTAATTATATATTATATTTGATTTAAAAAAAAAAAAACTGATGGTGTGCCTTGCCAATTATAAAATCTTTTTCAGTGTGCCACGGGTTTAAAAAGGTTGAAAATCACTGCTGTAAACAATGAAATAATCATGAACATATTTGAAGAAATAATGTATCAATAAAATGTTTTTTGTACATTGACATTTTGATTGCATTATTATATTTTATACTTTGTTTCCATTATGAAGATTTAAATAAAAAGGAAAAAAATAGATGAAAGGAAAAAAAAGACGTTTCCTGTACTTTTATGTTGCTCTGCGGAAAACTGCTATCTGATACTCGGAAAGGTAACAAAGACCATTATCATTATTACTTGACATTTATTGCTGTAAGGCCGATGGTTTATGCAACATAAAAACAGTAATTGTCATAAATGTGAGGTTGTTCCAATAACCTTCCCGTGTGCGCTTTTTATGAGCAAACAGAGGTAAATCGACTTTAGCAACATATAAAACAATTTACATTACTTTAATGTCAGGAAACATAGGCATTTTGAATGCATGAAGCAGAGTGAAACACTTTTCATTAGAATGCTAATGTGAGCATACCTTATGCACATTTTACATCCTACTGTATTAAAGTGATGCGGAAGGTAATATATTACAGCTGAAACACATAAAAGTGTGGAATGTATATATTAAAGCATTAGAACTAGAGAAGTATGGCGGGCACTTTTCGTGTTTTGTGTTTTGGTTCTGGTTCCATGCTCGTGTTTTGGATCTGGATTAGTTTTGCCAAAACCACCCTTTCGTGTTTTGATTTTGGATCTGGATGATTTTTGAAAAAAACATAAAAACAGCAAAAATCACATAATTTGGGGGTAATTTTGATCCTACGGTGTTAATACTAACCTCAATAACATTAATTTCCAGTTTATTCTGAACACCTCACACCTCACAATAATGTTTTTAGGCAGGTAGGTTGCACCTACTGTAGGTGGCTGGATGACTAAGCTAAGTGACACAAGTGTGAAGCACAAACACCTGGCCCATCTAGGAGTGGCACTGCAGTGGCAGACAGGATGGCAGATTTACAAAATAGGCCCCAAACAGCACATGATGCAAAGAATAAAAAGAGGTGCAATTAGGTAGCTGGATGACTAAGCTAAGCGACACAAGTGTGCGGCACAAACAACATGGGATGTGCTGGAATTTGCCCAGATGTAATACATGCACAATATTGGTGACACAGGAGAGCGTACCCCTAAACCACACACACACTGCAAAGCCTGTAAAATTAATTTGGATAATAATAACCCTTTTATTTGAAGCTATTATAATAATATGCAGCACAGGCGAGCGTACCCCTACACCACACAGGGCACACCCTGTAAAAATTATTTGGATGATAATATAAGTAATGTATATAACCCTTTTATTTGGAGTAAATAATATACAGCACAGGACACCACCACTGGACTTATGGCAGCACAAGACACCACCACTGCACTGATGCAGCACAAGACAGCACCACTGGACTGTATATGGCAGTACCCCTGGAGTTGTATCTAGACAGGATTTGGGACCTTGGGACACAGTATGTCCATTAACTGTCTAAATCCCAATGCACTAATGGCGGATACCGGACACACGTCTAACACCAGCATAGTTGTTATGGCCTCAGTTATCTGCTTTGCAACAGGATGACGGCTGTCATATTTCATCTTCCTCGCAAAGGACTGTTGGACAGTCAGTTGCTTAGTTGAAGTAGTACAAGTGGTCTTCTGACTTACCCTCTGGGATGACGATCGACTCCCAACAGCAACAACAGCAGCGGCAGCAGCAGCAGTAGGAATACCACTCAAGAAACCGCCGGAGGAATTCCGGTTAGGAGAGGACTCGTCAGTCATGCCAGTGACATGGTCTGCAGGACTACTTACGTTCCTGACTGAGGAGGAAATTGATGTTGAGGGAGTTGGTGGTATGGCTTGCTGGAGCTTGGGTACAACAGGAAGAAGGGATTTAGTTGTCAGTGGACTGTTTACTCTATAACCCAAGGTTTCTGAACTTAACAATGACTTATAAGAATGAGCTACAGGTGACGTATAAGGGAGGATGTTACTAGGTGGTTAACATCCTTACCCCTACTTATTATGGATTGACAAAGGCAGCACATTGCTTGACACCTGTTGTCCGGATTTGTGGAGAAATAATTCCACACAGAAGAGGTGGTTTTTTTTGGTATTTTACCAAGGCATGACAATGGGCTTTTTCATCTCATGGACAACTGTCTCCACTGGTGCCTTGTTCAAACAAACCACATTACAATCAGAATCCTCATCGTCAAATTCCTCCTTAGCGCCAGCTACACCAATACCCTCCTCATCCTGGTGTACTTCTACAGTACATCCTCAATCTCAATATCAGCAACTGGACTGGCGGTGCTCCACCCAGCACTTGCAGGGGCAAATGGTGGTAGGAGTCTCCTCTTCCCATACAGTCATGGGACGGTCAGGCCTAGACATAGTAACCGCGGACTCTCCGTGGGGATTTGTGATATCTCTGAAAGCAGTTTTTTCCTGTGCTTTAACAAGTTTAATTTTTTTTACTTTTTTGAGAGGGAGGAGGGCTTCCATCCTTATGAGAAGATGAACCATCAGTCATGAACATAGGCCATGGGCTTAGCCTTTCCTTGCCACTTTGTGTCGGGAATGGCATATTGCCAATTTTACATTTCTCATCAGATCATTTCTTTTTTTTCTGAGTATTCATTTTTGCTTCTTGGATTTTACATGCCCTCTATGACATTGGGCATCGGCCTTAGCAGGTGACGTTGATGGAATTGCATTGTCAATGTCATTACTGGTAGCAGCAGTAGCTTCAGCACTAGTATTTTGAACTGGAAGTGGTTCCTGATCTTTCACTATTTTTTCCTCCAAACTTTTGTTCTCTATTTCACAGGACAGCACACCTTTATTATTGCAGCACACAGTACAGTGCCCCTTTATTTCACAGCACCCCTGTATTTGAACAACACCCCTGTAATTTTACAGTATACAAGACAGGGCCAGTGTAATTTTAACAACAGAACCCCTGTATTTGAACAACACCCCAGTAATTTTACAGTATACAAGACAGAGCCAGTGTACTTTTTTTAACAACTGCACCCTGTATTTTTACAGCATACAGGACAGGGCCAGCACCCCTGTATTTGAACAACTGCACCCCTGTATTTTTACAGCATACAAGACAGGGCCAATACCCTTGTATTTGAACAACACCCCTGTATTTTTACAGTATACAAGACAGGGCCGGTGTACTTTTTTTTTTTTTTTGTGTAAACTGTTTTTTTATTGATTTAATCAGCAGACAAAACATTACAGCAATACTTTTCCAAAAGGGGGGGGACAAAAACATCACATATCATGTATGTCAGTACACTATACATAGGGCGTCCACCGTAGAAAAATAATTTGTCTGCTTCGCTTACAACATCAGAACTTATAAAGGAGGAACATTTTAACAAAACAGCATAGAAAAATGGAAAAGAGGAGAAAGAGAGAGAAGAAAAGAAGGAAAAAGAAGAAGAGAGGGAGAATTAAGACGGGTAGAATCAGATGTGAAAGTCTGCGCAGTAGGGAAAGGTCGTTTGGGGGACGGAGGGGGGGGACTCCACCCATTAAGGGACTGAGACACCTTAGAGAGACATCGTAGTCGGAATATGAATGTGGCTACGAATATGAATGCGGATATGAATATGAATATGAATGGGGTTATGTCGCCATGTAGGACCGATACAAAGGTGTGTCCTTAAAGTCGTACCAGGGAAACCAAATAGCTATAAAATTAACGGTTTTCCCGGATGAGAAGGAGACAAGGTCTTCCATATCTAAGAAGTAATCGACCTTTGTGAGCCATAATTTAATCGAGGGTGGTGAAGTGGATCTCCAAAGGATTGGAACAACCGCTTTTGCTGCGTTGCTAAGATGTCTCAGCAGGGAATGTTTGTAAGAGTGTGTTCCTGCAGGGGTGTGATTGAGGAGCCAAAAGCCAGGGTCTTTCGGGATCTCATCTCCCACTATCTGTTCGGTGCATTTAAAAACCTCTGCCCAGAAAGGAGTTGTAAGAGGGCATTCCCACCAAATATGTATAAAACTCCCTGGGGCGTTTTTGCATCTCCAGCACAGATTCGAGAGAGAGGGAAACATTTTATTGAGAAAAGAGGGGTCCTATACCACCTATATATAAGTTTATGGAGGGTCTCTAATGTCGATAAGCATAAAGAACTCGCCTGAGCGTTCGTAAATACGGAATCCCAGTTAATCTGCGTAGGAAGCCCTGTCAGTTCCCTCTCCCAGGAAGCCAGAAAGGTAGGAGGTTGCGGAAAAAAGTTTTCCATGATCAGCGTATAGATTTGTGAGATAGTATGTGTGGGAGAACTGGGAGAGGTGCATAGTCTTTCAAACCCGGTGAGATCCCTAGTTATGTCAGAGAGGTTCCTAGAAGATGATATGAAATGATGAACTTGCAGGAACCTCCAAAACTCAGCACTATGCAGGTTCCAAGAAGACTGAACATCTGAAAAAGAGCGCACCCTACCCGAGCTCACCAGCTGACCGACTCTAAAAATCCCCGCTTCCGCCCATGGAGCGAAAGCTGTCCCGTGAAGGCCTGGAGCAAATTCGGAGTTATAGAGAAGGGAGGTTAGGGGGGACCATTTAGAGGATATGTGGCTCTGGGTTCTCAACGTGGCCCATAATTTGAGCGTGGGGGAGACCGTGGGGTGTGAAACCTTTGGAAGGGTAGGAAGCCAAGGTGCAATTTCAATATAATGTGGGAGACAGCCCTCCTCTAGTACGACCCATTGTTTGCGGTCTTTAGCACGTGTCCATTCCAGAATCCTATTCAAGTGCACTGCGTGGTAGTAGTTAGGAATATGCGGGAGTTGTTGCCCCCCTTGATGTTTTCTCCTAAATAAAATGTTGTGTTTAAACCTGGGTGTCTTACAACCCCATACAAACGCATGAATAAGATTCTGGACGTCTCAGAGCCAAAGCAGGGGGATGTGTATCGGAAGGGTCTGGAGAAAGAACAGTATCCTAGGGAGGGCGTTCATTTTGACAACGTTAATCCTGCCGAACCAAGACAATCTTAGTTTCTTCCATTTCTGGAAGTCTAGGCGAAGCCTAGCCAATAAGGGGTTAAAATGTAGGGAGAATAGTTTGGATAGATCGTTAGTCAGTAACACCCCTAAATATTTTAATTTGTGATCATGCCAGGTAAATGGGAAGGCATGTTTCAGGCCCTTTACTATATCAGGCGGAGTAGTTAAATTCATGGCAATAGATTTGGAATAATTTATTTTGAAGTTAGAGAGGGCTCCAAACTTCTCAAATTCTACCATCAAGTTTGGCAACGAAGTGACTGGTTTTGTGATTAGAGCGAGTAGGTCGTCGGCATATAAAGCCAGTTTGTATTCAGTCCCTTTTACCAGCAAACCCGAGATATTCGGGTTAGCCCTAATGCTTCGAGCTAATGTTTCCATGCAAAGGACAAAGAGCAATGGGGATAGTGGACAGCCCTGTCGCGTGCCATTGGAAATTGGAAAGGAGTCTGAAAGGGAGCCATTAATCCTAATTTTGGCGCAAGGGGAGGTATAAAGAGATAAGATTCTGTGAAGACAGGCATTACCGAGTCCCAGATGTTTCAATATACTAGCCAGAAAGTCCCAGTCCACTCTATCAAATGCTTTTTCAGCATCGGTCGACAGTATGATTGAAGGGGATGAAAGCTGGCCGGCATAGTGAATCATGTTAAGCACTTTAGAGGTATTATCCCTGGCTTCTCGGCATAAGACAAATCCAGCTTGATCTCCATGTATCAGACGAGGTAATAATAGTTTAAGGCGGTTTGCAATCAGTTTGGCAAAAAGTTTTATGTCTATGTTTAATAGTGAGATTGGCCGGTAACTGGAGCAAAGACTGGGGTCTTTACCCTCCTTGGGCAGAACTGTAATATGGGCTTCGAGAGATTGTGGGGAGAAAGGTGATTGTTCCAATATGGTATTAAAGGCTCTCGTAAGTATAGGGACTAGTTTCTCTTTAAAAGCTTTGTAATAGGCAATGGTATATCCATCAGGGCCGGGACTCTTGCCATTGGGAGAGGATTCAATAGCTTTCGTAACCTCCTCAATGGAAAACGGGGCATCTAGATCTTCCACTTCTTGTGTGGATAGCGTGGGGAAATCTAAGGCCCGTAAATAGTCAGCTATGGCTGCTTGATGGGACAACTTGTCAGTTCTTCCAGTCGGACCAGAGAGGTTATACAGAGTGGAATAATATGCTCTAAAGGCCCTAGCGATGTGGGGTGTCTGGTGTTGGGATTGGCCGTGACTATTTTTAATTGTGTGAATAAAAGTAAGACACGTTGTTCTCTAAGTGCTTTGGTTATAATTTCCCAGGTTTGTTGCCCCATTGATAGTATCTACTACGGCACTTCCGATAAGAGAACTTGACTCTATCAGAGAGTAACTTATTCAGATCAGCCCTAGCGGCTTCGAGATCGGCATAATGTTGTGGGGTTTGGGATTTTTTATGTAGAAGCTCGAGAGATTGTATTTTAGACAATAAATCACCCCGAAGTTTCTCCCTCTGCTTTTTGCGGAAGGATCCTATCTGAACACAGACCCCCCTAATGACACATTTATGAGCTTCCCAGACTGAGACTTTGGAAATGTCCTCTAAGTCATTGGTACAAATGTAGGAATCTAAAGCGTTGTCGATTCGAGACCTACAGTCTGCATCCTGCAAAAAAGTGTCATTAAAACGCCAGGACCATTGGCGATGTGTGCTGGGAGGCAAGCGTAAAGTGAGGTTAACTGGGGCATGATCTGACCACACAATCTGTCCTATAGAGGCATCAGAAAGGAGGTGTAAGTGCCGGTGGCTCAGGAACAAGTAATCAATTCTAGAATATGTCTGATGTGGGTGTGAGAAAAAAGAGTAATCTATCTCAGTAGGATGCGTCAGTCTCCAAGTGTCAATCAGCTGGTGGTCGAGCAGGGCGCGCCTCATTCCCCTATGCTCCTTCTCTGGCCTACAGGAGATCTTTTTAGAATTGTCCTGGAGGGGATCTAGGGTCCAATTAAGATCACCTCCCATCACCACCACCCCCTCCAAGAGAGGTTCCACGTTATCCAGAACTGAGGATATAAAGGAAGGTTGTTTAGCGTTAGGAGCGTATATGTTCAAGAAAGAAAAACGTTGACCATGTATGTCGCATTTCACCAGCAACCCCCTACCCTCCGCTATTCTATGGGAAGCAACATTAAGGACAGGCAGGTGGCGAGCCAGCAATATAGCCACTCCCAATGTCTTACCAGCAGAGTTATTAGACAGGAAAACATGAGGATAATAGTGACATTTTAGGGACGGCACGTGTCCCATCTTGAAATGTGTTTCCTGTATAAAGCAACGTCAACTTTCTCATCTCTAAGCCATTTAAGAAGTTTAGACCTTTTCTCAGGAACATTCAACCCTTTAACGTTAAGGGTAGTTACATGTAAATCATTCACCCCCATTATCAGGCGGACCTAGTTGCATCACATTAGTCTTCCCTACGGCAGACACTGGGTAAGATGAAGGAAGAGCAGCAAGGGAAGGGAATAGGAAAAAAGGAAAAGCTAAGAAAATAAGAAAAAAAGATGCAGCGTGGGAAACCACGCCGAAAAATACTTTGACATTAAACTGAGATGATAATACTAGAGATGAGCGGGTTCGGTTTCTCTGAATCCGAACCCGCCAGAACTTCATGTTTTTTTTCACGGGTCCGAGCGACTCGGATCTTCCCGCCTTGCTCGGTTAACCCGAGCGCGCCCGAACGTCATCATGACGCTGTCGGATTCTCGCGAGGCTCGGATTCTATCGCGAGACTCGGATTCTATATAAGGAGCCGCGCGTCGCCGCCATTTTCACACGTGCATTGAGATTGATAGGGAGAGGACGTGGCTGGCGTCCTCTCCGTTTAGAATAGATTAGAGAGACACTTGATTTACTAATTTTGGGGAGCATTAGGAGTACTCAGTACAGTGCAGAGTTTTGCTGATAGTGACCAGTGACCACCAGTTTTATTTATAATCCGTTCTCTGCCTGAAAAAAGCGATACACAGCACACAGTGACTCAGTCACATACCATATCTGTGTGCACTGCTCAGGCTCAGGCCAGTGTGCTGCATCATCTATTATCTATATATAATATTATATATATCTGTCTGACTGCTCAGCTCACACAGCTTATAATTGTGGGGGAGACTGGGGAGCACTACTGCAGTGCCAGTTATAGGTTATAGCAGGAGCCAGGAGTACATAATATATTATATAGTGAGTGACCACCAGACACACAGTGCAGTTTATTTAATATATCCGTTCTCTGCCTGAAAAAAGCGATACACACAGTGACTCAGTCAGTCACATACCATATCTGTGTGCACTGCTCAGGCTCAGGCCAGTGTGCTGCATCATCTATATATATTATATATCTGTCTGACTGCTCAGCTCACACAGCTTATAATTGTGGGGGAGACTGGGGAGCACTACTGCAGTGCCAGTTATAGGTTATAGCAGGAGCCAGGAGTACATAATATTATATTAAAATTAAACAGTGCACACTTTTGCTGCAGGAGTGCCACTGCCAGTGTGACTAGTGACCAGTGACCAGACCACCAGTATATATAATATTAGTAGTATACTATCTCTTTATCAACCAGTCTATATTAGCAGCAGACACAGTACAGTGCGGTAGTTCACGGCTGTGGCTACCTCTGTGTCGGCACTCGGCAGCCCGTCCATAATTGTATATACCACCTAACCGTGTTTTTTTTTTCTTTCTTTATACATACATACTAGTTACGAGTATACTATCTCTTTATCAACCAGTCTATATATTAGCAGCAGACACAGTACAGTGCGGTAGTTCACGGCTGTGGCTACCTCTGTGTCGGCACTCGGCAGCCCGTCCATAATTGTATATACCACCTAACCGTGGTTTTTTTTTCTTTCTTTATACATACATACTAGTTACGAGTATACTATCTCTTTATCAACCAGTCTATATATTAGCAGCAGACACAGTACAGTGCGGTAGTTCACGGCTGTGGCTACCTCTGTGTCGGCACTCGGCAGCCCGTCCATAATTGTATATACCACCTAACCGTGGTTTTTTTTTCTTTCTTTATACATACATACTAGTTACGAGTATACTATCTCTTTATCAACCAGTCTATATATTAGCAGCAGACACAGTACAGTGCGGTAGTTCACGGCTGTGGCTACCTCTGTGTCGGCACTCGGCAGCCCGTCCATAATTGTATATACCACCTAACCGTGGTTTTTTTTTCTTTCTTTATACATACATACTAGTTACGAGTATACTATCTCTTTATCAACCAGTCTATATTAGCAGCAGACACAGTACAGTGCGGTAGTTCACGGCTGTGGCTACCTCTGTGTCGGCACTCGGCAGCCCGTCCATAATTGTATATACCACCTAACCGTGGTTTTTTTTTCTTTCTTTATACATACATACTAGTTACGAGTATACTATCTCTTTATCAACCAGTCTATATATTAGCAGCAGACACAGTACAGTGCGGTAGTTCACGGCTGTGGCTACCTCTGTGTCGGCACTCGGCAGCCCGTCCATAATTGTATATACCACCTAACCGTGTTTTTTTTTTCTTTCTTTATACATACATACTAGTTACGAGTATACTATCTCTTTATCAACCAGTCTATATATTAGCAGCAGACACAGTACAGTGCGGTAGTTCACGGCTGTGGCTACCTCTGTGTCGGCACTCGGCAGCCCGTCCATAATTGTATATACCACCTAACCGTGGTTTTTTTTTCTTTCTTTATACATACATACTAGTTACGAGTATACTATCTCTTTATCAACCAGTCTATATATTAGCAGCAGACACAGTACAGTGCGGTAGTTCACGGCTGTGGCTACCTCTGTGTCGGCACTCGGCAGCCCGTCCATAATTGTATATACCACCTAACCGTGGTTTTTTTTTCTTTCTTTATACATACATACTAGTTACGAGTATACTATCTCTTTATCAACCAGTCTATATATTAGCAGCAGACACAGTACAGTGCGGTAGTTCACGGCTGTGGCTACCTCTGTGTCGGCACTCGGCAGCCCGTCCATAATTGTATATACCACCTAACCGTGGTTTTTTTTTCTTTCTTTATACATACATACTAGTTACGAGTATACTATCTCTTTATCAACCAGTCTATATTAGCAGCAGACACAGTACAGTGCGGTAGTTCACGGCTGTGGCTACCTCTGTGTCGGCACTCGGCAGCCCGTCCATAATTGTATATACCACCTAACCGTGGTTTTTTTTTCTTTCTTTATACATACATACTAGTTACGAGTATACTATCTCTTTATCAACCAGTCTATATATTAGCAGCAGACACAGTACAGTGCGGTAGTTCACGGCTGTGGCTACCTCTGTGTCGGCACTCGGCAGCCCGTCCATAATTGTATATACCACCTAACCATGGTTTTTTTTTCTTTCTTTATACATACATACTAGTTACGAGTATACTATCTCTTTATCAACCAGTCTATATATTAGCAGCAGACACAGTACAGTGCGGTAGTTCACGGCTGTGGCTACCTCTGTGTCGGCACTCGGCAGCCCGTCCATAATTGTATATACCACCTAACCGTGGTTTTTTTTTCTTTCTTTATACATACATACTAGTTACGAGTATACTATCTCTTTATCAACCAGTCTATATATTAGCAGCAGACACAGTACAGTGCGGTAGTTCACGGCTGTGGCTACCTCTGTGTCGGCACTCGGCAGCCCGTCCATAATTGTATATACCACCTAACCGTGGTTTTTTTTTCTTTCTTTATACATACATACTAGTTACGAGTATACTATCTCTTTATCAACCAGTCTATATATTAGCAGCAGACACAGTACAGTGCGGTAGTTCACGGCTGTGGCTACCTCTGTGTCGGCACTCGGCAGCCCGTCCATAATTGTATATACCACCTAACCGTGGTTTTTTTTTCTTTCTTTATACATACATACTAGTTACGAGTATACTATCTCTTTATCAACCAGTCTATATATTAGCAGCAGACACAGTACAGTGCGGTAGTTCACGGCTGTGGCTACCTCTGTGTCGGCACTCGGCAGCCCGTCCATAATTGTATATACCACCTAACCGTGGTTTTTTTTTCTTTCTTTATACATACATACTAGTTACGAGTATACTATCTCTTTATCAACCAGTCTATATATTAGCAGCAGACACAGTACAGTGCGGTAGTTCACGGCTGTGGCTACCTCTGTGTCGGCACTCGGCAGCCCGTCCATAATTGTATATACCACCTAACCGTGGTTTTTTTTTCTTTCTTTATACATACATACTAGTTACGAGTATACTATCTCTTTATCAACCAGTCTATATATTAGCAGCAGACACAGTACAGTGCGGTAGTTCACGGCTGTGGCTACCTCTGTGTCGGCACTCGGCAGCCCGTCCATAATTGTATACTAGTATCCAATCCATCCATCTCCATTGTTTACCTGAGGTGCCTTTTAGTTGTGCCTATTAAAATATGGAGAACAAAAATGTTGAGGTTCCAAAATTAGGGAAAGATCAAGATCCACTTCCACCTCGTGCTGAAGCTGCTGCCACTAGTCATGGCCGAGACGATGAAATGCCAGCAACGTCGTCTGCCAAGGCCGATGCCCAATGGCATAGTACAGAGCATGTCAAAACCAAAACACCAAATATCAGTAAAAAAAGGACTCCAAAACCTAAAATAAAATTGTCGGAGGAGAAGCGTAAACTTGCCAATATGCCATTTACCACACGGAGTGGCAAGGAACGGCTGAGGCCCTGGCCTATGTTCATGGCTAGTGGTTCAGCTTCACATGAGGATGGAAGCACTCAGCCTCTCGCTAGAAAACTGAAAAGACTCAAGCTGGCAAAAGCACCGCAAAGAACTGTGCGTTCTTTGAAATCCCAAATCCACAAGGAGAGTCCAATTGTGTCGGTTGCGATGCCTGACCTTCCCAACACTGGACGTGAAGAGCATGCGCCTTCCACCATTTGCATGCCCCCTGCAAGTGCTGGAAGGAGCACCCGCAGTCCAGTTCCTGATAGTCAGATTGAAGATGTCAGTGTTGAAGTACACCAGGATGAGGAGGATATGGGTGTTGCTGGCGCTGGGGAGGAAATTGACCAGGAGGATTCTGATGGTGAGGTGGTTTGTTTAAGTCAGGCACCCGGGGAGACACCTGTTGTCCGTGGGAGGAATATGGCAGTTGACATGCCAGGTGAAAATACCAAAAAAAATCAGCTCTTCGGTGTGGAGGTATTTCACCAGAAATGCGGACAACAGGTGTCAAGCCGTGTGTTCCCTTTGTCAAGCTGTAATAAGTAGGGGTAAGGACGTTAACCACCTCGGAACATCCTCCCTTATACGTCACCTGCAGCGCATTCATAATAAGTCAGTGACAAGTTCAAAAACTTTGGGTGACAGCGGAAGCAGTCCACTGACCAGTAAATCCCTTCCTCTTGTAACCAAGCTCACGCAAACCACCCCACCAACTCCCTCAGTGTCAATTTCCTCCTTCCCCAGGAATGCCAATAGTCCTGCAGGCCATGTCACTGGCAATTCTGACGAGTCCTCTCCTGCCTGGGATTCCTCCGATGCATCCTTGCGTGTAACGCCTACTGCTGCTGGCGCTGCTGTTGTTGCCGCTGGGAGTCGATGGTCATCCCAGAGGGGAAGTCGTAAGCCCACTTGTACTACTTCCAGTAAGCAATTGACTGTTCAACAGTCCTTTGCGAGGAAGATGAAATATCACAGCAGTCATCCTACTGCAAAGCGGATAACTGAGTCCTTGACAACTATGTTGGTGTTAGACGTGCGTCCGGTATCCGCCGTTAGTTCACAGGGAACTAGACAATTTATTGAGGCAGTGTGCCCCCGTTACCAAATACCATCTAGGTTCCACTTCTCTAGGCAGGCGATACCGAGAATGTACACGGACGTCAGAAAAAGACTCACCAGTGTCCTAAAAAATGCAGTTGTACCCAATGTCCACTTAACCACGGACATGTGGACAAGTGGAGCAGGGCAGGGTCAGGACTATATGACTGTGACAGCCCACTGGGTAGATGTATGGACTCCCGCCGCAAGAACAGCAGCGGCGGCACCAGTAGCAGCATCTCGCAAACGCCAACTCTTTCCTAGGCAGGCTACGCTTTGTATCACCGCTTTCCAGAATACGCACACAGCTGAAAACCTCTTACGGCAACTGAGGAAGATCATCGCGGAATGGCTTACCCCAATTGGACTCTCCTGTGGATTTGTGGCATCGGACAACGCCAGCAATATTGTGTGTGCATTAAATATGGGCAAATTCCAGCACGTCCCATGTTTTGCACATACCTTGAATTTGGTGGTGCAGAATTTTTTAAAAAACGACAGGGGCGTGCAAGAGATGCTGTCGGTGGCCAGAAAAATTGCGGGACACTTTCGGCGTACAGGCACCACGTACAGAAGACTGGAGCACCACCAAAAACTACTGAACCTGCCCTGCCATCATCTGAAGCAAGAAGTGGTAACGAGGTGGAATTCAACCCTCTATATGCTTCAGAGGTTGGAGGAGCAGCAAAAGGCCATTCAAGCCTATACAATTGAGCACGATATAGTAGGTGGAATGCACCTGTCTCAAGTGCAGTGGAGAATGATTTCAACGTTGTGCAAGGTTCTGATGCCCTTTGAACTTGCCACACGTGAAGTCAGTTCAGACACTGCCAGCCTGAGTCAGGTCATTCCCCTCATCAGGCTTTTGCAGAAGAAGCTGGAGGCATTGAAGAAGGAGCTAAAAGGGAGCGATTCCGCTAGGCATGTGGGACTTGTGGATGCAGCCCTTAATTCGCTTAACAAGGATTCACGGGTGGTCAATCTGTTGAAATCAGAGCACTACATTTTGGCCACCGTGCTCGATCCTAGATTTAAAGCCTACCTTGGATCTCTCTTTCCGGCAGACACAGGTCTGCTGGGGTTGAAAGACCTGCTGGTGACAAAATTGTCAAGTCAAGCGGAACGCGACCTGTCAACATCTCCTCCTTCACATTCTCCCGCAACTGGGGGTGCGAGGAAAAGGCTCAGAATTCCGAGCCCACCCGCTGGCGGTGATGCAGGGCAGTCTGGAGCGACTGCTGATGCTGACATCTGGTCCGGACTGAAGGACCTGACAACGATTACGGACATGTCGTCTACTGTCACTGCATATGATTCTCTCAACATTGATAGAATGGTGGAGGATTATATGAGTGACCGCATCCAAGTAGGCACGTCACACAGTCCGTACTTATACTGGCAGGAAAAAGAGGCAATTTGGAGGCCCTTGCACAAACTGGCTTTATTCTACCTAAGTTGCCCTCCCACAAGTGTGTACTCCGAAAGAGTGTTTAGTGCCGCCGCTCACCTTGTCAGCAATCGGCGTACGAGGTTACATCCAGAAAATGTGGAGAAGATGATGTTCATTAAAATGAATTATAATCAATTCCTCCGCGGAGACATTGACCAGCAGCAATTGCCTCCACAAAGTACACAGGGAGCTGAGATGGTGGATTCCAGTGGGGACGAATTGATAATCTGTGAGGAGGGGGATGTACACGGTGATATATCGGAGGGTGAAGATGAGGTGGACATCTTGCCTCTGTAGAGCCAGTTTGTGCAAGGAGAGATTAATTGCTTCTTTTTTGGGGGGGGTCCAAACCAACCCGTCATATCAGTCACAGTCGTGTGGCAGACCCTGTCACTGAAATGATGGGTTGGTTAAAGTGTGCATGTCCTGTTTTGTTTATACAACATAAGGGTGGGTGGGAGGGCCCAAGGACAATTCCATCTTGCACCTCTTTTTTCTTTTCTTTTTCTTTGCATCATGTGCTGATTGGGGAGGGTTTTTTGGAAGGGACATCCTGCGTGACACTGCAGTGCCACTCCTAGATGGGCCCGGTGTTTGTGTCGGCCACTAGGGTCGCTAATCTTACTCACACAGTCAGCTACCTCATTGCGCCTCTTTTTTTCTTTGCGTCATGTGCTGTTTGGGGAGGGTTTTTTGGAAGGGACATCCTGCGTGACACTGCAGTGCCACTCCTAGATGGGCCCGGTGTTTGTGTCGGCCACTAGGGTCGCTAATCTTACTCACACAGCTACCTCATTGCGCCTCTTTTTTTCTTTGCGTCATGTGCTGTTTGGGGAGGGTTTTTTGGAAGGGACATCCTGCGTGACACTGCAGTGCCACTCCTAGATGGGCCCGGTGTTTGTGTCGGCCACTAGGGTCGCTAATCTTACTCACACAGCTACCTCATTGCGCCTCTTTTTTTCTTTGCGTCATGTGCTGTTTGGGGAGGGTTTTTTGGAAGGGACATCCTGCGTGACACTGCAGTGCCACTCCTAGATGGGCCCGGTGTTTGTGTCGGCCACTAGGGTCGCTAATCTTACTCACACAGCTACCTCATTGCGCCTCTTTTTTTCTTTGCGTCATGTGCTGTTTGGGGAGGGTTTTTTGGAAGGGACATCCTGCGTGACACTGCAGTGCCACTCCTAGATGGGCCCGGTGTTTGTGTCGGCCACTAGGGTCGCTTATCTTACTCACACAGCGACCTCGGTGCAAATTTTAGGACTAAAAATAATATTGTGAGGTGTGAGGTATTCAGAATAGACTGAAAATGAGTGTAAATTATGGTTTTTGAGGTTAATAATACTTTGGGATCAAAATGACCCCCAAATTCTATGATTTAAGCTGTTTTTTAGTGTTTTTTGAAAAAAACACCCGAATCCAAAACACACCCGAATCCGACAAAAAAAATTCGGTGAGGTTTTGCCAAAACGCGTTCGAACCCAAAACACGGCCGCGGAACCGAACCCAAAACCAAAACACAAAACCCGAAAAATTTCAGGCGCTCATCTCTAGATAATACTACAAAAAGGACTGCTGCAAAAAGTACAGGAGCAGAATCCTGCCGACTCCCAGTCCAAAGAAACAGGGGATGCAGCATAGTGGGGGTACTACGGGGGGCCCAGGACAGTGACCACCCACAAGATAGAATCTAAACAAATATGTGGTATTACCGAGGTGTGCACAAAGGCACAAGTGAAACAAAAATAAAAAAATATATAACAGCTTATATAAAAGTGTACATATAATCTTTAAACAATCATACCAGGCTTCATGGAGGCTGACCAGTTGTGCGTGCGAGTATCGACAACAAGGTAAAGAATTCAGCATAAAAATAAGCCCAAATAACATGTTGACGATACCACATCACTTATCCATGAAACCCGGCAACTGCATACTATTACTAAGTTACCAAAAACCGATCTCACGTGTGAGCAACACAAAGCACTATTTAAGAGAAAAAACTCAATATATAACATGGGTAGCAAATAAATTTACGTCCGCTCGGGACAAAACTTCTCATTCAGGGAGGCTCTAAAGAACGTGGACCAGAAGTGGCTCCCCGCATCCGTGGGGAACGAACTTGTTGCCACGCGTCGTCTGGAGGGAGAACAACAGGCAGGTCCGGTAGGTGGTGAAAAGCGTCCCAATCTGGTAACGGTACCGGAGGAATTCCCAAGATCGTGAAGAAGGCCTGTAAATCTGAAGGTCTAGAGAAACTCGCGACTTTACCACCATGAGAAACCTGGAGGGAGAAAGGGAAGCCCCATCTGTATTTCAGCTCCAGTTTCCTAAGAGAGTCTGTAAGAGGTTTCAAGGCTCGACGTTGTTGTAAGGTCGACCAGGCAAGGTCAGGAAATATCTGAATCTTGTCCCCTTGAAAGTCAATGCTGTCCAGCTGACGGGCCGACCTCATTATTTCCTCTTTTTGGGCATAATAATGGAGCCTGCAAATCACGTCTCGTGGTCTGTCGGAGGACAGGCCACGGGGACGGAGGGCTCGGTGAGCTCTATCAAATATGATGTCCTTGTTCGGATCCAGGTCAATAAGTTCTCCAAATATCGTAGATAAGGCGGCTGTCAGGTCAGCCTGTTGGACGCTCTCGGGTAAGCCCCTGACTCTGATATTATTTCGCCGGCCGCGATTATCCATATCCTTAATACGCGATTTTAGAAAAGAGATATCGTCCCGTTGGTGAGATAGCACCTCCCGAAATTTAATCAGAGAATCCACAGTAGACGATTCATGGCGTTCCAGGACATCAACAATTTAAGACATATCTTGTCGGAGCGCTGTCACTTCCTGAGTGATGGTGGAAAGCAAGCGAGTCTCCAAGGCTGAGAAATCTTGTTTCGTAGGAAGTGACCTTACATGAGACAATATCTTGCTTATCTCCGCAGACAGAGAGAGGGCCTGTGGAGGCAACGGAGTCCCAGGGGATGCCATATCGTCCACCGGGCCGTGTAGATTCGGGGAGGTCGGAACAGTAGAGGAAGTAGCGGGGATTGAGGTTGGAGTAGTTAAGAACTGACGAAGATCCGACGAATGGCGGTTCGCGGGGGATGGGATCGCGTCCGGCTTGGTCTTGGCCTTTTTTTTCTTTATCCCTTTTACCATGAGATCGGTCTTCAAATATAGCAGTTTAGAATTACACTTTCACATATCCTCGGCAGTGGAAAGCATGTGGGTCGACACCGTGCAAAAGCCCCCACGTGGCCTTAGGGTGACATCAGGCAGGCAGGCGCATGGCTAGGGATCCATACGTCACCTCACATTGGCAATACATCCGACTTGGTCCACTTGAGGTGTATCTGCGGGACCCTATGCGTTATAGAGTACGTTGCCCCGACACCGTTTCACGTTGTTATAGATGAATGACGGCAGCGGGTGGCGGGTTGTGTGGAGGCCACTAAGCAGGGCGCCGGCTGACGCAGATACCTGGATGGATGGATGGATGGGGGGGGCACTTTGGCTGATAGTGTATGACACCAGGATCCGTGTGTCACAGCCTTATATACCCCCACTCCCCTCTCTCTTGCTTGGGCATCGCGGGTCACTGGCCCAGGGGCCGCAATTGCAATTGGTGGCCCAGCGGGAGAAAGATCGTCAGTGCCTGGAATACTTTCAAGATGGCCGCCGGGTGCCCGCCGGCGCCGTCCCGCGCGACGCGTCTCAGGGTCCCCTCCGGGCAGGAGTGTTATATTTACTGCCGGGAGCAGGGAGACACGCTTAGTCGCGGTCAGCGGCTAGCGGCAGCAGGAAGGTCGGAGCTCCGGAGGAGGTCCGCGGCCCGAGCAGCGGGTCCCGGAACTATCTCCGGCTGGAAGCCAAACTCGAGGCCCCGGCTTCCATGAGCCCCGTAAGCCGCAACCCGCAGGAGCAGTTAAAACTGCTCCCTGATTCCGCGGTACCTCGGGGGGCTCAGCAGGGGGTACAAGAGGGGCAGTGGAGGTATTGGGGCAAACAAGAGGGTTTAGGTAAGTGAAAAAGGAGTGTTTTAGGCTGTGGGTCCCGGGAGCTCCACTAACACACAGCTGCCTCCTTCAGCAGCCAGACCACGCCCCCCTGGTGTACTTTTATTTTAACAACTGCACCCCTGTATTTTTGCAGCATACTGGACAGGGCCAGTGTACTTTTATTTTACCAGCACCCCTGTATTTTTACAGCATACAGGACAGTGCCCCTGTACAGCACAGTGAGAGACAGGACAGCAACACCCATGTACAGCTGCAGCACCCCTAACAGCACATGATACCAGTGACTGGATAGTACCCCTAACAGCACAGGGACACCAGTGACAGAACAGCACCCCTAGAGAACACTCCCGGACCACCCAACGTCACCACCCACAGAGAGACAGAGGTCTGTCTCCCTCACTCTCCAAGTCTGGAGTAAAAAAAAATGGCAGCAACGCGCAGCTCTTTATATGGAATCCAAAACCCACATGAATACGACAGTGGGATGATGATTTGCCTCGTTCTGGTTTCCGAGTCTGGCAGGAAGACCCGAGCCGGACACAGATCCGGGCTCGGAGAGTGGAGTTCAGGGGGGTTCAGTTCTCTGAGAACCAAACACGCTCATCTCAACTAGTATAGTTTTCTATGATATGCACACTGGAGGGCATGGTTGTGGTATCCCATGTGTTTTAGTAAAGCCTCTCCACACTCATGGGTTCTTATATAGACCTGAGTAATTGGTAGCCGGTATTCCCCCTCTTTCTCAGTGATCCTGTCTGAGGCTGCTTAGTTCAAGTCTACTTCTTACTGGCCTTGCCTTTGTCAGTACAGCTAATACAACGCTCCGTTGTATGGTTTTTAAAAATGTATAGATTATACCCCTTTTCCACTAGCTCCTTAAAACACAGGTAAATGCGCGGGGGCACGCATTTACCCGTGTTTTTCCCTAGTGGAAAAGGGTCACCCTGCAAATTCCCGGATCAAGTGATCCGGGAATCCTACCCGGGTAGCTAGCCGGGTTGAACACTTGTTCAACCCGGCTAGCTGTCAAGTGTGAACGGGAGCCGTGTCAAGGCGACACGGCTCCCAGGGTTGGGGAGCGCTGTCTGAAAGGCGCTGTAGCATGGGCCGCAGCTATGTCAGGCGACATGGCTGCGACCCTTGCTACTAGTGGAAAAGGGGTATGACTTGGATGCAGAGTCAGTTCTAGCTAGTGGAGTGTAATTCAGTTAATGTGCAATAAAAGTCTGCAATGACAAAAGTTGTATTTATATGAAGCAGAGATAGAACTTTGTACCCTAACAAGAGGTGTACACTTATAAATAGAGATGAGCGGGTTCGGTTTCTCTGAATCCGAACCCGCACGAACTTCATGTTTTTTTTCACGGGTCCGAGCGACTCGGATCTTCCCGCCTTGCTCGGTTAACCCGAGCGCGCCCGAACGTCATCATGACGCTGTCGGATTCTCGCGAGGCTCGGATTCTATCGCGAGACTCGGATTCTATATAAGGAGCCGCGCGTCGCCGCCATTTTCACACGTGCATTGAGATTGATAGGGAGAGGACGTGGCTGGCGTCCTCTCCATTTAGATTATAAGAGAGAGAGATTTACTGGAGCTTAGGACTAGGAGGAGTACTGTAGAAGTGTAGAGAGTGCAGAGAGTTTACTAGTGAGTGACCACCAGACAGTGCAGTTTATTTAATATATCCGTTCTCTGCCTGAAAAAAGCGATACACACAGTGACTCAGTCACATACCATATCTGTGTGCACTGCTCAGGCTCAGCCCAGTGTGCTGCATCATCTATATATATTATATATCTGTCTGACTGCTCAGCGCACACAGCTTATAATTGTGGGGGAGACTGGGGAGCACTGCAGTGCCAGTTATAGGTTATAGCAGGAGCCAGGAGTACATAATATTATATAGTGAGTGACCACCAGACAGTGCAGTTTATTTAATATATCCGTTCTCTGCCTGAAAAAAGCGATACACACAGTGACTCAGTCACATACCATATCTGTGTGCACTGCTCAGGCTCAGCCCAGTGTGCTGCATCATCTATATATATTATATATCTGTCTGACTGCTCAGCTCACACAGCTTATAATTGCGGGGGAGACTGGGGAGCACTGCAGTGCCAGTTATAGGTTATAGCAGGAGCCAGGAGTACATAATATTATATAGTGAGTGACCACCAGACAGTGCAGTTTATTTAATATATCCGTTCTCTGCCTGAAAAAAGCGATACACACAGTGACTCAGTCACATACCATATCTGTGTGCACTGCTCAGGCTCAGCCCAGTGTGCTGCATCATCTATATATATATTATATATCTGTCTGACTGCTCAGCTCACACAGCTTATAATTGTGGGGGAGACTGGGGAGCACTGCAGTGCCAGTTATAGGTTATAGCAGGAGCCAGGAGTACATAATATTATATTAAAATTAAACAGTGCACACTTTTGCTGCAGGAGTGCCACTGCCAGTGTGACTGACCAGTGACCTGACCACACTGACCACCAGTATAGTTAGTAGTATACTTATATTGTGATTGCCTGAAAAAGTTAAACACTCGTCGTGTGACTTCACTTGTGTGATGTTGTTTTTTTTATTCTATAAAAATAAAACTCATTCTGCTGACAGACAGTGTCCAGCAGGTCCGTCATTATATAATATATAATATATACCTGTCCGGCTGCAGTAGTGATATATATATATTTTTTATATCATTTATCATCCAGTCGCAGCAGACACAGTACGGTAGTTCACGGCTGTGGCTACCTCTGTGTCTGCACTCGGCAGGCAGTCCGTCCATAATTGTATACCACCTAACCGTGGTTTTTTTTTCTTCTTTATACATACATACTACTACGACATCTCTTTATCAACCAGTCTATATTAGCAGCAGACACAGTACAGTACGGTAGTTCACGGCTGTGGCTACCTCTGTGTCTGCACTCGGCAGGCAGTCCGTCCATAATTGTATACCACCTAACCGTGGTTTTTTTTTCTTTCTTCTTTATACATACATAGTTACATAGACATCTCTTTATCAACCAGTCTATATTAGCAGCAGACACAGTACAGTACGGTAGTTCACGGCTGTGGCTACCTCTGTGTCTGCACTCGGCAGGCAGTCCGTCCATAATTGTATACCACCTAACCGTGGTTTTTTTTTCTTTCTTCTTTATACATACATAGTTACATAGACATCTCTTTATCAACCAGTCTATATTAGCAGCAGACACAGTACAGTACGGTAGTTCACGGCTGTGGCTTCCTCTGTGTCTGCACTCGGCAGGCAGTCCATCCATAATTGTATACCACCTAACCGTGGTTTTTTTTTCTTTCTTCTTTATACATACATAGTTACATAGACATCTCTTTATCAACCAGTCTATATTAGCAGCAGACACAGTACAGTACGGTAGTTCACGGCTGTGGCTACCTCTGTGTCTGCACTCGGCAGGCAGTCCGTCCATAATTGTATACCACCTAACCGTGTTTTTTTTTCTTTCTTCTTTATACATACATAGTTACATAGACATCTCTTTATCAACCAGTCTATATTAGCAGCAGACACAGTACAGTACGGTAGTTCACGGCTGTGGCTACCTCTGTGTCTGCACTCGGCAGGCAGTCCGTCCATAATTGTATACCACCTAACCGTGGTTTTTTTTTCTTCTTTATACATACATACTACTACGACATCTCTTTATCAACCAGTCTATATTAGCAGCAGACACAGTACAGTACGGTAGTTCACGGCTGTGGCTACCTCTGTGTCTGCACTCGGCAGGCAGTCCGTCCATAATTGTATACCACCTAACCGTGGTTTTTTTTTCTTTCTTCTTTATACATACATAGTTACATAGACATCTCTTTATCAACCAGTCTATATTAGCAGCAGACACAGTACAGTACGGTAGTTCACGGCTGTGGCTACCTCTGTGTCTGCACTCGGCAGGCAGTCCGTCCATAATTGTATACCACCTAACCGTGGTTTTTTTTTCTTTCTTCTTTATACATACATAGTTACATAGACATCTCTTTATCAACCAGTCTATATTAGCAGCAGACACAGTACAGTACGGTAGTTCACGGCTGTGGCTACCTCTGTGTCTGCACTCGGCAGGCAGTCCGTCCATAATTGTATACCACCTAACCGTGGTTTTTTTTTCTTTCTTCTTTATACATACATA
Organism: Pseudophryne corroboree; assembly: GCF_028390025.1. Classification (NCBI taxonomy): domain Eukaryota; kingdom Metazoa; phylum Chordata; class Amphibia; order Anura; family Myobatrachidae; genus Pseudophryne; species Pseudophryne corroboree. The sequence continues at coordinate 215,821,146 of NC_086444.1, forward strand.
GTTACATAGACATCTCTTTATCAACCAGTCTATATTAGCAGCAGACACAGTACAGTACGGTAGTTCACGGCTGTGGCTACCTCTGTGTCTGCACTCGGCAGGCAGTCCATAATTGTATACTAGTATCCATCTCCATTGTTTACCTGAGGTGCCTTTTAGTTGTGCCTATTAAAATATGGAGAACAAAAATGTTGAGGTTCCAAAATTAGGGAAAGATCAAGATCCACTTCCACCTCGTGCTGAAGCTGCTGCCACTAGTCATGGCCGAGATGATGAAATGCCAGCAACGTCGTCTGCCAAGGCCGATGCCCAATGTCATAGTACAGAGCATGTCAAATCCAAAACACCAAATATCAGAAAAAAAAGGACTCCAAAACCTAAAATAAAATTGTCGGAGGAGAAGCGTAAACTTGCCAATATGCCATTTACGACACGGAGTGGCAAGGAACGGCTGAGGCCCTGGCCTATGTTCATGGCTAGTGGTTCAGCTTCACATGAGGATGGAAGCACTCAGCCTCTCGCTAGAAAAATGAAAAGACTCAAGCTGGCAAAAGCAGCACAGCAAAGAACTGTGCATTCTTCGAAATCCCAAATCCACAAGGAGAGTCCAATTGTGTCGGTTGCGATGCCTGACCTTCCCAACACTGGACGTGAAGAGCATGCACCTTCCACCATTTGCACGCCCCCTGCAAGTGCTGGAAGGAGCACCCGCAGTCCAGTTCCTGATAGTCAGATTGAAGATGTCAGTGTTGAAGTACACCAGGATGAGGAGGATATGGGTGTTGCTGGCGCTGGGGAGGAAATTGACCAGGAGGATTCTGATGGTGAGGTGGTTTGTTTAAGTCAGGCACCCGGGGAGACACCTGTTGTCCGTGGGAGGAATATGGCCGTTGACAATGCCAGGTGAAAATACCAAAAAAATCAGCTCTTCGGTGTGGAGGTATTTCACCAGAAATGCGGACAACAGGTGTCAAGCCGTGTGTTCCCTTTGTCAAGCTGTAATAAGTAGGGGTAAGGACGTTAACCACCTCGGAACATCCTCCCTTATACGTCACCTGCAGCGCATTCATAATAAGTCAGTGACAAGTTCAAAAACTTTGGGTGACAGCGGAAGCAGTCCACTGACCAGTAAATCCCTTCCTCTTGTAACCAAGCTCACGCAAACCACCCCACCAACTCCCTCAGTGTCAATTTCCTCCTTCCCCAGGAATGCCAATAGTCCTGCAGGCCATGTCACTGGCAATTCTGACGAGTCCTCTCCTGCCTGGGATTCCTCCGATGCATCCTTGCGTGTAACGCCTACTGCTGCTGGCGCTGCTGTTGTTGCCGCTGGGAGTCGATGGTCATCCCAGAGGGGAAGTCGTAAGCCCACTTGTACTACTTCCAGTAAGCAATTGACTGTTCAACAGTCCTTTGCGAGGAAGATGAAATATCACAGCAGTCATCCTACTGCAAAGCGGATAACTGAGGCCTTGGCATCCTGGGTGGTGAGAAACGTGGTTCCGGTATCCATCATTACTGCAGAGCCAACTAGAGACTTGTTGGAGGTACTGTGTCCCCGGTACCAAATACCATCTAGGTTCCATTTCTCTAGGCAGGCGATACCGAAAATGTACACAGACCTCAGAAAAAGAGTCACCAGTGTCCTAAAAAATGCAGCTGTACCCAATGTCCACTTAACCACGGACATGTGGACAAGTGGAGCAGGGCAGGGTCAGGACTATATGACTGTGACAGCCCACTGGGTAGATGTATGGACTCCCGCCGCAAGAACAGCAGCGGCGGCACCAGTAGCAGCATCTCGCAAACGCCAACTCTTTCCTAGGCAGGCTACGCTTTGTATCACCGGTTTCCAGAATACGCACACAGCTGAAAACCTCTTACGGCAACTGAGGAAGATCATCGCGGAATGGCTTACCCCAATTGGACTCTCCTGTGGATTTGTGGCATCGGACAACGCCAGCAATATTGTGTGTGCATTAAATATGGGCAAATTCCAGCACGTCCCATGTTTTGCACATACCTTGAATTTGGTGGTGCAGAATTTTTTAAAAAACGACAGGGGCGTGCAAGAGATGCTGTCGGTGGCCAGAAGAATTGCGGGACACTTTCGGCGTACAGGCACCACGTACAGAAGACTGGAGCACCACCAAAAACTACTGAACCTGCCCTGCCATCATCTGAAGCAAGAAGTGGTAACGAGGTGGAATTCAACCCTCTATATGCTTCAGAGGTTGGAGGAGCAGCAAAAGGCCATTCAAGCCTATACAATTGAGCACGATATAGTAGGTGGAATGCACCTGTCTCAAGCGCAGTGGAGAATGATTTCAACGTTGTGCAAGGTTCTGATGCCCTTTGAACTTGCCACACGTGAAGTCAGTTCAGACACTGCCAGCCTGAGTCAGGTCATTCCCCTCATCAGGCTTTTGCAGAAGAAGCTGGAGACATTGAAGGAGGAGCTAACACGGAGCGATTCCGCTAGGCATGTGGGACTTGTGGATGGAGCCCTTAATTCGCTTAACAAGGATTCACGGGTGGTCAATCTGTTGAAATCAGAGCACTACATTTTGGCCACCGTGCTCGATCCTAGATTTAAAGCCTACCTTGGATCTCTCTTTCCGGCAGACACAAGTCTGCTGGGGTTGAAAGACCTGCTGGTGACAAAATTGTCAAGTCAAGCGGAACGCGACCTGTCAACATCTCCTCCTTCACATTCTCCCGCAACTGGGGGTGCGAGGAAAAGGCTCAGAATTCCGAGCCCACCCGCTGGCGGTGATGCAGGGCAGTCTGGAGCGACTGCTGATGCTGACATCTGGTCCGGACTGAAGGACCTGACAACGATTACGGACATGTCGTCTACTGTCACTGCATATGATTCTCTCAACATTGATAGAATGGTGGAGGATTATATGAGTGACCGCATCCAAGTAGGCACGTCACACAGTCCGTACTTATACTGGCAGGAAAAAGAGGCAATTTGGAGGCCCTTGCACAAACTGGCTTTATTCTACCTAAGTTGCCCTCCCACAAGTGTGTACTCCGAAAGAGTGTTTAGTGCCGCCGCTCACCTTGTCAGCAATCGGCGTACGAGGTTACATCCAGAAAATGTGGAGAAGATGATGTTCATTAAAATGAATTATAATCAATTCCTCCGCGGAGACATTGACCAGCAGCAATTGCCTCCACAAAGTACACAGGGAGCTGAGATGGTGGATTCCAGTGGGGACGAATTGATAATCTGTGAGGAGGGGGATGTACACGGTGATATATCGGAGGGTGAAGATGAGGTGGACATCTTGCCTCTGTAGAGCCAGTTTGTGCAAGGAGAGATTAATTGCTTCTTTTTTGGGGGGGGTCCAAACCAACCCGTCATATCAGTCACAGTCGTGTGGCAGACCCTGTCACTGAAATGATGGGTTGGTTAAAGTGTGCATGTCCTGTTTTGTTTATACAACATAAGGGTGGGTGGGAGGGCCCAAGGACAATTCCATCTTGCACCTCTTTTTTCTTTTCTTTTTCTTTGCATCATGTGCTGATTGGGGAGGGTTTTTTGGAAGGGACATCCTGCGTGACACTGCAGTGCCACTCCTAAATGGGCCCGGTGTTTGTGTCGGCCACTAGGGTTGCTAATCTTACTCACACAGTCAGCTACCTCATTGCGCCTCTTTTTTTCTTTGCGTCATGTGCTGTTTGGGGAGGGTTTTTTGGAAGGGACATCCTGCGTGACACTGCAGTGCCACTCCTAGATGGGCCCGGTGTTTGTGTCGGCCACTAGGGTCGCTAATCTTACTCACACAGCTACCTCATTGCGCCTCTTTTTTTCTTTGCGTCATGTGCTGTTTGGGGAGGGTTTTTTGGAAGGGACATCCTGCGTGACACTGCAGTGCCACTCCTAGATGGGCCCGGTGTTTGTGTCGGCCACTAGGGTCGCTAATCTTACTCACACAGCTACCTCATTGCGCCTCTTTTTTTCTTTGCGTCATGTGCTGTTTGGGGAGGGTTTTTTGGAAGGGCCATCCTGCGTGACACTGCAGTGCCACTCCTAGATGGGCCCGGTGTTTGTGTCGGCCACTAGGGTCGCTAATCTTACTCACACAGCTACCTCATTGCGCCTCTTTTTTTCTTTGCGTCATGTGCTGTTTGGGGAGGGTTTTTTGGAAGGGACATCCTGCGTGACACTGCAGTGCCACTCCTAGATGGGCCCGGTGTTTGTGTCGGCCACTAGGGTCGCTTATCTTACTCACACAGCGACCTCGGTGCAAATTTTAGGACTAAAAACAATATTGTGAGGTGTGAGGTATTCAGAATAGACTGAAAATGAGTGTAAATTATGGTTTTTGAGGTTAATAATACTTTGGGATCAAAATGACCCCCAAATTCTATGATTTAAGCTGTTTTTTAGTGTTTTTTGAAAAAAACACCCGAATCCAAAACACACCCGAATCCGACAAAAAAAATTCGGTGAGGTTTTGCCAAAACGCGTTCGAACCCAAAACACGGCCGCGGAACCGAACCCAAAACCAAAACACAAAACCCGAAAAATTTCAGGCGCTCATCTCTACTTATAAATCATGATGGTTTTTTAGGGTAGGATTTTTTTTTTAAGACTTGCACAAATTGTGTGGTTGTTTAAGGCCATTCAGAATTGAGGCTATAAAATGCTGAGTAATAATGTCTTCCCTGATTTATTCCAATAAAAAGCATCTATTAGACAAGTACTACTTTATAGTGCATAAATAATTAGACATTTTATAAAAATACAGATATGCCAACTAAGCTTTCATCAATCGCTACATCCTGGTTCAGATTTAAAGCAACGTCTATAAAATGATAAATGTGCCACAGACCAGAGTTTGCATTAGCTGGAAAGACATATTCTTCCCATCAGATGGTGAATTAAACTGTCACTTTAACATATTATAATAATGTTTCAACAGCAGAGCAATTTTTTTTATTTTCATTTTTACATAAACCATATAATGCATTGAATAGTCCCACACAAAGTGATGGTCAGTTATTAAAAAAGTTGACATTGAGTGCCTGTGATGGATTTTCATTATCCTGTAGAAACATTGACATGCCAATCATAAAGTAATGCAATAATTCAGGCATAAGAATTGCCTGTCTAACAAGCAGGACTTCACTCAAGGCTCAGCTGTTAGAATATGATCGATAGAACACAGTATAATCTTGGCTGTAGATGGTATTTGTAACACAGGACTGAGTCACTAAATGTTTTGGTTGTTTATTTTTGTTAAAGACTTTCTTCTCTATTACTTAAGAATCAGACCCAGCTATACTATTGTATTGGGCTGCCAATCATATTAAACTTTTCCTCGGCCCCTGAAGGAAATATTTACCTCATTTACAATAATGATTGATTTGAACTTTGTCTTAACATTTTAGATTGACAGGTAATCCTACAGTATGTATATGCAAGCTGTATGTAAATTGCTCAATGTGAGTGAACAGCTATTCTTCTGTATACTGTGCTTGGGTTTTTCCTGAAAATAATGTTTTTTGGAAGCAGTGTTCCGGGCCTGCTCAGATCATCCAGTGCTTAAGGTCTTCTGGCTGGCTCTCAGCATGGTTTACCAATGCCTGTCAGTTTGCTGATCAGTGCCTGCTCAAGGTTGGGACCCCACAGACACGTGACCTCCACACACCACCTCTAAATCAGCACAGCAATATCTGTTCTCTGCACCCAACATTGGATCCTTTCTGCAAGACATAACTTCTGATGTCTAACGCTGGGCAGGCATGGGGAGTGGTCTCATAGACAGCACGGGGTCAGATCACATGATGGCACTGAGCAAGTGGTGCAGAGCCGGAGACCCAGAGCTGTATTACCCAGCTGAGAGTGACTGTGCTCAGGAGAAAAGACTCTTGTGAGGTTGCTGTATACTATATCACTGTACATTTATAATACCACCGATAATTAAGGTATTACAGCTGCTGCACAACATTGTGATTTTCTGCACAAGCAGAGAGTATCCCTGTGATATGTCATCTGGAAGGTTGGGAACAGGTAATAGGAGAGGAGAGGCAGTTTGTGAGCGCAAGTGGGCTGAGGCAAGCGTGAGAAGAACTGCTCTGGCGGCCATCTTGTGAGGTGGAGACTCCAGGGCTAAGTGAAGACACTTCCAGATTATTACAGGAGCCTTTGCAGGAAACATTTACAGGGTGACAGAAACTTTCAACAAAGCCACTGGGGTGTCAGTGGGAAGTAGAGCTGAGAGAATAGGAATAAACAAGGTTTAGATATCAAGACTTCCACCCATCTTCAATAATGTGCCTGCATTTGGAGGAAGAGTCTGACCTTGAGATCATTTGGGTAAGAAGAACATTTCAGCTATTAAGTACAGAGGGGCAGATGTATCAAGTCTTGGAAAGAGATAAAGTGGAGAGAGATAAAATACCAACCAATCACCTTATTACTGTCATTTTTCAAATGCAGCCTGTGAATTGACAGTTGTACTGTGATTGGTTGGTATTTTATCTCTCGCCACTTTATTTCTATCCTACTGTAGGTTTGATATGTCACCCCTAGGATCTGCTGACCACACACCAAGTATTTTGCTCCTGCAAGATATGCTGCCATAGTTGCACTAAGTTCCATTGCTGTGACTGACTAGTAAGACTCAAGAAACATAGGGAAAAAAACAAACAAAGATCCACTGGAAGAAATCCTTTTGTAATGAACTAGGAATGTATTCCTATGCTAGCAAACATACAAAGGCCTCATCATGCACCTGCCAGCTGCAGTCATTATAAAGAGCTAAGCTAACACCTTGTATGATTTTCTAGCAGGGTAACAATCCAAATATTTGGATGGTGCTTTTATTATAGCAGGGGATTTTAACCAGGCTGATTTACAACTAGTTTTTCCAAAGTTTTATCTGTATTAGAGATGAGCGCCTGAAATTTTTCGGGTTTTGTGTTTTGGTTTTGGGTTCGGTTCCGCGGCCGTGTTTTGGGTTCGACCGCGTTTTGGCAAAACCTCACCGAATTTTTTTTGTCGGATTCGGGTGTGTTTTGGATTCGGGTGTTTTTTTCAAAAAACCCTAAAAAACAGCTTAAATCATAGAATTTGGGGGTAATTTTGATCCCAAAGTATTATTAACCTCAAAAAACATAATTTACACTCATTTTCAGCCTATTCTGAACACATCACACCTCACAATATTATTTTTAGTCCTAAAATTTGCACCGAGGTCGCTGTGTGAGTAAGATAAGCGACCCTAGTGGCCGACACAAACACCGGGCCCATCTAGGAGTGGCACTGCAGTGTCACGCAGGATGTCCCTTCCAAAAAACCCTCCCCAAACAGCACATGACGCAAAGAAAAAAAGAGGCGCAATGAGGTAGCTGACTGTGTGAGAAAGATAAGCGACCCTAGTGGCCGACACAAACACCGGGCCCATCTAGGAGTGGCACTGCAGTGTCACGCAGGATGTCCCTTCCAAAAAACCCTCCCCAATCAGCACATGATGCAAAGAAAAAGAAAAGAAAAAAGAGGTGCAAGATGGAATTATCCTTGGGCCCTCCCACCCACCCTTATGTTGTATAAACAAAACAGGACATGCACACTTTAACCAACCCATCATTTCAGTGACAGGGTCTGCCACACGACTGTGACTGATATGACGGGTTGGTTTGGACCCCCCCCAAAAAAGAAGCAATTAATCTCTCCTTGCACAAACTGGCTCTACAGAGGCAAGATGTCCACCTCATCTTCACCCTCCGATATATCACCGTGTACATCCCCCTCCTCACAGATTATCAATTCGTCCCCACTGGAATCCACCATCTCAGCTCCCTGTGTACTTTGTGGAGGCAATTGCTGCTGGTCAATGTCTCCGCGGAGGAATTGATTATAATTCATTTTAATGAACATCATCTTCTCCACATTTTCTGGATGTAACCTCGTACGCCGATTGCTGACAAGGTGAGCGGCGGCACTAAACACTCTTTCGGAGTACACACTTGTGGGAGGGCAACTTAGGTAGAATAAAGCCAGTTTGTGCAAGGGCCTCCAAATTGCCTCTTTTTCCTGCCAGTATAAGTACGGACTGTGTGACGTGCCTACTTGGATGCGGTCACTCATATAATCCTCCACCATTCTATCAATGTTGAGAGAATCATATGCAGTGACAGTAGACGACATGTCCGTAATCGTTGTCAGGTCCTTCAGTCCGGACCAGATGTCAGCATCAGCAGTCGCTCCAGACTGCCCTGCATCACCGCCAGCGGGTGGGCTCGGAATTCTGAGCCTTTTCCTCGCACCCCCAGTTGCGGGAGAATGTGAAGGAGGAGATGTTGACAGGTCGCGTTCCGCTTGACTTGACAATTTTGTCACCAGCAGGTCTTTCAACCCCAGCAGACCTGTGTCTGCCGGAAAGAGAGATCCAAGGTAGGCTTTAAATCTAGGATCGAGCACGGTGGCCAAAATGTAGTGCTCTGATTTCAACAGATTGACCACCCGTGAATCCTTGTTAAGCGAATTAAGGGCTGCATCCACAAGTCCCACATGCCTAGCGGAATCGCTCCGTGTTAGCTCCTTCTTCAATGCCTCCAGCTTCTTCTGCAAAAGCCTGATGAGGGGAATGACCTGACTCAGGCTGGCAGTGTCTGAACTGACTTCACGTGTGGCAAGTTCAAAGGGCATCAGAACCTTGCACAACGTTGAAATCATTCTCCACTGCACTTGAGACAGGTGCATTCCATCTCCTATATCGTGCTCAATTGTATAGGCTTGAATGGCCTTTTGCTGCTCCTCCAACCTCTGAAGCATATAGAGGGTTGAATTCCACCTCGTTACCACTTCTTGCTTCAGATGATGGCAGGGCAGGTTCAGTAGTTTTTGGTGGTGCTCCAGTCTTCTGTACGTGGTGCCTGTACGCCGAAAGTGTCCCGCAATTTTTCTGGCCACCGACAGCATCTCTTGCACGCCCCTGTCGTTTTTTAAAAAATTCTGCACCACCAAATTCAAGGTATGTGCAAAACATGGGACGTGCTGGAATTTGCCCATATTTAATGCACACACAATATTGCTGGCGTTGTCCGATGCCACAAATCCACAGGAGAGTCCAATTGGGGTAAGCCATTCCGCGATGATCTTCCTCAGTTGCCGTAAGAGGTTTTCAGCTGTGTGCGTATTCTGGAAAGCGGTGATACAAAGCGTAGCCTGCCTAGGAAAGAGTTGGCGTTTGCGAGATGCTGCTACTGGTGCCGCCGCTGCTGTTCTTGCGGCGGGAGTCCATACATCTACCCAGTGGGCTGTCACAGTCATATAGTCCTGACCCTGCCCTGCTCCACTTGTCCACATGTCCGTGGTTAAGTGGACATTGGGTACAACTGCATTTTTTAGGACACTGGTGAGTCTTTTTCTGACGTCCGTGTACATTCTCGGTATCGCCTGCCTAGAGAAGTGGAACCTAGATGGTATTTGGTAACGGGGGCACACTGCCTCAATAAATTGTCTAGTTCCCTGTGAACTAACGGCGGATACCGGACGCACGTCTAACACCAACATAGTTGTCAAGGACTCAGTTATCCGCTTTGCAGTAGGATGACTGCTGTGATATTTCATCTTCCTCGCAAAGGACTGTTGAACAGTCAATTGCTTACTGGAAGTAGTACAAGTGGGCTTACGACTTCCCCTCTGGGATGACCATCGACTCCCAGCGGCAACAACAGCAGCGCCAGCAGCAGTAGGCGTTACACGCAAGGATGCATCGGAGGAATCACAGGCAGGAGAGGACTCGTCAGACTTGCCAGTGACATGGCCTGCAGGACTATTGGCATTCCTGGGGAAGGAGGAAATTGACACTGAGGGAGTTGGTGGGGTGGTTTGCGTGAGCTTGGTTACAAGAGGAAGGGATTTACTGGTCAGTGGACTGCTTCCGCTGTCACCCAAAGTTTTTGAACTTGTCACTGACTTATTATGAATGCGCTGCAGGTGACGTATAAGGGAGGATGTTCCGAGGTGGTTAACGTCCTTACCCCTACTTATTACAGCTTGACAAAGGGAACACACGGCTTGACACCTGTTGTCCGCATTTCTGGTGAAATACCTCCACACCGAAGAGCTGATTTTTTTGGTATTTTCACCTGGCATGTCAACGGCCATATTCCTCCCACGGACAACAGGTGTCTCCCCGGGTGCCTGACTTAAACAAACCACCTCACCATCAGAATCCTCCTGGTCAATTTCCTCCCCAGCGCCAGCAACACCCATATCCTCCTCATCCTGGTGTACTTCAACACTGACATCTTCAATCTGACTATCAGGAACTGGACTGCGGGTGCTCCTTCCAGCACTTGCAGGGGGCATGCAAATAGTGGAAGGCGCATGCTCTTCACGTCCAGTGTTGGGAAGGTCAGGCATCGCAAACGACACAATTGGACTCTCCTTGTGGATTTGGGATTTCAAAGAACGCACAGTTCTTTGCGGTGCTTTTGCCAGCTTGAGTCTTTTCAGTTTTCTAGCGAGAGGCTGAGTGCTTCCATCCTCATGTGAAGCTGAACCACTAGCCATGAACATAGGCCAGGGCCTCAGCCGTTCCTTGCCACTCCGTGTGGTAAATGGCATATTGGCAAGTTTACGCTTCTCCTCCGACAATTTTATTTTAGGTTTTGGAGTCCTTTTTTTTCTGATATTTGGTGTTTTGGATTTGACATGCTCTGTACTATGACATTGGGCATCGGCCTTGGCAGACGACGTTGCTGGCATTTCATCGTCTCGGCCATGACTAGTGGCAGCAGCTTCAGCACGAGGTGGAAGTGGATCTTGATCTTTCCCTAATTTTGGAACCTCAACTTTTTTGTTCTCCATATTTTATAGGCAGAACTAAAAGGCACCTCAGGTAAACAATGGAGATGGATGGATTGGATACTAGTATACAATTATGGACGGACTGCCACGGTTAGGTGGTATAAAAAAACCACGGTTAGGTGGTATATATTATAATAATAATACAATTATGGATGGACGGACTGCCTGCCGACTGCCGACACAGAGGTAGCCACAGCCGTGAACTACCGCACTGTACACTGGTTGATAAAGAGATAGTAGTATACTCGTAACAACTAGTATGACACTATGACGACGGTATAAAGAAAGAAAAAAAAATACCACAGTTAGGTGGTATATATTATAATAATAATACAATTATGGATGGACGGACTGCCTGCCGACTGCCGACACAGAGGTAGCCACAGCCGTGAACTACCGCACTGTACACTGGTTGATAAAGAGATAGTAGTATACTCGTAACAACTAGTATGACACTATGACGACGGTATAAAGAATGAAAAAAAAACCACGGTTAGGTGGTATATATTATAATAATAATACAATTATGGATGGACGGACTGCCTGCCGAGTGCCGACACAGAGGTAGCCACAGCCGTGAACTACCGCACTGTACACTGGTTGATAAAGAGATAGTAGTATACTCGTAACAACTAGTATGACACTATGACGACGGTATAAAGAATGAAAAAAAAACCACGGTTAGGTGGTATATATTATAATAATAATACAATTATGGATGGACGGACTGCCTGCCGACTGCCGACACAGAGGTAGCCACAGCCGTGAACTACCGCACTGTACACTGGTTGATAAAGAGATAGTAGTATACTCGTAACAACTAGTATGACACTATGACGACGGTATAAAGAAAGAAAAAAAAATACCACGGTTAGGTGGTATATATTATAATAATAATACAATTATGGATGGACGGACTGCCTGCCGACTGCCGACACAGAGGTAGCCACAGCCGTGAACTACCGCACTGTACACTGGTTGATAAAGAGATAGTAGTATACTCGTAACAACTAGTATGACACTATGACGACGGTATAAAGAATGAAAAAAAAACCACGGTTAGGTGGTATATATTATAATAATAATACAATTATGGATGGACGGACTGCCTGCCGACTGCCGACACAGAGGTAGCCACAGCCGTGAACTACCGCACTGTACACTGGTTGATAAAGAGATAGTAGTATACTCGTAACAACTAGTATGACACTATGACGACGGTATAAAGAAAGAAAAAAAAATACCACAGTTAGGTGGTATATATTATAATAATAATACAATTATGGATGGACGGACTGCCTGCCGACTGCCGACACAGAGGTAGCCACAGCCGTGAACTACCGCACTGTACACTGGTTGATAAAGAGATAGTAGTATACTCGTAACAACTAGTATGACACTATGACGACGGTATAAAGAATGAAAAAAAAACCACGGTTAGGTGGTATATATTATAATAATAATACAATTATGGATGGACGGACTGCCTGCCGACTGCCGACACAGAGGTAGCCACAGCCGTGAACTACCGCACTGTACACTGGTTGATAAAGAGATAGTAGTATACTCGTAACAACTAGTATGACACTATGACGACGGTATAAAGAATGAAAAAAAAACCACGGTTAGGTGGTATATATTATAATAATAATACAATTATGGATGGACGGACTGCCTGCCGACTGCCGACACAGAGGTAGCCACAGCCGTGAACTACCGCACTGTACACTGGTTGATAAAGAGATAGTAGTATACTCGTAACAACTAGTATGACACTATGACGGTATAAAGAATGGAAAAAAAACCACGGTTAGGTGGTATATATTATAATAATAATACAATTATGGATGGACGGACTGCCTGCCGACTGCCGACACAGAGGTAGCCACAGCCGTGAACTACCGCACTGTACACTGGTTGATAAAGAGATAGTAGTATACTCGTAACAACTAGTATGACACTATGACGACGGTATAAAGAAAGAAAAAAAAATACCACGGTTAGGTGGTATATATTGTAATACAATTATGGATGGACGGACTGCCTGCCGAGTTCCGACTGCCGACACAGAGGTAGCCACAGCCGTGAACTACCGCACTGTACTGTGTCTGCTGCTAATATAGACTGGTTGATAAAGAGATAGTATACAATACATACAACAATATACTACTATACTGGTGGTCAGGCACTGGTCACCACTAGTCACACTGGCAGTGGCACTCCTGCAGCAAAAGTGTGCACTGTTTAATTTTAAATTAATATAATATTATGTACTCCTGGGGGCTCCTGCTATAACAACCTGCAGTGCTCCCCAGTCTCCCCCACAATTATTATAAGCTTTGCCTTTTATACATTGATGTGCAGCACACTGGGCTGAGCTGAGTGCACACAGACTGAGTCACACTGTGTGACTGGCTGCTGCTGTGTATCGTTTTTTTTCAGGCAGAGAACGGATATAGCAGAGAACGGATATATTATATTAAAATAAATAAAAGTTAACTAACAACAACTGCACTGGTCACTGTGGTAAACTCTGTCTGACTCTGCACAATCTCTCTCTCTCTTCTAATCTAATTTCTAATGGAGAGGACGCCAGCCACGTCCTCTCCCTATCAATCTCAATGCACGTGTGAAAATGGCGGCGACGCGCGGCTCCTTATATAGAATCCGAGTCTCGCGAGAATCCGACAGCGTCATGATGACGTTCGGGCGCGCTCGGGTTAACCGAGCAAGGCGGGAGGATCCGAGTCTGCTCGGACCCGTAAAAAAAACATGAAGTTCGTGCGGGTTCGGTTTCAGAGAAACCGAACCCGCTCATCTCTAATCTGTATGTCCATGTTCCGACACGAGGTGTAAACATTTTGGATCAAGTTTATACAAACATGGACCTTGCTTATGAGACTGTGGCCTCTCCACATATTGGGAAATCAGATCACATCTCATTATTTCTGATTCCTATGTACAAACCATTGGTTAGGCGTATTAGGCCCACCAGAAAGTCTGTCTTAACATGGCCCCAGAATGCGGTGGTGCGATTACAGAATACCTTAGCATTTACAGATTGGGAATTGCTAATCGAGGAGTCTAGGGTAGGAGGGGATATTGATGTTGATCTCCATGGCAACTACGGTACTAGGCTATATAAGCTGTTGCGTTGAGAGTGTAACCATGAAACAGAGTTTTAAGGTCTATGTCAACTTTAGTCAGGTCTAGAGACAAGGCTTTTAAAACGAAGGATAGAGTGATGTATGCAGCAGCTAGGGCTGATCTGAGGAAAGGAATTACAAAGGCTAAAATTGATTTCTCCAGAAGAATGGAGGTTAAGGTTAGTCAAAGTAACAATTCCAGGAGTATGTGGCAGAGTCTGCAAGAAATCAATGATTAGAAACCAAAAAAGGTAGAGCAAGGGGTAGAGAATAGTTCCCTAGTTGAAAAGTTGAATACTTTTTACTCCAGATTTGACAAGAAAAATCATTTCAGTGTTGAAGCTGTGGAGACTAGATTAGGTGAGGTCCCAATAATACTTGACGAACAAGAAGTCTTGAGATGTTTGCGTGGTGTCACTATAGGTCACTGCTGGTCCTGATATGATTCAGGGTAAAATCCTCAGGGACTGTAGCGATCAGTTAGTGGGTATCCTTACATTGCTTTTTAATGTATCTTTACACCAATGTATAGTTCCCAAATGTTTCAAAGCAATGACCATCACTCCTGTGGCGAAAAAGAGCGTGCCTAAATGTTTTAGACGATTATCGTCCTATTGCATTGACCTCATTGGCTATGAAGTGCTTCGAACGCCTGATGTTAAGACATTTTAAATCTAATCTTTGAGCAAATTTTGATCCTTTTCAATTTGAATATAGAGAGAATCGCTCTACTGATGATGCAGTTCTGACTGTATTACACTAGACGCAGAACCACTTAGAGAAGAAGGGGATATACGTAAGAATTTTATTTGTGGATTTTAGTTCTGCTTTTAATACAGGTTGAGTATCCCATATCCAAATATTCCGAAATACGGAAAATATTCCGAAATAAGTAGGACTGAGATAGTCAAACCTTTGTTTTATGATGGCTCATTGTACACAATCTTTGTTTAATACACAAAGTTATTAAAAATATTGGCCCTCATTCCGCGTTGTTCGCTCGCTAGCCGCTTTTCGCAGCAGTGCACACGCTAAGCCGCCGCCCTCTGGGAGTGAATCTTAGTTTAGCAGAATTGCGAACGAAGTATTCGCAATATTGCGATAAGGTTTTACTTTGCAGTTTCTGAGTAGTTCGAGACTTACTCTTCCAGTGCGATCAGTTCAGTGCTTGTCGTTCCTGGTTTGACGTCACCAACACACCCAGCGTTCGCCCAGACACTCCCCCGTTTCTCCAGCCACTCCCGCGTTTTTCCCAGAAACGGCAGCGTTTTTTCACACACTCCCAGAAAACGGCCAGTTTCCGCCCAGAAACACCCACTTCCTGTCAATCACACTACGATCACCAGAACGAAGAAAAAACTTTGTAATGCCGTGAGTAAAATACCAAACTTCTTAGCAAATTTACTTGGCGCAGCCGCAGTGCGAATATTGCACATGCGCAGTTAGCGGAAAATTGCACCAATGCGAAGGAAAAGAACGAGCGAACAACTCGGAATGAGGGCCATTGTATTTAATGACCTTCAGGCTGTGTGTTTAAGGTGTATTTGAAACATAAATTAATTGTGTGTATGTACACAAATTTTGTTTAATGCACAAAGTTATTAAAAATATTGGCTAAAATGACCTTCAGGCTGTGCGTATAAGGTGTATATGAAACATAAGTGCATTCTGTGCTTAGACTTGGGTCCTATCGCCATGATATCTCATTATGGTATGCAATTATTCCAAAATACGGAAAAATCCGATATCCAAAATACTTCTGGTCCCAAGCATTTTGGATATGGGATACTCAACCTGTGCCATAATACCAGTATCTCTGGTCTCTAAGCTTTTTTCTTTAGGTTTAAGTGGGTTTACGTGCAATTGGATTTTAAATTTTTTGACTGATCGCCCCCAAGTAGTTAAGCTAGGTAGTTTTGTTTCTAGCGAGGTGCAGTTAAAAACTGGTGTGCCTCAGGGGTGTGTCCTGAGCCCATGATTATATTCCATATTTACATATGATTGTTTTTCAGCTGTCGAATCTGTTAAGGTAGTGAAATTTGCAGATGATACAGCGGTAGTCAGTCTGATTAGCAAAATTGATGAGGATACTTATAGACACGAGGTTTTTAGATTGTTAAAACGGAGTAAGGAAAATTGCTTTTAAATACATCTAAAACGAAGGAGTTGGTAGTTGATTTTAGGCGAGGTAGTTGAAGACCACTACTTCCTGTTTTTTTTGGATGGTATGCAAATTGAGGAGGTAGATTCTTTTAAGTTTTTTGAGCATCTATATATGAGACCTAACTTGGGCCCTCATTCCGAGTTGTTCGCTCATTATTTTCCTTCGCATCGGTGCGATTTTTCGCTAACTGCGCATGCGCAATATTCGCACTGCGGCTGCGCCAAGTAAATTTGCTAAGAAATTTGGTATTTTACTCACGGCATTACGCGGTTTTTTATTCGTTCTGGTGATCGTAGTGTGATTGACAGGAAGTGGGTGTTTCTGGGCGGAAACTGGCCGTTTTATGGGAGTGTGTGAAAAAACGCTGCCGTTTCTGGTAAAAACGTTGGAGTGGCTGTAGAAACGGGGGAGTGCCTGGGCGAACGCTGGGTGTGTTTGTGACGTCAAACCAGGAACGAAACTGACTGAACTGATCGCAGTGGCAGAGTAAGTGTCGAGCTACTCAGAAACTGCTAAGTAATTTCTATTCGCAATTTTGCGAATCTTTCGTTCGCAATTCTGCTAAGCTAAGATTCACTACCAAAGGGCGGCGGCTTAGCGTGTGCACTGCTGCGAAAAATGGCTAGCGAGCGAACAACTCGGAATGAGGGCCTTGGTCTTTAAACTGTACTTTCTTAGTTAAGAAGGCGCAGTAGTGCCTTTTTTTTCTTCAGACAACTTAATGCTGCTTTTTTGAGTACAGATACTGTATGCTAATTAAGTTTTATCGCAGTATAGTAGAGAGGGTTCTGACTTCTGGGGTAACAGTATGGTATGGGAATTGTACTGTGGCTGAGAGGATTTCCTTGGAACATGTGGTCAGAACGGCAGGCAGTGTCATTGGTGTGTCCCTACCATGTGTACATGATCTTTATGAAAAGAGAGTGTTAAAAAGAGCTAGAAACATATTGGCAGATTCTAGTCATCCAAATTACTCAGTTTTTGAGAGCTTACCATCACAAAAACGCTTTAGAAGTGTACGTACGCATACAAAACGTATGATCAATAGTTTTCTTCCAATAGGTCTACGTGCACTAAACGGTTTAATGAAATGAGATAATTTATAAGTAAGATTTGTTTTATTGTTTGTTTTATTGTGCAGGATGTTTATTGGAAAATTTCATTGACATTTCATTTGTCTTGTCTTGTTAATGACAATAAAGTATTATAAAGTATTATTATTATTATTATTATTATTAACACCCTGTTACCTTGCAAGGTCTCTGTTTATTTTGATTTCATATTAGACTTTCGTGTTAGCCAATAACTTTCCTGTCAGAGTTAGTGTGCTGTGAGTCTTACTGGTAATAAGTGATAATATAATGCTGTATTAGTGCCAGTGCTCAAAGAGTGCCAGTATGCACATGTGTCATACTGGCACTTCACTTTGTTGGGCGCGATGGGACAGTGAAACTTAGTTTCACTGTTGCCAGAGTTGGTAAAAAAGCATCTGTGGCACCTTTTTTAATTTGGTGACAGGCGAGAGGCAATCACGACTCGCAGATAGGCAGCCAATCAGGGGCAGCCGGCAGCATTTTGAATTTGGCGGCATCTGCGAGACAGTCATGGGCAAGTCACTGTCACTCAGTCCCTTACTTTGAGAGGACGGGAGCTATTCTGTGCTGTGTTGTGCTGTGATGGGTTGCTGTGATGTAAGAGGAGACCTGTGCTGTCCTGAGTGAAGGGTCCCCTTCACTCAGTGAGCTTATGGGTGCTGTGCTGTGAGCAGAGCCATAACTAGGTGTGTCGGCAGTGCCTTGCACACAGCGCAGATGCACTGTGGGCGCAGAACCGCCGGCAACACCCGTAGTTCCGGTGTTACAGTGCAGCTGCAGGCAGCAATGCCCAATCCAATCCCCATTGCCGGAGTTTATCGTGCATCCCAGAGTCACCATCTCCCCCTGACGGGAGGTTAAACTAAGCCACGGACAAAAATGCCCGATCCTCCCCAACCCCCCTGCCACTGATGTACACAGTGAGCCATGCAGACTATAATACCCGATCCCCCCGCCGCCAGAGTTACAGTGAGTGGATGCAGCCGGATAACCCCTTCGCTTCAGGATAGAGTGAGCTTCTCCTGAAGGGTTGTCGGCGCTCAACTCCGATGGCCAGGGGTGATGGGGAGCGGGATTGGACATTGCAGCCTGCGCGGCTCACTGTGTACTCTGGCGGCAGGGGTGTGGGGGGATCGGGCATTGCAGCCCGCGTGGCTCGCTGTTTACTTCAGCGGCAGGGGCATGGGGGTATAGAGCATTGCAGCCCGCACGGCTCAATGTGTACTCCGGCGGCAGGGGGTGTAGGGGGATCGGTCATTGCAGGCCGCGTGGCTCACTGTGTACTCCAGCAGCAGGGGGGTGGGGGCATCGGGCATTGCAGCCCGCGCGGCTCACTGTGTATTTCGGCAGCAGGGGGTGGGGGGATGGAGCATTGCAGCCGCCTGGCTCACTATGTACTCTGGCGTCAGGGGGTGTGGGGAGATTGGTCATTGCAGCCCGCGTGGCTCACTGTGTACTCCAGCGGCAGGGGGGTTGGGGGGATCAGGCATTGCTGTGTATTCCGGCGGCAGGGGGGTGGGGGGGATGGAGCATTGCAGCCCGCCTGGCTCACTGTGTATTCCGGCGGTTGGGGGTGTGGGGTGATTGGGCAGTATTGTCCATGGCTTAATTTAACCTCCCATCAGGGGTAGGGGGAAATCAGGCTGCACTGTAAACGCTTATTGTTGGTAGCTGGGGTGTCGAGCATGTTTGCCCACAAGTCAGTATAACCTCAGTGGAAGGGGAGGGGGTGTCTGGGCTGCACCATAAGCTCCAGCAGTGGGGATGGATTGGGATCGGGCATTGCTTCCAGCAGCTGCGCTGTAACACCCGAAAGAGATTCTGTCTTCTGTACTATGAAAAAGGGGCTATATCTTTTCTGCACAGCGTAATATGAATTGACATTATTTTGTGGCCACGCCCCTATATTTTTGGCGTGAACCTATGGTGTGCACTGGCCTTGTTTTGTATATGATATAGGGGTGCAGATGCTGTTTCTTGCATACAGCACTAAAATGTCTAGTCTATGGCACTGGCTGTGAGGGGTGATGTGCTGTGATGGAGAGGGGTGCTGGTCTGTGATGGGTTCTGAGGAGAGTGAGGTACTCTGATAAGGGGTGCTGTGCCTTGAGGTGACGGGAGCTGTTCTGTGAGGGTGCAGTGATGGATGCTGTGACAGGTGCTGTTCTGTGACCAGTGTCGGACTGAGGCATGAAGGGCCCACTAGGGGAATGCAGTGGAAGGGGCCCATGTTTAGGAGTGTAGCCAGTCTCTAGAGTGGGTGCATGGGCTGGGCCACTTGATGAATATATATAGTAAATACTGCAAGTAAAAAAATAAAAGCAGCAACCATCTAAAAGCAGCAACCATTTACAAGACTAAACCAGGTTGGTTTTGCCTTGTAAAATGGTTGCTGCTTTAAAAAACGTACGAGATCTCTGGAATCTCAGAGCTCCGGCCGTTTCACACTCCATGACATCTGACCCCATGTGTTGCTCAGCTAACAACCATTTTGTTTTTATAAACATATTTAGTAAACTTGCATTAGCACCAACATAAATGTCACTCACTTAAATGTCTTCGACTTAGCCCCAATGAGTCCTCTGTTTACCTGCTGTTTCCAGCATGCTACACCACTACCTGGTACCTACTGTACATAGTCATACACTCACTGGCTGGGGAGCTGTATGACAACTCTCTCCACTCCATCTACCGCTGTGTATAACAAATGTGTGGAAATGTACTAAGGCACCGATAAGTAGGGGCGTGAGCCCCCTAGGAACATCCTCCCTTATATGTCATCTGCTGTGCATTCATCAGAATTCATTGTCAAGTTCAGAAAATTTTGGGTAAGAGCGTAAGCAGTCCACTGACACCTAAATCCCTTCTTCCTCTTCAGGGCCGAAACTAGGGTTTCTGTCACCCGGGGCAAGACAGTCATTTGGCGCATCTTCAACCCTGCTAGTTCCCGCACTGCTACTGCTAGTTCCCGCTTACAGCCTCGCGCTGGCGCACTCTCCTTTTCCGTGCCCAGGTCGCGTGCCCCCCTTGCCCCCCTAGTTGCGCCTTTGTCCTCTTGTACCCAAGCTCCTGCAAGCCACACCACCAACTCCCTCAACGTCAACTTCCTCCTCAGTCAGGAACGTCAGTAATACTGCAGGCCATGTCACTGGCAAGACTGAGGAGTCCTCTCCTAACCGGGATTCCTCTTAGGATCCTTGAGTGGTACGCCTACTGTTGCTGCCACTGCTGTTGTTGCTGCTGGGAGTTGATCATCATCCCAGAGGGGAAGTCGGGAGACCACTTGTACTACTTCCAGTAAGCAATTGACTGTCCAACAGTCCTTTGTGAGGAAGATGAAATATGACAGCAGTCATCCTGTTGCAAAGCGGATAACTGAGGCCTTGACAGCTATGTTGGTGTTAGACGTGCATCCGGTATACACCATTAGTTCAGTGGGACTTAGAGAATTGATGGAGGTAATGTCCCCTCGGTATCAAATCCCATCTAGGTTCCACTTCACTAGGCAGGCGATACCGAGAATGTACAGAGACATCAGAAAAAGTGTCCTCAATGTCCTAAAAAATGCAGTTGTACCCACTGTCCACTTAACCACGGACATGTGGACAAGTGGAACAGGGCAGACTAAGGACTGTGATATGACTGTGACAGCCCACTGGGTAGATGTATTGCCTCCTTCAGCAACAACAGCAGCAGCGGCACCAGTAGCAGCACCTCGCAAACGCCAAATCGTTCCTAAGCAGGCTATGCTATGTGTCATCGCTTTCCGTAAGAGGCACACAGCTGACAACCTCTTATGGAAACTGAGGGACATCATCGCACAATGGCTTACCCCAATTAGACTCTCCTTGGGATTTGTGATATTGGACAATGCCACCAATATTGTGCGTGCATTACATCTGGACAAATTCCAGCACATCCCACGTTTTGTACATACAATTAATTTGGTGGTGCAGATTTTTTTTTTTAAATGACAGGGGTGTGCAGGAGATGCTGTTGTTGCCCCTGAAAAATTGCGGGCCACTTTCGATATTCAACCACCGCGTACCGAAGACTGGAGTGCCAGCAAACACTCCTGAACCTGCTCTGCCATCACTTGAGGCAAGAGGTGGTAACAAGGTTGAATTCAACACTCTATATGCTTCAGAGGATGGAGGAGCAGCAAAAGGCCATTCAAGCCTATACATCCACCTACGTTATAAGCAAAGGAGGGTGAATGCACCTGACTCAAGCGCAGTGGAGAATGATTTCCGTCTTGTGCAAGGTTCTCCAACCCTTCGAACTTGCCACACGTGAAGTCAGTTCAGACACTGCCACCTTGAGTCAGGTCATTCCCCTCATCAGGCTTTTGCAGAAGCAGCTGGTGAAATTGAAGGAGGAGCTAAGACAAAGCGATTCTTCTAAGTATGTGGGACTTGTGGATGGAGCCCTTCATTCGCTTTGCCAGGATTCAAGGGTGGTCAATCTGTTGAAATCAGAGCACTACATTTTGGCCATCGTGTCCAATCCTAGGTCTAAAGTCTACATTGTATCTCTCTTTCCTTCAGACTCAAGTCTGCAGAGGTTCAAATACTTGCTGGTGAGAAAATTGTCAACTCAAGTGGAACGTGACCCGTCAACAGCTCCTCCTTCATTTTCTCCTGCAACTGGGGCTTCCAGGAAAAGGATAAGATTTCCTTGCCCACCCGCTGACAGTGATGCAGGGCAGTCAGGAGCGAGTGCTAACATCTGGTCCGGATTGAAGGACCTGCCAATGATTACTGACATGTCTACTGTCACTGCATATGATTCTGTCACCATTGAAAGAATGGTGAGGGATTACTGTACATGAGTGACAGCATCCAAGTAGGCATGTCATACAGTCCATATGCATATTGGCAGGAAAAAGATGCAATTTGGAGGCCCTTGCACAAACTGGCTTTATTTTACCTAAATTGCCCCCCCCTCCAGTGTATAATCCAAAAGAGTGTTTAGTGCAGCCGGTAACCTTGTCAGCAATCGACATAGGAGGCGGTGATGCAGGGCAGTCAGGAGCGAAAGCTGACATCTGGTCCGGACTGAAGGACCTGCCAACGATTGCTGACATGTCTACTGGCACTGCATATGATTCTGTCACCATTGAAAGAATGCTGGAGTATTATATGTGTGACAGCATCCAAGTAGGCATGTCAGACAGTCCGTATGTATACTGGCAGGAAAAAGAGGCAATTTGGAGGCCCTTGCACAAACTGGCTTTATTTTACCTAAGTTGCCCTCCCCCCCCCCCCTCCAGTGTGTACTCCAAAAGAGTGTTTAGTGCAGCCGGTAACCTTGTCAGCAATCGGCATAGGAGGTTACTTCCACTAAATGTGGAGAAGATGAAGTTCATCAAAATGAATTATAAATTCCTCTGGGAAGACCTTGACCAGCAATTGCCTCCAGAAAGTACACAGGGACCTGTGATGGTGGATTCCAGTGGGGACTAATTAATACTCTGTGAAGAGGAGGATGTACACACTGAAATGGGTGAGGAATTAAGGATGAGAATGAGGTCAGGGCCGGTGCTAGGGTGTTCAGTGCCCCCCTGCCAACTATAAATTTGCTCCCTCCCATATTCCTTTGGCGCGTGCCGGGAAAAGGGGTGTGGTCTCACAAGTAAGAGGAATGGCCACACAATAGTACCCCCATTCAAAATTACGCCACACAGTAGCACAATTTTATTCATCTTATACATAATGCCCCACCCGTAGTAGTAGCGTCCTTATATGTAATGCACCCCAGTAGTAGTAGCATCCTTATGCATAATGCCCCCCAGCAGTAGTAGCGTCCTTATGCATAATGCCCCCCCAGTAGTTGTAGCGTTCTTATATGTAGTGCACCCCCAGTAGTAGAAGCATCCTTATACATAATGCCCCCCCAGAAGTAGTAGCATCCTTATACATAATGACCCCCCAGTAGTAGTAGTGTCCTTATACGTAGTGCACCCCCAGAAGTAACATAGAAACATAGAATTTGTCGGCAGATAAGAACCACTTGGCCCATCTAGTCTGCCCCCTTTTTTTTTTATCTCTAACCTTAATTGATCCTTATTTCTTTGTAAGGATATCCTTATGTCTATCCCATGCATGTTTAAATTGCTCTACTGTCTTAGCCTCTACCACCTCCGATGGGAGGCTATTCCACTTGTCCACTACCCTTTCTGTGAAGTAATTTTTCCGCAAATTTCCTCTGAACCTCCCCCCCTCCAGTCTCAGTGCATGTCCTCGTGTCCTATTGCTT
The DNA here is from genome assembly GCF_028390025.1 of Pseudophryne corroboree. Taxonomy (NCBI): domain Eukaryota; kingdom Metazoa; phylum Chordata; class Amphibia; order Anura; family Myobatrachidae; genus Pseudophryne; species Pseudophryne corroboree. Next base: position 215,844,645 of record NC_086444.1, read on the forward strand.
CTCTTCATTTGGAGAATGTTTCCTTCCTGGACTTTGTTAAAACCCTTGATATATTTGAAAGTTTCTATCATGTCCCCCCTTTCCCTTCTCTGCTCCAAACTATACATATTGAGATTTCTTAGTCTTTCTGGGTATGTTTTGTGATGTAGGCCATGCACCATTTTAGTTGCCCTTCTTTGTACAGTTTCTAATGTATTAATATCCTTTTGGAGATATGGCCTCCAGAATTGAACACAGTATTCTAGATGAGGCCGTACCAATGACCTATACAGTGGCATTATTACTTCTTTCTTTCTGCTGCTGATTCCTCTCCCAATGCAGCCAAGCATCTGACTAACCTTCCTCATTGCTTTGTTACATTGCTTACCTGCCTTTATGTCATCTGAAATAGTGACTCCTAGATCCCTTTCCTCCTCAGTAGTTTCCAGTATAGTGCCATTAATGCTATATTTAGCCTTTGGATTTTTGAGACCCAAGTGCATGATTTTGCATTTTTTGGCATTAAACTGTAATTGCCACACTCTTGACCATTCCTCTAGTCTACCTAGATCCTCAATCATTTGTTTTACCCCACCTGGTGTGTCTACCCTGTTGCATACCTTTGTGTCATCTCCAAAAAGGCATACTTTCCCTTTAATGCCATTTCCAATGTCACCAATAAAGATATTAAAAAGTACTGGTTCAAGTACAGATCCCTGGGGTACTCCACTGGTAACATTTCCCTCCTGTGAATGCACTCCATTTACCACAACTCTCTGTTTTCTATCCTTCAACCAAGATCTTATCCATTCAATAATCCTAATATCCAATCCCAAACTTAGTAGCGTCCTTATACGTATTTCCCCCCCATTAGTAGTAGCGTTCTTATATGTAGTGTACCCACAGTAGTAGAAGCGTCCTTATACATAATGCGCCCCAGTAGTAGTACCGTCCTTAGACATAATGCCCCCCCAGTAGTAGCGTCCTTATACGTAATGCCCTCCCCCCAGTAGTAGTAGCATTGTTATACGTAATGCCCTCCCCCCAGTAATAGTAGCGTACTATACAAAATGCCCCCAAGTAGTAGTATCGTCCTTATTCGTAATGACCCCCCCCCCAAGTAGTAGCGTCGTTACATGTAATGGCCCCCCCATTAGTAGCATCGTTACACGTAATGCCCCCCTGTAGTAGTAGCATCCTTATATGTAATGCCCCCCCTAGTAGTAGTAGCGTCCTTACATGTAATGCCCCCCCCCGCAGTAGTAGCATCCACAAAGTGCACGCACACGGACATATTCACACATGTATACACACACACACACACACATTTCTCTCTCACCCTTCACTTACCTAAACCAGTCTCCCTCTGTACAGCAGCCTGGTCCATGCAGCTCCGCCCCTTATGTTCAGTTTAGCCCTGCCCCCTTCCGTCCCATGTAGCTCCGCCCCCTTCTGTCCCGTACACAGCACTGTCCTGTCACACAGGTGAGGGAGGAGGCTTTTCATGCTGCAGGTGCCGCTGCCAGTGCCTGTCATACAGTGACAGGCACAGCAGCAGCAGCAGCAGCAGAGGAGACTGGACGGCGCAGCAGGGAAGGATGCAGAGCAGGGGTAGCGCCTCTCCATCCCAGCGCCTCCCTGCACTGCATCCCTTCGCTGAGCGGGTAGCGCCGGGCCTGGATGAAGTTGACATCTTGCCTTTGTAGATCCAGTTTGTGCAAGGGGAGATTGATTGCTTCTTTTTTGGTGGGAACTCAAACAAACCAGTCATTTCAGCCACAGTCGTGTGGCAGACCCTGTCGCTGAAATGGTTGGTTTGTTAAAGTGTGCATGTCCTGTTTATACAACTTTGTCCTGTTTATACAACTTAAGGGTGGGTGGGAGGGCCCAAGGACAATTCCATCTTGCACCTCTTTTTCTTCTTTGCATCATGTGCTGTTTGGGGACTAGTTTTTTAAAGTGCCATCCTGTCTGACACTGCCGTACAACTCCAGGGGTACTGCCGTATAAGTCCAGGGCTACTGCCATATAAGTCTAGTCCAGTGGTGGTGTCTTGTGCTGCATCAGTCCAGTGGTGATGTCCTGTGCTGTATATTATTTACACCAAATTAAAAGGTTATATACATTACTTATATTATTATCGAAATTATTTTTACGGGGTTTGCATCGTGTGCGGTGAAGGGGTACGCTAGCCTATGCTGCATATTATTATAATAGCTCTAAATAAAAGGGTAATTATTATCCAAATTAATTTTACAGGCTTTGCATGATGTGCTGTTTGGGGCCTAGTTTTTTTAAGTGACATCCTGTCTGCAATAGCAGTGCCACTCCTAGATGGGCCAGGTGTTTGTGCTGCACACTTGTGTCGCTTAGCTTAGTCATCAGTGCCGTAACTAGACATTTTAGCACTATGTGCAAGATAGGGCATTGGCGCCCCCCCCCCCTCTCTATGCAAAAGAGATACAGGGCGCGCCGTAGGCGTGCACAAAAAATATAGGGGCGTGGCTTCATGGGGAAGGGGTGTGGCCACAAAATAATACCAATTCATTTTACATATTATATTAGTACCCTTTATTCAAATGATGCCACACAGTATCACCACTACACCAGGTACAGCCCCTCCAGGTACACAGTACGGCGGATAGATTCCCCTTTTTACACATTACGGCAGACAACGTCCCCTTTTTACACATTACGGCAGACAACGTCCCCTTTTTACACATTACGGCAGACAACGTCCCCTTTTTACACATTACGGCAGACTGCGCCCCCCTTTTTACACATTACGGCAGACAGCATCCCATTTTTACACATTACGGCAGACAGCGTCCCCCTGGCACACACGTAGTTACGGCACTGTCATTTACTAACCAGGAGGTTCACAGCACAGGCTCTTTCAGAGGCTCTGGATCTCTTCTCCTCCCTCAACCACCAGCTCTGCAGCTCCTCACTGTGCAGCACGTCTCTCCCAAATTGCAGGGGAGGGGGGCCGAGCCGGCGTTCAGGCCAGGGCTGCCGCTGGGCCATATAGAAGACTAGCCTGACTCACACCTCAGCCGCAGCGCTGCCGGGATCTTACAGCAGCAGCAGCGGCAGCGGCTTCAGCAGGACACTGGCGGATGGGCGCCACCGCTTTCAGCGGGAAGCAGGCGGTGCTGTCTTCAGCGGGACGCAGGTGGCGCCGTCATCAGCTGGATGCAGGCGCTGGACTCGGAGATAGCGGCCGTGCGGGTGTGCTGACTGATGGTGCACCCTCAGTGCATTTGCGCTGTGGGCAAGGCACCATCGGCACACACCTAGTTACGGCTCTGTTAGTCATACAACTACCTCATTGCACCTCTTTTTCTTCTTTGCATGATGTGCTGTTTGGGGCCTAGCTCTTTTAAGTAACATCCTGTCTGTCACTGCAGTGCCACTCCTTGATGGGCCAAGTGTTTGTGTCGCACACTTGTGTCGCTTAGCTTAGTCACCCAGCCACCTTCGTGCAACCTTTTGACTTAGAAACAATATGGGCCCTCATTCCAAGTTGTTCGCTCGCTAGCCACTTTTCGCAGCAGTGCACGCGCTAAGCCGCCGCCCTCTGGGAGTGAATCTTAGTTTAGCAGAATTGCGAACGAAGTATTCGCAATATTGCGAAAAGATTTTTCTTTGCAGTTTCTGAGTAGCTCGAGACTTACTCTTCCAGTGCGATCAGTTCAGTGCTTGTCGTTCCTGGTTTGACGTCACAAACACACCCAGCGTTTGCCCAGACACTCCCCCGTTTCTACAGCCACTCCCGCGTTTTTTCCAGAAACGGCAGCGTTTTTTCACACACTCCCATAAAACGGCCAGTTTCCGCCCAGAAACACCCACTTCCTGTCAATCACACTACGATCACCAGAACGAAGAAAAAACCTCGTAATGCCGTGAGTAAAATACCAAACTTCTTAGCAAATTTACTTGGCGCAGCCGCAGTGCGAACATTGCGCATGCGCAGTTAGCGGAAAATCGCACTGATGCGAAGGAAAATAACGAGCGAACAACTCGGAATGAGGGCCATTGTGAGGTGTGAGGTGTTTAGAATAGACTGGAAATGAATATTATCGAGGTTAATATTAACCTTGGATCAAAATGACCCCCAAATTATGTGATTTTAGCTGTTTTTATGTTTTTTTCAAAAATCATTCCGATCCGAAACCAAACACAAAACACGAAAGGGTGGTTTTGGCAAAACCAATCCAGATCCAAAACACGAGCAAGGAACCAGAACCAAAACACAAAACACGAAAAGTGCCCGCCGCATATCTTTACTTTATACTGGCGTGTTTGCAGAATCATGCACAGATCAATGAGATCCACGCATGCTTCTTTGTGTAAAAGTGTTAGTAATAAATGAAAAAAATCTGGAAAACAATTGTGCTGTGTCCACTCTCCTTAGCACAACCAGCTGTCAAAGTCAGAAAAATGTCTCAATGCACGTTGCCATATTTGCACCGCACACTGGTCCGCGCTGCGCGTGCGTACGCTCTCCCGTGGAGGCGCATACCCGCAATAGCGTGCACTCGCAGGCGCGGTATGCGTATTTACGGTAGAGTTTATGTAGTCGTAGCGTGCGACTCATTCGTTACAAATGTTCACAATTAATGTAGTTTATAGATCATGGTCCCTTTGATAGATTCTGAAAGTTTGGTTAAAATACAATGTCCCAGAGCTGAGGAATCCCTCTTTATATCGTACGAAGGGTCTAACAGGAATCATACAGCAGTGTTTGGTACCCATCGGAAGAGTATTTAATTAGCAATATTCCGGTGTTGGTTTGGAGCGTATTAATCGCTCGTGCGAATAGTTATGGACATAAGAAGTTTATGTCCATTTCTATTATTTACACATACTCAGGTATGCGGCGGGAAACCCAGTTTCCCACCCACCTGAGCAGTTGGAAATCGTCACAGCCCACCTGTATGAATCACCCTATGACCTTTTGTTATGATGCAGGGCCGAATTCCTTCGGCCAATGGACAATGGGATTGTAGGACCAGGAGATTGCATTGTGTGTGGGGCATAAATAGGCAGGCCGACCACATCCAGCTCTCACTCTCTCATCAACGGTTATCTGCTGATAGCCGGGAGCTGGATATCGAGGCGCAGGCGATCATACCCTTTGTGCGTAAGTTTCTCTCCGTTATCATTGTCTTTCTGTGAGCCAATTTCTCTCTCTCTCTCTCTCTCTCTCTCTCTCTCTCTGTTCTGTTCTCTCATATCTCCCCTAGACTAGGCTAGTATTGTATTGTATTAGATAGCATTGTATTGTATTGCATTTAGGTCAGAGTAGTATTGTCTTTTTGTATTTTAGTTCTGTGGTTAGGAAGTCTCTGTTATATTGTAGTGTATCATTTGTACTGTTATCCCCTTTTACAAGTATATTAGATATAATACAGTTAATAGGCTTTGGAACCTAAACCAGTATCTGTGTATTTTCTATAGTGTTAAGTGTTCACTTGAGCGTCGGTGACGCTCAAGCAGCTTTGTAGTTAGTCAGGTTACACAAGGTTGCACTTACACCCTGTACTCACATTAAGGTATTCTTTGTATTTCTTTGGTATAAGGTTTAAACATTAAGGTATAGCGTTGTGAGCGTCTGCGCCGCTGGTGATCTCCTCGTGGTCTCGAGCGTCCGCTACGCCATAGCGAATCATTACTCTAGTCATAACCAATAACGTGTCCTGTGATCACTGGGCCGTGAGCGAACGTGACGCTTGAGCGTCTCGCCTACGGCTGAGCGATCGCTACGCTAATAGCGTACCATTACGGTACTTCTTAAGCAAACAGCGTACAGTGTTCTTAGCTTCATAAAGGGTTGTTATACGACAAAGGAATTTAGCATTGTCAATTGGGGACTCGTCCTATCCTTCTCATATCTGCACTAGGTAGATCAGCAGACATTATCCCTCCAGCAAAGGGTGGGAGGTTGTCTCACAGTGCTGACGGGATAAGCGTCTGCTTCGCTTAGATAAAGAGTGCTGAAGGAATCCGGGAACCGGAAGTAAGAACAAAACGCTTGTGTCTTTTAAAACTGTTTTATTTCTCTTCTGTCTTGCGTATACACGCACGCATACATTTATCTGCATTTCTTTTTCAATTTCGTATATCACTATTCCTGTTTGCCAATTTTTATAGTTGATAGAAAGTGCTAAAAAGAGATTTGCTGTTATTTCATAATAAAGGTAATAGTTAAAGTATAGAACAACACACGATTTGTCTAAGAGACAAGGCAGTCAGTGTGGATTGCGGTAGATGATCAGGGATCATCTACATTGATAAAGGTAGAAATTGTGTTACGGTGGATCTTTGTTTTGCGTACACGTGTCCCTAACAAAAGACTTGCGTACGCAATCCAAACGGCAGACGCACGCAGCGTTCATTACGCAACGTAGCGTCCGGTTACGCCCACGTAGCTCAAGCTGTGATAAAGTGAAGTAACGCAAAGGCGATAAGTAACGCACAGCGGTAGATAACGCGACGCGGTAAATAACGCAAATCTATTTTTGGAAAAATCTGAAATTTAGTTTAACAGATCCTGCTCCTAATTGGTAACACTTTTGGCCTAAAGACAATTTCTGCGCAGAAATAGATATAGAAACAAAAGTGTACATGTGTTGAGTGAGTGTGTTTTGTATACAAAAGTTTATATAACTTTAAGGTGGAACCAAAAGGAAAGTCGGGTACTCGTCAAGGGACACACGTGTAAGTGACATATACGGTGGCTAGGGAGGCATCCCTGGTTAAATAATATTTGAGCATTAGAGTATAGCGGACCATAAGGTAACAAGACCAGGAGGTCATAAGGTAACAAGACCAGGAGGTCATAAGGTAACAGACCAGGAGGTCATAAGGTAACAGGTAAAATAGACAAAGAGGTCCGCTATAAAAGTCCAGTGGCACAACGCCTGGGGTGTTGGTGCAGAACCCATATAGGCCATACAAGCTCTTGCTGAAGGAATCGCGGCCGGAAACATCGATTCCATTGATCTTTCAGTACGTGACAAGTAGTGCTCGTGTACTGAACGATTGGACCGCACGTAATTGTGTGCAGTAGTTAGTAATCTGACCTAATACCATTAGAGTAAAGTGGTCACAAACGCTATCTGTACATTCTGACGTGATTTGTGTAATTTTTTATTTTTGGAAGGGAAGTTCGCTGGTCACTCAGGAACTATCTAACAACCCCAACTTTACTGGAAAGAGTAAGTGTCCAGCGGGTAACCCTCATATGTTCCAGTAAACTGAAGGTTCCATAGGGGCCCTGTATCGAGTACGCCAGCACCATATCGGTGTGATCAGGTCGTATTGGTCGAGGTGGGCGAGTGAGTGGGGTACTCGGTAAACCGCCACCGCCGGCCTACTGTGGAGTAATTTGGTTGTCTGTAAAGGCTTGCTGAAAACCTTGATACAGAAATCCAAGGAGGACTAAGCAACACCTGCAGACTATGGGGGCCAGTTGCTCAGGTAGGGGGCGATCAACCCTGGTTCAGGTTGATTCTGTGAACCGACCAGTTGGGTCGGCACGATATGTAATGTGTGAAAAATATGGAATTCACACCGAATCTTTATGTGATGAATGGGAGAGAATGACTGTACAAGACAGGGACAAATTCCCAAGAATAGGTAGCTTCAGTCCAGAAGTGTTACAAAATTTAAGGAGGAGGATATGTCTCGTAAAATCAACAAAGAGACGAATTCAACATCATGATTGTTTACAGTTATGGCACCAGGAAGGTGAGATACAGAGAGGTTTGGCTCTGGCGGCAGGATCTGGGGCAGTCAGGAAGTTGATTGCCACAGCTCCTCCTCCACCATACATTGCAGGAGAGAGGTTGATTGCGGAGAGAAACGCACTGGGTTGTAAAACACAAACTCTTAGTAACACTGTAAATGTTAATGATGTTAACCAAATAACTCATGCAAGTATTAACCCGTGCAAGATGTACCCTGTTTTGAACCTTCCTCAGGAGTGTGATCAAGAAGACGATTCAGCAACAATTTCAGCTCTCTCTCTTGCAGCCACCATAGCAGAGACCACAGTAGGCACAGCGACACCCACGAGATTAGTGAAAGCCCCTAGCGGAGGGATAGGTGAGGTCGTGTCAACGGGTAAGTACGGCACCATGCACTACACTGAAACAATTGTACCACAACAAGCTGTAGAATCTACACAGGAAGAGGCTGTTAGAATTGCTCCTGTAAGGGTAATAGCAGTTCCCAATGGAAAAACAGATGTGTCTGGAGCCACTCCCATAAGGAACATTGCCATGTACACTCCATTTTCCAGAATGGAATTAAGAACAATAGTGTCCGAATTTCCTGACCCCAGAAAGGATTTAGTTGCTAGCCAAAAATACATCAGGGATCTAGGTAACACTGTAGAACCCAACAACAAGGATTGGCAGATACTGCTAAGAGCTTGTTTACCTTCCAATGTTGACGCAACTCAATTTTTAGCTGACTGTGCATTGGATAAAGATGTACCGCTTACAGACGTGTACAACAAGGATAATGTAAAAAGGATAAATTTACAGCTAAAGGAGTATTTCCCAGCCGTTGTTAAATGGAATAAAATATTTTCCATTAAGCAAAAGGAGTCCGAAACGGCAACAGAATATTTTCACCGGGCACTATTAGAAATGGCAAAGTACACTGGTATAGAAGACATTAAGACCAACCCAAACCATCGAGAAGTAGCAGTATCTGTACTGATGGATGGTTTAAAGGAAACATTAAAGACTAGGGTTCAGACCACGCAACCATGCTGGCGAGGTCTGTCAGTGTCCGGCTTGAGAGAGGCTGCTATTGATCACGACAGAAACATCACTAGGCACAGGGAATTGCAAAGTGATAAGTTGATGTCCGTAAGTATACAGGCGCTGACCACAAGGCAGCCTGCGTATGTACCACCGAATCCTGTGGGTAAGGCAAGTGTAATAACATGTTTTTCTTGTAACAGACCGGGACACTTTGCACGAGAATGTAGAACAAAGAATGTACAAAGATCTTTTCAACCCCCTAGACAACAACACAACACACGACATTGGGTGCAGGGTCCACAGAGGCGGAGTTTTGAGCCACATACAGGGGAAACAAAAAGATATCCCCCGAACAGAGATTGGCATGCCTCTGGTAGTTCCCAGCTAACTCCCTCACAAGTAGTTGCTGCCAGCGGGATTCAGGGAGGTCAGCATACCCAATAGGGGTGTGGCCATACCTGTAATCTGCACCCAGTTAAGTTGATTGCTAGTCTTGGAAGCGAACCAGAAATTGCAATCAATGTAGCTGGTAAAACTTTAAACTTTCTTGTAGACACAGGGGCGGCCAAGTCAGTGATAAATTCGACAGTGGGCATGAGAACCACTGGTAGGACAATTCCAGCCATGGGAGTAACAGGAGTAGTCCAGCACTACCCTGTTAGCAAACCAGCCGAGATTACAATAGGGCCTTTGCATACCAAGCATTCCTTTTTGCTGGCTGCATCGGCACCAACCAATCTCCTGGGAAGAGACTTACTATGTAAAATGGGTTGCGTCATTTATTGTACCCCTGAAGGTGTATTCTTGGACATTCCTGAGAATCACGCTCAGGAAGTACGAGACATGCTAGACTCCCCATCAAAATTAATGTCACATTCCATTATGACAAATAGGAATCCATCCCAAGTAGAAGAAATGACATCTCAGATACCAGAGTCACTTTGGACAAAAGATGGACAGGACACTGGATTAATGGCAAACGTAGCTCCAGTAGTTGTACAAGTAAAAGATGGTAGGATAGCTCCAAAAATCCCACAGTATCCTCTGAAGCCAGAGGTGGAGTTAGGAGTTTTCCCAGTAATAGAGCGCTTGCTACAACAGGGCATTCTAGTTAGAACGTCCAGCACAGCAAATAGTCCCATCTTCCCTGTTAAAAAGAGTGGGGGGAGGGGTTACAGGCTAGTGCAGGATCTAAGGGGGATTAACAAAATAGTTGAGAGTCAGTTCCCCGTAGTGCCTAATCCAGCTGTCATCCTAATGCAAATTCCTCCCACTGCCAAATTTTTCACTGTTATTGACCTCTGCTCCGCATTCTTTTCGGTACCTCTGCACCCTGACAGCCAATATTTGTTTGCATTCACATACAGAGGAGTCCAATACACGTGGACTCGGTTACCCCAAGGTTTCATAGATAGTCCAAGTATATTTTCTCAGGCTTTGCATGATTGTTTACAGTCTTTCCAACCAGACAGTGGATCAGTATTGATACAGTATGTGGACGATTTATTACTGTGTTCAGATTCACTGGAAGCATCTCTGAAGGATACGAAACAGCTCCTGTTTCATCTTTCAGACACAGGTCACAAGGTTTCCAAAGACAAGTTGCAATTATGCCAAGCTAAGGTAAAATATTTGGGACACTGTCTAACACAAGGACTGAGACACCTGACCGCTGATAGAATCCAAGCCATTAGAGACATGACACTGCCACAAACCCAGCAACAGATCAGGACGTTTCTAGGAAAGTGTGGGTATTGCCGTAATTGGATCCCAGGGTTTTCCATATTGGCGCTACCTTTGCAGGAAATGGTCTCTTCAAACAAACCTGATCGGATTTCGCATACAGACGAATCTGAAACAGCATTTGAGAGACTCAAACAGTGCCTAACGCAGGCACCAGCACTAGGTATGCCAGACTATGGGAAACCCTTTGAACTATACGGAACAGAAAGTGCTGGGTGCGCAGCAGGTGTACTAACACAAAAACACGGTGACGCCAGCAGGCCAGTCGCATACTACAGCGCCCAGCTAGACACGGTAGCGCGATCCCTCCCCACATGCTTGCGTAGCGTTGCGGCGATAGCATTGCTAGTGACGAAAAGCGAAGATGTCGTGCTAGGCCACAACCTCACAATCCATACACCGCATGCGGTATCTGCCTTATTGAATTCTGCCCAAACCAGACACGTCTCATCAGCAAGGTTTACGAGATGGGAATTGGCATTAATGGCCCCAGTAAACATCACTATAAGGAGATGCAGCGCATTAAATCCTGCAACATTTCTCCCAGGTGTGCCTGGTCAGACACAAAGGGTGGAAGGTGAGAGTGATGGGGAAGGAGGATTTAATGCAAAGGAAGATACACATGATTGTATGGAATATTTGACCCAAAATTTTACCGCAAGGCCTGACATCAGTGACAATCCACTGGAAGATGCAGAACTCACGTTCTACACGGACGGTAGTTGTCACAGACAGTCAGACTCGGGAGACTTGTGTACTGGATACGCAGTCGTAGATGACCAAGACACCATAGAAGCGGAACCGCTAGGCCCACCTCACTCAGCCCAGGTTGCTGAACTGGTCGCCCTAACCAGAGCATGTGAATTGGCTAAGGGTAAGTCAGCCAATATCTACACCGATTCCAGATACGCGTTCGGGGTAGTCCATGATTTCGGAGCGCTATGGCGGCTCAGAAATTTCATGACGGCAGCTGGTACACCGATAGCGCATGCAGCTCATATAAAAAGGCTTCTAACAGCGATACAGGAACCCGACAGAGTGGCTGTTATCAAATGTAAAGCACATACATATAGCCAAGACCCAGTATCCCTTGGTAACAGCCGAGCAGACGAAGCCGCAAAGCTTGCAGCTGCTACCCCCATACAGACAGACACCACACAACTGATGGTATTTAATACCATCAACACACAAAAGTTGTGTGAGATGCAGAATTTGTGTTCCACACAGGAAAGAGCAGTCTGGAAGGCAAAGGGATATGGCCAGGAGTCCTCAGGGCTCTGGACGGATGGACATGGTAAACCGGTGGCCCCCAGGGCATACCTTCCATGTCTGGCTGAAGCAGCTCATGGGCTGACTCATCTAGGCAAGGAGGGGATGTGCAAATTGGTAAGAGCATACTGGTGCGCCCCAGGATTCTCCTCTCATGCGGGTAAAAGAGCAATGTCATGCCTTACCTGTCTGAGAAAGAATATTGGAAAAGCAATACCTACAGAACCATCCCATATCCCACCTGCCGGCGGCCCTTTCCAGGTAATACAAATTGACTTCATTCAATTACCCCCATGTAGAAATTTGAAATATGTACTTGTTTGTATAGATGTTTTCTCGAATTGGGTCGAAGCTTTTCCAGCAGCTACAAATACCGCTATGTTTACAGCTAAGAAAATTGTGCAGGAATTTGTATGTAGATATGGTATCCCTAGAATCATTGAAAGTGATAGGGGTACCCATTTTACAGGTGATGTCTTTCAAGGAATGTGTAAATTGATGGGAATTGATAGCAAGCTGCACACTCCGTACCGTCCACAGGCGAGTGCGAAGGTCGAAAGAGTGAACAGCACTATTAAAAATAAATTGAGTAAAGTAATGGCAGAGACAGGATTGACGTGGCCAGAAGCTTTACCCATTGTTTTGTATAGCATCAGAACCACTCCCAGGTCCCCTCTTAACCTGTCCCCTTTTGAAATTCTGTTTGGTCGACAACCGCACGTCATGATTAACCCTCAGGATGATTTGAAATGTAACAATGAAGTAACTGTAAAGTACTTGATTAACATGAGTAAACAGTTGAGGAATCAAAATGATAATCTGAAGTTGGTGATTCCTGATTTACCAGGTAGTAATTGTCATGACATTGAACCTGGGGATTATGTAATGATACGAAATTTTCTACGCTCAGGTTGTCTTATTGATAGATGGGAAGGACCATACCAGGTCTTATTGACTAGCACCACAGCATTGAAGGTTGCTGAGAGAGAGACTTGGGTCCATTCATCCCACTGCAAAAAGGTTGCCGATCCAGAAAAGTCCCGTGATAAGGAACAGACGGTAGAGGTTGTATCACTGGAGTGTCTGTTCCAGGAGGACTGAGGCGGCACCTGAGCCTTGAAGACCGAAAGCAGTTGTCGACTCCCTTCTCCCTTTTATTGTTTTTCTCCACTTCCCAGCCCCTCTCCCTTAAAATTTCTTTTTCCCCCTTCTCATTCTTCTCTATTTCCTCCTCAAAGATGGACTTGCCCCAAGAGACTGTGATCCGGATTTTGATGTTAACCATGATGTTGACCAGAGCAGTCTGTTCCGGCGAGAGTACCATAGAGGTCGAGAGAGGTTCTGGAATGGGTTCCGATTATGATGATGGAGGCGTAGTTTTCCAAGATCAACCGAACCAACAAGCAAAGGCGAGTATCAGAAAACGATCCGATAGAAGAAATTGTGATGGATTGTTAGCTGAAGAAAATTGTATCTGTAGGCTCTGTGATAATCTGGTTGAAGATGGATGCATAAAGAAATGCCAATCTAGTTTTAATATCCATATAGACCGGCATCCATTGAGTGACTATCACTCCTTAGTGGGTAACGTGTTAAACCAAACAGATTGTTGGGTATGCTCTCAAGTACCTCAGGGTCACAGCAAATCAGGGCTAGTACCATTTCCTTTAACGTTAGGGGAGGTACTTGAGCTAAGTGGTGGGAGACCGGTGGACCGGAGGTTTAACATCTCCAGCCCTCCTAGTTTGAAGCTCCACCAATACCATGTGGATAGGTCCCTCTTATGTTTTAACATCTCCAATCCCAGAAAACCGGGAAATTGGGAAGTGTCATGGAGCAACCTTACCATGACCTTTTCACACAGAGCAGATAGAATGCCTACAGATACAGAGCTCGTACGCCATATAGCCAGTAGAGGAAAATCTTTTCGGTATCGATATACCTTAGGAAATAGGATTACTAGAGTTGGAGAGGTATCACCAGGATACTGTGCACATATCGTACAAACCGATACGTGCATTAAGCAGATGGAAGAATTAGGGTCAGGAGATTTCACCTGGAAGGTTTGTAACATGGTCATGTCCTTCTCCGTCCCTTATGTTCTCCCCGATGACGCATATTTCATATGCGGGAGAAAGGCGTACAAGTGGCTTGCCCCAAACTCTGAAGGATTGTGTTATATTGGAAAAGTATTGCCTGAAGTGATGACTGTTACACATGACAAAATGAAGGACATACACCGTGGTGCCCAAGCTCCTTATACTCACACTCATTACGAGCACCGAGTTAAAAGACAACTGTCAGAAAGGTTAGAGCATCCGGCCTCTGATCTTATCCATGAATCCACCGGGATTCAGGTTCTGGTAGCGTTAGATTTCACTCGTACCGCTCGGGGAGTGATGAATTATAGATACATTTCCGCACTCGCCAATTTGTTAGATAATATCACTGAAATGTATGATGACACGTTTAGATACACTGGAAGAGAACTTCAAGCTTATAAAACAGAACTAGTTCAGCATAGGATGGTTCTTAATTATCTTACAGCAGTAACAGGCGGATATTGTGTTACATTGGCAACACAGTACGGCATAAAGTGTTGCACGTATATCACGAATAGCACCGAGGATCCGGTAGAGGTCATAGACCAAAAGATGGACGATATTCTCCAATTGAAGTGGGAATTTCGTCGAAAACACAATCTCACCCTTGCTGCTGTAGGTAATGAGCTGACTAGTTGGGTGTCATGGTTGAACCCGCGAAATTGGTTCTCCGGTTTGGGAGAATGGGCTCAAGGAGTCATAATGGATGTTGGAAAGTTTCTACTATGTATCTTGGGTGTCGTTATATCGATTGGATTGATATTTAGATGCGGGCAGGCTTTAATGAGGTGCAAACAAAGTACAAAAGTGATGAGCTTGAGGAGTGAGGAAACCGTAATTAACCTGGATTTGATTTATGACCCAATGATAGAAACCAGGATGTGATGAAAATGCGATTATACGGTCCGTTTCTTTCACCTGTTTTTCTGCTTTTCTCCAAGATACAAAGACCCCCTTTGGACGAGGAAGCTGACGAGACGAGATGTATACAGACAACGGATTGACCAAAGAAGAAGATTTGACAACTTTAAATATGGACACTTGATGAACTTTGCCATGGATCCCCAGTTTCCCTAGTATTTTTAAACTCACGCTAGCCCAACATTTTTGTAAATCTGATGGCACTGACAAAGCTTGTTGCTCATGCCTAAGGAGCAAAACAGCGCAAAGAAGACGACTCTCAACAGATACCGAACACAACTTCAACAACAGATGTACATTTCCCTGACATAGAATATCATTGCATTTGTCGTAAGTGTTCTTTATCTTCATCTCTACAACCCTCAGGTAACGACACACATAGACGATAGGGAATACAGGCACAGATATCAGCAACCACATACCTCCCCCATTCATGTATCATCAACTAAAATGTGCATCCCCATTTTGTTGCAACCACAGCCGAAATGAGCTCGGTAGAGTTTGACAGCCCATCCACAGACCTGTACCACAGGATAAGAAGGAATTCAAATGTATACTTCGCAATACCTCGAAGCTAGATTTACCACACGTACGGCACGATGATACATGACCCTCCAAACATGGACTCATACACACATGCTTCTACTTTCTCACTAGGTCATACCCTCTTCACACCTACTCCACTCTTCTCCCCTACCCAACCATGGAAATCAATTAACCCCTGACTTACATTTTTCTCCTTAAATGTTTTGTGGCAGTTATTATTGACTGCCAAAGGGTGGACTGTCAAAGTCAGAAAAATGTCTCAATGCACGTTGCCATATTTGCACCGCACACTGGTCCGCGCTGCGCGTGCGTACGCTCTCCCGTGGAGGCGCATACCCGCAATAGCGTGCACTCGCAGGCGCGGTATGCGTATTTACGGTAGAGTTTATGTAGTCGTAGCGTGCGACTCATTCGTTACAAATGTTCACAATTAATGTAGTTTATAGATCATGGTCCCTTTGATAGATTCTGAAAGTTTGGTTAAAATACAATGTCCCAGAGCTGAGGAATCCCTCTTTATATCGTACGAAGGGTCTAACAGGAATCATACAGCAGTGTTTGGTACCCATCGGAAGAGTATTTAATTAGCAATATTCCGGTGTTGGTTTGGAGCGTATTAATCGCTCGTGCGAATAGTTATGGACATAAGAAGTTTATGTCCATTTCTATTATTTACACATACTCAGGTATGCGGCGGGAAACCCAGTTTCCCACCCACCTGAGCAGTTGGAAATCGTCACAGCCCACCTGTATGAATCACCCTATGACCTTTTGTTATGATGCAGGGCCGAATTCCTTCGGCCAATGGACAATGGGATTGTAGGACCAGGAGATTGCATTGTGTGTGGGGCATAAATAGGCAGGCCGACCACATCCAGCTCTCACTCTCTCATCAACGGTTATCTGCTGATAGCCGGGAGCTGGATATCGAGGCGCAGGCGATCATACCCTTTGTGCGTAAGTTTCTCTCCGTTATCATTGTCTTTCTGTGAGCCAATTTCTCTCTCTCTCTCTCTCTCTCTCTCTCTGTTCTGTTCTCTCATATCTCCCCTAGACTAGGCTAGTATTGTATTGTATTAGATAGCATTGTATTGTATTGCATTTAGGTCAGAGTAGTATTGTCTTTTTGTATTTTAGTTCTGTGGTTAGGAAGTCTCTGTTATATTGTAGTGTATCATTTGTACTGTTATCCCCTTTTACAAGTATATTAGATATAATACAGTTAATAGGCTTTGGAACCTAAACCAGTATCTGTGTATTTTCTATAGTGTTAAGTGTTCACTTGAGCGTCGGTGACGCTCAAGCAGCTTTGTAGTTAGTCAGGTTACACAAGGTTGCACTTACACCCTGTACTCACATTAAGGTATTCTTTGTATTTCTTTGGTATAAGGTTTAAACATTAAGGTATAGCGTTGTGAGCGTCTGCGCCGCTGGTGATCTCCTCGTGGTCTCGAGCGTCCGCTACGCCATAGCGAATCATTACTCTAGTCATAACCAATAACGTGTCCTGTGATCACTGGGCCGTGAGCGAACGTGACGCTTGAGCGTCTCGCCTACGGCTGAGCGATCGCTACGCTAATAGCGTACCATTACGGTACTTCTTAAGCAAACAGCGTACAGTGTTCTTAGCTTCATAAAGGGTTGTTATACGACAAAGGAATTTAGCATTGTCACAGCCCAGGGTCTTTGAGCCGGTCCTGGCTCTTAAAATACCTGAAAAAATTGAGTAGGGGTCCCCTGTATTTTAAGAACCAGTACTTAGAGGGTCCCCCGTATTTTTGAAACCAGCACCGGGCTTCACTCCCAGGGAGGTAATGCTGCTGCTGGGGGACACATTTATACTGGTCCCATTGCTGACCAGCAATGTTTCAGCTGTTCAATGAGTTTTTGATGAGCATAAAACAAAAATGTGCTCTTAAGTGAGTGCACATTTACTGTATGTTACGAGGAGTGCCATCTTTGGTGCATTTATATATATATATATATATATATATATATATATTTACATAATTTTATTTATAGGGGCCCCCACAAGTTTTTTGCCCAGCACTGCACACACCTGTTCATAACACTTGAAGTGGTGCATAGTTTGTTTATTTAGTAAAGTTGGTGTTGGTTAGATATTTTACAGAACAAAGGCCCTCATTCCGAGTTGTTCGCTCGCAAGCTGCTTTTAACAGCTTTGCACACGCTAAGCCGCCGCCTACTGGGAGTGAATCTTAGCATAGTAAAATTGCGAACGAAAGATTCTCAAAATTGCGATTACACACCTCTTAGCAGTTTCTGAGTAGCTTCAAACTTACTCGCATCTGCGATCAGTTCAGTGCTTGTCGTTCCTGGTTTGACGTCACAAACACACCCAGCGTTCGCCCAGACACTCCTCCGTTTCTTCAGCCACTCCCGCGTTTTTCCCAGAAACTGTAGCGTTTTTTCGCACACACCCATAAAACGGCCTGTTTCCGCCCAGAAACACCCACTTCCTGTCAATCACATTACGATCACCAGAACGAAGAAAAAACCGTGAGTAAAATTCCTAACTGCATAGCAAATTTACTTGGCGCAGTCGCACTGCGGACATTGCGCATGCGCATTCGCGACTAATCGCTCCGTTGCGAAAAAAAAATAACGAGCGAACAACTCGGAATGACCCCCAAAATCACTTTAGTACTTGTCAGTGTTGTCACTATCACACAGTACACAATGGGGGTCATTCCGACCCGTTCGTACGCAGTGGTTCTTTGCTGCGGTGCAAATGGGTCAGAACTGCGAATGTGCGGCGTGTGCTTTGTGCACGCGCTTCGTTGCCCGGCGATGGACATCGCCAGGCAACGGAGCGCCCAGCGAAAAAAAAGACGCAGCGCTGGACGGAAGAAAATTGACAGCGGAGAGAGGCGGTCCGGGGCGGATACTCACCGTTGGAAGCCATTTTCGGGGAGTGGTAAGAAGAACGCAGGCGTGTCCAGGCGAACGGAGGGCGGATGTCTGACATCAGGACCGGGACCTTCATCGCTGGATCCATCGCACAGGGCTGGTCTTGTTTTGCAGGAAACTATTTAAGCATAGCAAGGCTGCACAAGCGATCGCAGCCCTGCTATCCTAAAATACACTCCCCCATAGGCGGGGTTTAGTTGATCGCAGCAGCACAAAAAGTTGCTGGCTGCGATCAACTCGGAATGACCCCCATTATACAGTAAGCACTTTCTTATTCAAGCAAGTTTCATGTGGGGCGCATCAAGAGACCAAACACTCATGTCAATGAGCCTACTGACAAATAATTCATAGATTTGTGATTCATTGTTGTGATTCATTGGTTACCATGGGCAACATCTCATCTTAAATAGAACTCCTGTGATAGTAAATTTACCCCTAAAGCTTCTTAAACAGAGATGTGGCGGTGCTGACAGAGCCTGCAATTAGGTATAAGCAAACTAGGCAAATGCCTAGGGCATTTGGAATGTCTAGGGGCACAAGCAGATTCTGCTGATTAAAATGATATGCGTCATGCCTATATTCTGTGTGTGACTGTATCTGCATACGAAATGCTACATTACAGTGTATTCCTGGAAAACACTGTAACATAACATTTCATATGCAGATACAGCCACAGTCGCACACAGAATATAGGCATGCTACATATCATTTTAAAGAGCAGAAGCTGCTTGTGCATCCTAGCCATATAGCAATGCAAATAAGATGCATTTTTGGCAAAAAAGGAGCCCGACTTTTTGGCAAAATAGGCATCTACTGCTGTATGGCGTATTGAGGCAAGATGTATGAGGACACATCTGTATCCAAGCAGAGGCAGAGGTCACAGTATCAGCTGCTGTGTGAGTGCTGTGTGTGTGTGGGTTAGTTCTTCAATAGTGTTTGGCAAACGTTTAAGGGGCATTATGTGTGTCATGTGCAGGGGTTAAAGTGAGCCGAAATGGGGCGGAACTGTGTTCCGTCAGTTCCACTCGAAGCTCACCTCACCTCCGGCTCACCTCACCCGATGTGTCCTGGCGCCGCACAGGGAGATGCTGGGCGGCAGCTGAGATTGTGTTATCAGCGGCACCCGGCTCTCCCTGCACAGTGGAAGCCGGCGGCAGGAGCTCAGTACTGAGCTCCAGCTTCCAGATCCCGGCTCAGTGCACGCTATGAGAGAGACGTCTCTCTCATAGTGCTGGGGAGCCGGATGCCAGGAGATCACAGCGGTCGGACGTGGGAGCGGGGCTTGGTAAGTATAGTGGCTTTTTTATTTTTAAACATGTGTGGGTGTACATCTACTGGGGCAAGCTACAGGGGACCAAACTACTGGGGGCAATCTACTGAGGGCAAACTACTGGGGGCAAGCTAAGGGGGGCTAACCACTGGGGGCAAGTTACAGGGGGCCAAACTACTGGGGAAAGCTACAGGGTGCCAAACTACTGGGGCAAGCTAAAGGGAGCCAAACTACTGGGGCAAACTACAGGGTGGCCAAACTACTGGGGCAAGCTACAGGGGGGCAAACTACTGGAGGGCAAGCTACAGGGGGCCAAACTACTGGGGCAAGCTACAGGGGGCCCAACTACTGGGGCAAGCTACAGTGGGGCCAAACTACTGGGGGCAGACTACAAGGGGCTAACTACAGGGGCACATTACTACTGGGGGCATAACTAGAGGGACGCATTACTACTGGGGGCATAACTACAGAGGCGCATTACTACTGGGGCATAACTACAGGGGCGCATTACTACTGGGGGCATAACTACAGGGGCGCAATACTGCTGGGGGCATTACTACTGGGGGCATAACTACAGGGGCTAAACTACTGGGGGAATTATTACATGGGGGCTAAACTACAGGGGGGCTAAACTATAAGGGGGAATTACTACTGGGGGCATAACTACAGGGGACATTACTACTTGGGGCAAACTACATGGGGCTAAACTACAGGGGCTAAACTACTGGGGCATTACTACTGGGGGGCTAAACTACATGGGGCAAACTACATGAGGACTAAACTACAGGAGCTAAACTACTAGGGGCACTGGGAGGTTAAACTAAAGTGGGGGTAAACTACTGGGGTCATAACTGCAGGGGCATTACCACTGGGGGCTAAACTACTGGGGGCTAAACTACAGGGTGCTAAACGACTGGGGGCATTACTACAGGCGACATTTCTACTGGGGGCATAACTAATGGGGGCACTACTAATGAGGGCATTGTAAAGGTAGCCCTTCATAAGGGGCATCACTCCTGGGGACATAAAGGGCACTACTACTGGGGGCATTGCATAAGGGGCACCACTACTATGGACTCTATTTAAGGGGCACTACCAGTACAGTGGACACTGCAGTGGACTGCAGTGGACTACAACTGTGGTCACTGTAAAAGGGGTGCTACTGCTGTGGGCATTGTGTATTAGGGGTGCTACTACTGTGGGCATTATTACTATTGTGTGACCACGCCCCTTTCTTTTTGAGACCACACCCCTTTTGCAATACCTTTACTGCATGGGCGCCGAGGGGACGGGGGGTGAGTTCCACCACCTCTCTAGGAACACTTTAACCACTGGTCATGTGTATAAATGCATTAATAATGTGCGGCATATGTGTAAGGGACATTATGTGTATAACGACATTAATAAAGGTTGGCATAATCTGTAAGGCGCATTATGTGTGTCATGTGTATAAATACATTAATAATGTGCAGCATATGTGTAGGTAACAATATGTGTGTCATTATGTTTATAAGAATATTAATAATGTGTGTAAGATGTGTACGGAGCATAACTGTGTGGTATTATGTGTATAAATGCATTACTAATGTATGGCATTATGTGTATAAGGTGCTCTACTGTGTGGCGTAACATACAGAAAGGGCACTACTGTGTGTTCTAATGTGTAAGAGGCAATTCAGTGTGATAAAAAGTGTAAATAAGGGGCACTACTGTGAGAAGTAACGTATACAGTATAATGTAAAGTGGTACTACTGTGTGATATAATGTGAATAAGAGACACTATCGCATGATATAAAGTTGCACTACTGTGTGGTGTAATTTGAATTGGGGGTACTGTTATGTGGCCATGGCCCTTCCCAGCAAGGACATGCCCCTTTTTGGGCTGTGTGCTGAATGTACGCACTGTTCCTATTTAAAATAATGGAAGTAGTAGCACCAAAATGAGGACTGCTATGGGTGAGGGGTGATGGTGCAGGAAAGGGGTGCAGGGTCAGAGGTGGAACCAGCGGTGGTGCTAGGGGGCACCCACCAAATACTTGCCTAGGGCATCTTATTGGTTAGGGCCGGCTCTGGGTGTTGCCCACAGTAAACAATAAGATTTTGTCTATCTAGTTCTAGAATGCAAATTAAATGACAGAATCTGATTGGTTGCTGTGAGCGCACCTCCACTTTTCATTATTAGTAAAGTTTAGTAAATTATTGTAAATCTACCCCCTGGAATCTTGGGTCATAACTTAGGAAGAAGAATTAATTTCTTAATGATGAGGACAGGGGTGGAACTAGAACTTTGTGGGCCTCATAGCAATATTTTGAAGGGGCTGCCAATGCTTCTAGAGAGACACCTCTCTCAACATCAGTTGTCTATTTTATGCCCCATTTATGTGCCCTAGTTCAATTTGTGCCCCATATATGTGCCCTAGTTCACTTTATGCCTCATAGTTGTGCCCAAGTTTATGTTATGTACCATTGTAGTGTGCTAGTTAATTTTATGCCCCATAGTAGTGCTCTAGTTTACATTATGCCACATTATTGTGCTCGCTTTTCACATTATTCCATAATCTAGTGCAACCTTCACTTTATACCACATTGTTTTATATCCAGTTTACATTATGACACGTGATGTTTCCAGATCACAGTATGCCACACTGTAGGCATACTGGGCCTGATTCAGATTTGGTTGGAGTTGCTATCACTGCTGCTTCCTTGGAAATTTCTCTGTTGGATTGTTTTCTGTTGAAAGTACTTGTAGTTGGTTTGATTGGTTATTGCTAATAAATTACTAATTTGCAAAACATTTTTAAACAGAAATAACTGCTGTGTGTTTGTTCTGCTGCTCTGTTGCTTAGTTTAGCCAGTCAGCCTTTGGGCTGTAACACACACTACGGTTTTTCCCGGATGGCAAAAAGCCGGACAAACTTTGTCCGGCTTTTTGCCATCCGGGAGAAACCGGCAGTGTCTGTCACACAGGACGGCTTTGAGCCGTGTGTGATGCTGTGCGCATGCGCAGCATCAGACACGGCTTCAGAAAAAACCGTTGTGTGTGAAAGCTCCCCTTCACACACATGGTTTACTGGCTCCAAAGACGGCCCGGCGGCCGCCCGGCCGCCGGACCTTCCAGTGGTGAGACCCGGCTGCAATCCGGGGCCGTGCAGTGTGAAGGGACCCTAGCCCTCACACTGTTAACTACAATGCCGGCACGGGAAAAAGCCGTCCGGCTTTTTCCCGGCCGGCAAAAACCGGGTAGTGTGTTTTAGCCCTTGGCCTATGTTAGTTAGAGTCACTGCAGCACCATACTGGTGTGTGTGGTCTGCACACACTGAAATATCCGTGTCAGGGGAAGGACAGGAGCTGGGGACTGCAACAGCACCTAAAGATGACTCAGCATTCACCAGCAGTACTAGGAATCTGGTAGAGAGCAGAGCAGGAGAGGAGAAAAGCCCAGAGACTATTACAGTATTAACTACCAACGTGTAAGAAGAGTTCCACTACAGATGAAGGACGCCACTCTCTAGCAGCACTCTGACCACTTTGTATTGTGAACTGCACTACAGAAAAGCTGGTTTGCTTGAAGTCAAGAAGAACTTCACAGGCTTGCGATTACTCATTAAATCCTTGGAGAATAACAGAATGTCATACAAATAGTCTATGACGTATTTTTATAGGAGGTTTTGGAAGATGCCTTTTGCATTCATATCCTGTACTTTTAAAAAACAGTGACTGCATTGCTTAATCCAAAAGGCATGACCAAATACACATAGTGGGCATCACGAGTGTTGAAGGCTCTCTGATCAACCTATGTTCAAGGTTCTCCTTGATATAATCAGTATCCACCTGGGCCTCTGGAAGTGACAGAGGAAAAACTCTTCTACAAAGAGGTTTTTTCCCTGGCAAATTGAATGGATAATCCCAATCCTGAGACCCCCAACACAAAATCTAAAGTTTATTCCATTCTAAAACAGGAGCCTGTTGATGTAACCACAGTAGACCCAAAATAATCAGAGTCTCAGCTGTAGAAGGCACATAGAAAAAGATCTGCTCCCTGTAGGAGGATGCCTATGCTGGGGCCTGTCCTGATTACCTCTAATCCGAACACAACTGAATTTAGGGTATCTGAGTCAATCCGAGCCGTGACTCGGTGTTTCCCAATAGGCTCGGATAGGCACATCTCATCCTCCTGGTGTCGAATTATCACAGGTTTTGGATTCTATATAAGCGAGCTGCAGCTGGGACTCTACACCATTTTACGCTGTTCTCAGGCACGCTGCTGCATGCTGTGCTGTGTCCATTCAGAAATATCTGTGCTGTGTCCATTAAGTGGTTCTACTGTGTCTCCAGTCTAATTCTGTCACACAGTGGTGCTGCACTGACTCTACAGGCTATAACCCACCCATTAGGTTCACATATAAGCATTAGTGTGTAGTCAGCTGGAAAAAAGTTTTTTTAAAAAGTTTAAAATAGTAAAAAATGTTTCATTTGTTTGTATTGTTCTGCAAACAACACCCCAGGAAGCTGTATCCCATTGCACTTTGTGCACTTCATGTACATATAAAAAAATGTACAAAGAAAAAAAAGGTACAAACTGAAAAAGGAATAAAAAATTATTGTTGTATAATTGGCTTATAATTTTCTGTCCACTGTACCCCAGTGCTCTTTGTTCACTTTATATACATATAAGAAAGGTCCAAAGCAATAAAAGTAAAAAGAAAAGAAAATGTATAATTTGTTTGTACTGCTCTGTGCACTTCACTCCAGTACACTGCAACCCAGTGCTCTTTCTTCACTTCATGTAAGCCCTGTGATTCTACACAGTGTGAGCTGAGTTGCCACTTAAATAAATAAAAATAAAAAATATATTGTTGTACCATGTGTCTGTACTGTACTGTGCACTCAGCCTACCCCAGTACACTCTGTACCCTAGTGCGCTTTGTTCACTTCTAGAGATGTGCGGCTGGCACTTTTCATGTTTTGTGTTTTGGTTTTGGCTCGGTTTTGCCAAAACCACCCTTTCGTGTTTTGGTTTTGGATCTGGATGATTTTTGAAAAAAATCACAGAATTTGGGGGTAATTTTGCTCCTACGGTATTATTAACCTGAATAACAATCATTTCCACTCATTTACAGTCTATTCTGAACACCTCACACCTCACAATATTGTTTTTAGGCCTAAAAGTTGCACCGAGGTGGCTGTATGACAAAGCTAAGTGACACAAGTGTGCGGCACAAACACCTGGCCCATCTAGGAGTGGCAGTGCAGTGGCAGACAGGATGGTAGATTTAAAAAATAGGCCACAAACAGCCCATGATGCAAAGAAGAAAAGAGGTGCAATGAGGTAGCTGGATGGCCAAGCTAAGCGACACAAGTGTGTGGCACAAACATCTGGCCCATTTAGGAGAGGAATTGCAGTTACAGACAGGTTGGCACTTAAAAAAACTAATCCCCAAACAGCACATGATGCAAAAAAGAAAAAGAGGTGCAAGATGGAATTGTCCTTGGGCCCTCCCACCCACCTTTATCTTGTATAAACAGGACATGCACACTTTAACAAACCAATCATTTCAGCGACAGAGTCTGTCATATGACTGTGGCTGAAATTACTGGTTTGTTTGGGCCCCCACCAAAAAAGAAGCAATCAATCTCTCCTTGCACAAACTGGCTCTACAGAGGCAAGATGTCAACCTCATCCTCATCCTCCGATTCCTCACCCCTTTCACTGTATACATCCTCCTCCTCCTCCTCCTCACAGAGTATTAATTCGTACCCACTGGAATCCACCATCACAGGTTCCTGTGTACTTTCTGGAGGCAATTGCTGGTCAAGGTCTTCCCAGAGGAATTTATAATTCATTTTGATGAACTTCATCTTCTCCACATTTAGTGGAAGTAACCTCCTATGCCGATTGCTGACAAGGTTACCGGCTGCACCAAACACTCTTTTGGAGTACACACTGGAGGGGGGGGGGGGGGGGGAGGGCAACTTAGGTAAAATAAAGCCAGTTTGTGCAAGGGCCTCCAAATTGCCTCTTTTTCCTGCCAGTATACATACGGACTGTCTGACATGCCTACTTGGATGCTGTCACACATATAATACTCCAGCATTCTTTCAATGGTGACAGAATCATATGCAGTGCCAGTAGACATGTCAGCAATCGTTGGCAGGTCCTTCAGTCCGGACCAGATGTCAGCTTTCGCTCCTGACTGCCCTGCATCACCGCCAGCTGGTGGGCTAGGAAATCTTATCCTTTTCCTTGCAGCACCAGTGGCGGGAGAAATTGAAGGACGAGCTGTTGACAGGTCACGTTTCCGCTTGAGTTGACAATTTTCTAACCAGCAGGTCTTTGCACCTCCGCACACTTGTGTCTGCTGGAAATAGAGATACAATGTAAGCTTTAAACCTAGGATCGAGCACGGTGGCCAAAATGTAGTGCTCTGATTTCAGCAGATTGACCACCCTTGAATCCTAGCAAAGTGAATGAAGGGCTCCATCCACAAGTCCTACATACTTTGCGACATCGCTCCGTCTTAGCTCCTCCTTCAATTTCTCCAGCTGCTTCTGAAAAATCCTGACGAGGGGAATGACCTGACTCAAGCTGGCAGTGTCTGAACTGACTTCACGTGTGGCAAGTTTGAAGGGTTGTAGAACCTTACACAAAACAGAAATCATTCTCCACTGCGCTTGAGTCAGGTGCATTACCCCTCCTTTGCCTATATCATAGGTGGATGTATAGGCTTGAATGGCCTTTTGCTGCTCCTCCATCCTCTGAAGTATATAGAGTGTTGAATTCCACCTCATTACCACCTCTTGCTTCAGTTGATGGCGGGGCAGGTTCAGGAGTGTTTACTGGTGCTCCAGTCTTCGGCACGCAGTGGCAGAATGCCGAAAGTGGCCCACAATTTTTTGGCCCACCAACAGCATCTCCTGCACACCTCTGTCTCATTTTTAAAAAAAATTCTGCACCACCAAATTAATTGTATGTGCAAAACATGGGACGTGCTGGAATTTGCCCACATGTAATGCATGCACAATATTGGTGGCATTATCCGATATCACAAATCCCAAGAAGAGTCCAATTGAGGTAAGAAATTCTGCGATGATGTTCCTCAGTTTCCGTAAGAGGATGTCAGCTGTGTGCCTCTTAAGGAAAGCGGTGATACATAGCGTAGCCTGCCTAGGAACGAGTTGACGTTTGCGAGATGCTGCTACTGGTGCCGCTGCTGCTGTTGTTGCTGCTGGAGGCCATACATCTACCCAGTGGGCTGTTACAGTCATATAGTCCTTAGTCTGCCCTATTCCACTTGTCCACATGTCCGTGGTTAAGTGGACAGTGGATGCAACCGCATTTTGTAGGACACTGGTGACTCTTTTTCTGATGTCTGTGTACATTCTCGGTATCGCCTGCCTAAAGAAGTGGAACCTAGATGGGAATTGATACCGGGGACACAGTACCTCAAACAATTCTCTAAGTCCCACTGAACTAATGTTGGATACCGGACGCACCTCTAACATTAACATAGCTGTCAAGGCCTCAGTTATCCGCTTTGCAAAAAGATGACTGCTGTCATATTTCATCTTCCTCACAAAGGACTGTTGGACAGTCAGTTGCTTAGTTGAAGTAGTACAAGTGGCCTTCCAACTTCCCTTTGGGATGACGATCGACTCCCAGCAGCAACAACAGCAACAGCAGGCATACCACTCAAGGATCCTATGGAGGACTCTTTTTCTGACGTCTGTGTATATTCTCGGTATCGCCTGCCTAGAGAAGTGGAACCTAGATGGGATTTGATACTGAGGGGACATTACGTCCATCAATTCTCTAAGTCCCACTGAACTAATGGTGTATACCGGATGCACGTCTAACACCAACATAGCTGTCAAGGCCTTAGTTATCCGCTTTGCAACAGGATGACTGCTGTCATATTTCATCTTCCTCACAAAGGACTGTTGGACAGTCAATTGCTTACTGGAAGTAGTACAAGTGGTCTCCCGACTTCCCCTCTGGGATGATGATCAACGCCCAGCAGCAACAACAGCAGCGGCAGCAACAATAGGCGTACCACTCAAGGATCCTAAGAGGAATCCCGGTTAGGAGAGCACTCCTCAGTCTTGCCAGTGACATGGCCTGCAGGACCACGGATGTTACTGACGGAGGAGGAAGTTGACGTTGAGGGAAATGGTGGTGTGGCTTGCAGGAGCTTGGGTACAGGAGGAAGAAGGTATATAGGTGTCAGTGGACTGCTTACGCTCTTACCCAAAGTTTCACAACTTGACACTGACTTCTGATGAATGCGCAACAGGTGACGTATAAGGGAGGATGTTCCTAGGTGGTTAACATCCTTACCCCTACTTATTGCAGATTGACAGAGGCAACAGATGGTTTGACACCTGTTGTCCGGATTTGAGGAGAAATAATTCCACACCGAAGAAGGGGCTTTTTTGGTGGTTTGTCCAGGCATCACAATGGGCTTCTTCATCCCAAGGACAATAGGTGTCTCCCCCAGTGCCTGACTTAAACAAACCACATCACTATCAGAATCCTCATCGTCAACTTCCTCCTCAGCGCCAGCAACACCCATATCCTCATCCTGGTGTACTTCAACAGTGACAGCTTCAATTTGAATATCAGGAACTAGACTGTGGGTGCTCCTTCCAGCACTTGCAGGGGGCGTGCAAATGGTGGAAGGAGCCACCTCTTCCCGTCCAGTGTTGGGAAGGTCAAGCATCTCATTTGATGACACACTTGGACTTTCCTTGGGGATTTGTGATACCATCTCAGAACGCACAGTTCTTTTCTGTGCTCTTTCCAGCTTAACTCTTTTAATTTTTCTAGCGGGAGGATGAGGGCTTCAATCGTCATGTGAAGCTGAATTACTAGCCATGAACATAGGCCAGGGCCTCAGCCGTTCCTTGCCACTCCCATAGGTGTGCGCAGGGGGGGTGCCTGGTGCGCACAGGCACCCCCTAATGTCTGACACCCACATGCCTGATGCAGCGATCGCCGAGCAGGCTGTTTACTGTCCCCTCTGCGCTGCACCCTGTCAGGATTGCATTACTGACCGGACGCCTGGGTTAATCAAGGGTGCCACTGCCACCGGCTTTCAAACTCCCGGCTCCACCTCCATTTACAAAAACAGCATGATGTGACGTGATTACGTCATGCTGCTCGCACGCCCACCCGTCACACCCGCCACCTCTCTCCTTCCATGCTATGCCAACGCCAGCCACTGATGAGGATCAGCATGCAGCCAGCGTTCCTCTTAGGAAGACAAATTCAATACTGGCAGGCGGTCGGCAGCAACATTGACACGTCACTCGTTTTTCCAGCAGCGGCAGTACTAGTCTGCGACTGTCAGTGTCAGTGAGTGACTGCCTTGTTAGTAAGCTGCTGCAGCTTGCAGGGGAAAGAGAGGGGGAGCCAGACCAGGCTGAGGAGGAGCAGTGTAATTGCAGCGAGTGCCATCAGGGGTGTTTATTTGTTGCACACCACAACATCTGACAATGTATCTGCTTTATTAGGATCAGTACAAGGGTGGATATTTTATATTGCGTTGACCGTCAATAGATGGTGCTAGACACACCCCTCCAACGGTGCACCCCCTAATAAAATGTGCTGCGCACGCCTATGGCCACTCCGTGTCGTAAATGGCATATTGGCAAGTTTATGTTTCTCCTCAGATGATTTAAATTTCTTATTTTGGTTCTTTTTACTGAACTTTGGCTTTTTGGATTTTACATGCCCTCTACTATCACATTGGGCAGCGGCCTTGGCAGACAACATTGATGGCATTTCATCGTCTATGTCATGGCTAGTGGCAGCAGCTTCAGCACTAGGAGTAAGTGGTTCTTCTTAATCTTTCCCTATTTTATCCTCAAAATGTTTGTTTCCCATTATTTTTTGGGAGTTATATGAGACAATATGTGGCACAGGAATGATTGGAATGACTGATGGACAGGACACTACCACTGGTCTGATGCAGCACAACACAACAACACTGTAAGGGACTTGTGGTTGTTGTTATAATTATTATACAGCAGCAGTGGACATATCGCAGCAGCGTATATCGTCACTGGACTGACTGATGAACAGGACACTACCACTGGTCTGATGCAGCACAACAAAACAACACTGTAAGGGACTTGTGGTTGTTGTTATTATTATTATACAGCAGCAGTGGACATAGAGCAGCAGCGTATATCATCACTGGAATGACTGATGAACAGGACACTACCACTGATCTGATGCAGCACAACACAACAACACTGTAAGGGACTTGTGGTTGTTGTTATTATTATACGGCAGCAGTGGACATTTAGCAGCAGCATATATTGTCACTGGAATGACTGATGAACAGGACACTACCACTGGTCTGATGCAGCACAACACAACAACACTGTAAGGGACTTTTGATTGTTCTTATAATTAATATACGGCAGCAGTGGACATATCGCAGCAGCGTATATTGTCACTGGACTGACTGATGGACAGGACACTACCACTGGTCTGATGCAGCACAACAAAACAACACTAAGGGACTTGTGGTTGTTGTTATAATTATTATACGGCAGCAGTGGACATATAGCAGCAGCATATATCGTCACTGGAATGACTGATGAGACAAGACACTACCACTGGTCTGATGCAGCACAACACAACAACACTGTAAGGGACTTTTGGTTGTTCTTATAATTAATATACGGCAACAGTGGACATATAGCAGCAGCGTATATCGTCACTGGAATGACTGATAAGACAGGACACTACCAATGGTCTGATGCAGCACAACACAACAACACTGTAAGGGACTTGTGGTTGCTGTTATTATTTATACGGCAGCAGTGGACATATAGCAGCAACATATATCATCACTGTAATGACTGATGGACAGGACACTACCACTGGTCTGATGTAACACAACACAACAACACTGTAAGGGACTTGTGGTTGTTGTTGTTATAATTATTATATGGCAGCAGTGGACATATAGCAGCAGCATATATCGTCACTGGAATGACTGATGGACAGGACACTACCACTGGTCTTATACAGCACAACACAACAACACTGTAAGGGACTTGTGGCTGTTGTTGTTATTATTATTATACGGCAGCAATGGACATATAGCAGCAGCGTATATCATCACTGGAATAACTGATAAGACAGGACATTACTACTGGTCTGATGCAGCACAACACAACACCACTTTATACAGCTACACTGTGTCATGATCCGGGTAATTCATCACCATTTCTTACCTTCCAAGAGTCTCCTGAGACTGGCCCAGTGCTCCAAGCCTGTTTTCCACCTGCGCTGTCTGCGTACAGCACACTGTGTAACATGGCCTCTGTCTCTCACATGCTAAAGTTCAAACAGACTTTCCCTCCAGATTCTAACATGGGCACAGTTATGGATTCATCACATGTTGCTTTACAGCCTCTCAGCTGCACTCTGGACTCTGCCTGATTACCCAACAGCTGCACTCTGGATTCTGCCTAATTATCCATCCAATCCCTGCTCACCAGCTGGGATAAATATCCTGCTCCAGGGCTGTATAATTGTAAGTGCTTTGTTTGTCAAACCTTGTACACATGTTTCTCCTGTCTGTGGAATCTACAGTTCGAGTCTCCAGGTATTCCAGCTCCTGTGTTCAACTCCTGTGATTCAGCACCACTTAGAGACCCACACCGGTTACCAGCTTGCGGTGCAGCCTGACATCCAT
Source organism: Pseudophryne corroboree (assembly GCF_028390025.1). Lineage (NCBI taxonomy): Eukaryota > Metazoa > Chordata > Amphibia > Anura > Myobatrachidae > Pseudophryne > Pseudophryne corroboree. The sequence continues at coordinate 215,875,897 of NC_086444.1, forward strand.
TGTTTCAGTTCTGCTGTGATACCTACATCGGCTTTCAGCTTCCAGCGTTGGACTCTGTTCCGCTTCCAGCAGTGTTTGGTATCTCTTCACTCCCGTTGTTTGCAGCTCTCCAGCTACAACAGTGTTCCGCCATCAATCTACAGCTACATCGGTGTTCCGCCATCGATCTCCAGCTACATCGGTGTTCCGCCATCGATCTCCAGCTACATTGGTGTTCGCCATCGATCTCCAGCTCCATCGGTGTTCCGCCATCGATCCCTAGCTCCATCGTTGTTCCGCCATCGATATCCAGCTTCATTGTTGTTCCACCATCGATACTCATCACCATTGATAATCATCACTATCGATACTCATCACCATCGATACTCACCATCGGACTCTAACCTCATCGGTGAGTTCTGCTACACCTTCCCGTCTGGTCTGTTTCCATCTGGCATCCCTGGCAGTTCTCCTGTGTTCTTCTCAACCTCTGTGCATCTATCTCAACTCCAACTCTCAGAGTATAACCTGCTGGTCAGTACCTGCTTGTTTCCCTCTACAGTGGTTAGTTGTGGCCAACAGACATTAGATCACCGGGTCTTGCAGTGACTTTATTACCAACTCATTCTATATTGCCACAATATCCTTCTACCACTGTGCTAAAGGAACTGTACTGTTGTTTTCATTGCACAATCTACCGTTGAATTACCTGAACTGCCTAGGTGTATCAGAATTGTGTGTTTAATAAACAGACTTTATTTTACCACGTTGTCTTCGTCACGCCTTCGGGCTTCAGTGCCTAATCCTCTGCATGTCTAAGAACCCTATCCAACCATCCCGGTTCATTTACACTCGAGCCCCTACAACTGAGGCCTCCCCAGGTCAGCCTCAGCCCTCAGTATTGACATGCTGGATATATGGCAACAGAGGACACCAACACTGTGACTGGCTGGACTGATGCTGCACAATACACTGACCACACTGGACTGGACAGCACTACACAGCACCACTTTATATAGCTACACTGGATATATGGCAGCAGAGGACACAACACTGTGACTGATGCAGCCAGGGCCGGCGCCACCACTAGGCAGCTGCCTATGAGCGCTGGCCACTGGAGGGCGGCGATGCTTTGTTTATTCCCTGCCTTAGCTCTGCTGAGCTTCACAGCTGAGCAGGGATGCTGCACCGCCCAACTGTAATCAGCCGGCACTGACAGTGAGTAAAAGGTGTGTGTAACGCATCGGGCAATAAGCAGGGTGGCTCTTACGTTAAATGTTATTAGCACTGCCACTGTCTGCTCACTGCTTCTTTCACAATAGTCCCCCCCCTCCGTGATGATACCCTACATATACCCGCCCAGCACCATGACAGCCCTCTCCCGCATGTTGCTCTCTCCTGCGATTGCATCCCACCCGCCCCCTTCCCGCGATTACATGCCGCCCTCCCCCTCCCGCGATTACATCCCGCTTGCAATTACCCCCCCTCCCGCATGTTACCCCATGCTGGTAGCGACGGGAGTGAGCCCGCAGCGGAGGGTGGAAATGTTCACGGTGGAGGCGTGGAGCACATCAAGGAGGTGTTGCAGAGCCGACGGTGTGAGGCCAGCAGCCGCAATCCGCACCTCTGCCTCCGCTGCTGCTTGCCTCCCGGCGCTCCCAGGTCCCTGCAGCCTTTTCCTGGTTGTAAATTGACAGCCTTCGCTTCCTGCCTGTAAGGAGCGGAGGTGGAGCCTTACCACTGCCAGTCCTCTGGCGGTGCCCGCTCCCCCTCCTGGTCACATGCAGCGGCTTACCACGGGGGCTGCGGCTGCTGTACGCTGTGCTGCGGGCTTGAGTTTAACGCTGGTGGTAAGTGCTGTGGGGAAGGGTGAGCAGCCTAGGAGCGGGTGGCTGAACTTGGGTGGTTGCTTTCCTTGTGTGTTTTCTCGGAGTGTCATGGGCTTGTAGCCCGACCTAAGTGGTTGTTTCAGTAGTGGATGGCTGAAACAACCACTGAGGTCGGGCCTCAAGCAGAAGTAGCTGGTACACCACAGGTAGCAGCAGTGCCTGCACAATAGCTTCATGTTGTATTTTCATAGATCCTTAGCTTGGTCTTGTTGTGAGTGGCGCTGCCCTGATATTCCCAGCGCCACTCACAACTAGACCAAGCTAAGGATCTATGAGAATACAACATGAAGCTATTGTGCAGGCACTGCTGCTACCTGTGGTGCACCCGTTATTTCTGGGCTCATCATGTCAAGCTGCCTAAAACATCTGCTTTGGTCAAAAGCACTTATACAAGTGAGCTGAGCCAGGGCTACGTGATATAAGGCTAGAAATGAGAAAACACACCGGCATCCCAATCTCAGCACTGCCGACAAGGGTGTAGACAGTACCCTAACCTCTTTCCCCTTATCCCTAACCCTCCCACTCACAGCCTAACCCTAACCTCCCCCCAGTAGTTCTTAAACCTAATCCCCCCTTACCCACAGCCTAAACCTAACCCGCCCCCCTTGTGCCTAACCCTACCCCCCCTCTCTGCAGCCTAACCCTAACCTCCCATAGCCTAACCCCCCCCCCTGAGTGTGCTTAAACCTAACCCCCCCTCCCGCACGCTAAACCTGTGGTGGCAGTGCATACTTAATTACGTAGTCGGAATCCCGATCTCCTTGTGATGCCGGCATCGGTATTCTGGTGGCTGTCGGGATTCCGGCGTCAGTATTACGGCTGCCGGGATCCTGAACGCATACCTCTGGTATGATAACAGCCCAGCAGCATTGTCACCCTCTCGCCCTCCTCCCGCAACACTTTTGTAGTGTCTAAATCCAGTCTGTGGCTCCTATCATAGCAGCACCATAAACCCATTACATATCTAAAATATATTATTTAATAATGTGTTTAAAAAACAGGACAATAAATTATTCTAATCATAATTGCCAAGTGCTCTACCTGGTGCAATGTGTATAATGGCATGCTCTACCTGGTGCATTGTGTATAACGGTGTGCTCTACCTGGTGCATTGTGTATAACGGCGTGCTCTACCTGGTGCAATGTGTATAACGGGGTGCTCTACCCGGTGCAATGTGTATAACGGCATGCTCTACCTGGTGCAATGTGTATAACGGCGTGCTCTACCTGGTGCAATGTGTATAACGTGGTCTACCTGCTTTCATTGTGTATGATGGGCTGGAGAATGGGTACTGGTGTGTGTGCTTTTGGTTGGGGGGGGGGGGAGGGGTTTACGAGCAGGCTGCAGTTTTGCCTAGGGTGACGAGAAACCTTGCACCGGCCCTGGATGCAGCACAATACACTGACTACACTGGACTAGACTGCACAACACAATGGCAGGTGAAGACATTGACCTAGGACGACGAACCTTCGGCAATGCATTACTACCTTGGGATAGAACATTTTCTATACCCAAGCATTTTCAATTTCTAAAATCGCCCATTTTCACTACACCCTAGTATAGAGCCATCCATCCATTGTTAAACTGACCCTGGTGGCACCCGTACTTGATCTTTTCGAGTCTATAGTTCTGCAAGAATCTCTTGTGTTGCATACCCATCTACAGTATTGGTGCAGTTGGTGCCCTTGTGTTGCACACCCCATCAGCCAAATTTTGGCATGACAGAATGGTTCCACAGATGTGCTAGTTACTAATTTTCAATCCATTCCAGATAAGCTTACAAGCTAACGCGGCAGCTCTTATATAAACCTTTAAATACAACTTATTCCCATTATTTCCTTTGTAGACTGTCTCACTGATAGTAGGTTTATTATAGATATTTGTGCTTATTATACTTTTGTATCAGGGGCGTCGGAATGGGGGGGGGGGCAAGGGGGCATCCGCATCCACCCGGACCTGTAGCCGCCACAAGGCAGCTTCAGCGCTGCCCGCACTGTATTAGCACTCTGAGTGGCGCCGCATATAGAGGGCGATTTAGACGCGATAGAGGCTGTGTCCCTACTGTATAACTAACTACAGCACTCACTGATCACAGTGATCAGTGTTGCTGCAGACGTGGCTCTTCCTCTGGTTAGTCTTCAGTGCATATGTAATGAGGGTTGGGGCATCATGACGTCACACCGCTCATTACAATATGCGGAAATTGTGCTGGGGCAGGACGCAACATTCGAGTGGAGAAAGTGCAGTTTGAAGAACGCGTTGGTCACCAGCGCCATCATATCCCAGGGGCCTCTTATTTAGGTATGTTGCATGCTCTCTCCCTGCCTCTCCCTCCGTGTGCCTCTCACCTGCTCTCTCCCAGCCTCTCCGCCATGTGCCTCTCACCTGCTCTCTCCCTGTCTCTCCACCCATGTGCCTCTCACCTGCTCTCTCCCCCCGTGTGCCTCTCACCTGTTCTCTCCCTGCTTCTCACCTGCTCGCCCCCTGCTTCTCACCTGCTCTCTCCCCCCGTGTGCCTCTCACCTGCTCTCTCGCTGCCTCTCCCCCCCATGTGCCTCTCACCTGCTCTCTCCCTGTCTCTCCCCCATGTTCCTCTCACCTGCTCTCTCCCCCCGTGTGCCTCTCATCTGCTCTCTCCCCCCGTGTGCCTCTCACCTGCTCTCTCCCTGCTTCTCACCTGCTCTCTCCCACGTGTGCTTCTCACCTGCTCTCTCGCTGCCTCTCCCCCCATGTGCCTCTCACCTGCTCTCTCCCTGTCTCTCCCCCATGTTCCTCTCACCTGCTCTCTCCCCCCGTGTGCCTCTCACCTGCTCTCTCCCTGCTTCTCACCTGCTCTCTCCCCCGTGTGCCTCTCACCTGCTCTCTCCCTGCCTCTCCCCCCATGTGTCTCTCACCTGCTCTCTACCTGCCTCTCCCCCCACATACCTCTCACCTGCTCTCTCTCTCTCTCTCTCTCTCTCTCTGTCTCTCCTCTGTGTACCTCTCACCTGCTCTCTAACTGTCTTTCCCTCATGTGCCTCTCACCTGCTCTCTAACTGTCTTTCCCTCATGTGCCTCTCACCTGCTCTCTCCCTGTCTCTCCCCCATGTACCTCTCACCTGCTCTCTCCCGTGTACCTCTCACCTACTCTCTCCCTATCTCACCCCCTGTGTGCCTCTCACCTGCTCTCTCCCTATCTCACCCCCCCCCCCTGTGTGCCTCTCACCTGCCTCTCCCCCCATGTGCCTCTCACCTGCTCTCCCCATGTGGGGTATGAGATTACTGTGTGTGATGTGTTATATGGGTTTGTTTTTTTTAGAGAACTGTGAATGAGTTATTATATTGGGAGCAGAGGCTACCAGTGTGATACCTACTGACTGCTTCTGCCACCAGTTACCAGTATAATAGTGAGGGGCTGGGAGGAAATTCCCAGGGCCCTATCCCACTGGGACTCATTTCACTGTCAATCTTACAGCTGGCTGCTAGCTACATTGCCTTCCGAGTCACCCACTGACTCCCTGTACCCTTGGGGTTACTATTGGGTGGCCATGCAGCTTCTTTTTTGCCTTCGTCGCATGCTGCCCCTTTACAAAGTTTATCCCATCAAGTGGCACAAAAAAATCTATATACGCTTACCAAAAATAATTAAGCTGGGGCTGGCCCTGCTAGCAGCGGTGTGTCCGGCACCGGTACTATTACTTTACACAGCAGGCAGTGCTGAATCTTCCTTCCCCATGTGCTCCGCCAACCCCACCTCATTTCCTGAAGTGTCTATGCTCTGCGGAGACGTGCTGCTCGTGACAGCAGAGGTAAGCAGCAGCATAGCTGCTGGCTGTGGGGAAGGAGTAGTTAGAGGAGCAATAAGGAGGAGGAGGCGCTCTATCTAGCAGATGTGTATTATGGGCTATATCTGGCGTAATATGTAACGTGTAATGTGCTCTACCAGGTGTAATGTGTATAATAGGCTCTACCAGGCATAATGTGTAACATGGCTAAACAAAGAGAGTGTGAAACCGCACTAGACCTGTGGAAAGTGACCACAGACAATTTCAACTCACTAGGAGTTGTTTAATGGTGTCTAAACCAACATAGAGGCTCTTGGTGAAATACCTATGGCACTGGGTTGGTGGTGCTCCCGGAAAATTAGTTCAATAAACTAAGAAAAAGGATCGACCTACAAGAGAGCAGGGCAAAAAAAGACTAAAAAGCCTGACCCGGGGCACACTTTTATTATCTATAATTTAAAATTTAACTTTTATTATCGCTTGATAAAACTGTGAATTACACAACAAACACTAGGTATAGTAGACAATTTAGTACATGCAAAAATATAAGGTCAACAGACCATTATTCAGGATAAGGTCATGGGACCAATTTAGTACATGCAAAGATATAAGGTCAACAGACCATTATTCAGGATAAGGTCATGGGACCATTCATAAAGGTATAATCAAAGATAAATATATTTTAGTGGGGCAGACCTTTAACTGCCACGAGCGAAAATATTGTTCAGTAATAGTACTCTAAATAATCATGCGGAAAAAATATTTATTAGGCCAGATATCAATGATATCATATGTAAGTGGGCTGGTTTACCGCATGAACTTATCGAGCACCAAAATCAGATTATAAACTCTCCCCTGGTATGTAACCAATTATCACAGTAGCAAGGAGAGTGGACTTCCCTGTGTGCGACTTCTAACCATCAGATATCAAAAACCCCAAAAGCTTCCATATATAATTCATATGTATGCCATATCATAAATGCAGGTAAATAAACAGGAATCTGTATATTTCCAAACCCAATTGCATGTGCATAGGACTGCGGGGTCTCCATTTTGGGTGACACAGCTCCAACAGGATGATGCACACTTTGTAGTTTGTGTAGAATTAATACGTGCCTCAAAACAACATTCAAAAATTCCTATGCAAAATATAATTTATAATCAGTTAGGATATGGGATTGGAAAGTATCATATATCATTGATTTCAATACAAATTTCATACCAATCAGTATACCCTTATATGGAAGCAGAGAGATGATACAGCACATTGATCATGCTTAAATTTTGTCACTGTGTGAAGTTTATATGTGCTTCAAATCACATCAAAAAAACATTGATTTCATCCCAGTGTGGAGTTTGTATGTGCTTCCAACCACAGAAATTGGATAAGCAGTCAGTTTCTCTTGAAGAATAACCCCCTATGGGAATTAAATGCACAATTTTGAATATCCTATATCAATATTATATATACAGCATAAGGAATAATTCTCCTCAAATCACAGCTGGAAATAAATGAACAGTAGCTCTCCTCATGAAGAATACCCCTTAATGGGAAAAATGCATAGTTTAGGATGCCCTATATAGGTGTTTTAATTCAACATGGAGAACACTTCATGGATAAATTTCCTTGAATGAAAATAGGAAAAATACCGGGGTATAGGAAGGTGCAGGCCTTCTGCTGTCTAAAGCATCTGCTTATAGCATCGAATGTCAGGATGAGAGGGGTCTGCCTCCTTCACCGCGGTATTGAAATAGGAGAAATAGAGGTACCTACTTCTGCTTTTCCAATATTGCTGCTCAGAGCACTCTGTTGCTAAAACATTGCAGAATAGCCCGGCTGCTGGAATAAGAGAGTGTGTACATAGAAAGGAAATCACACAGTTATCCAGTTGAGATAAAGAAGAAAATAGTACCAAAGTACTTGAAGGGTTGAACCTTCTGCTTTCCCCATATCTGCTGTCAGCATCGAATATTGGGATGAGAGGGGCCCATTCCCTTCACCTTGGTATGAAACAAGACAAGTAGAGGTCTCAATTCTGCTTTTCCAATATTGCTGCTCAGAGCCCTCTGTTGCTTTATAACATTGCAGAGTGGCCCGGCTGCTGGAATGAGAGGGTGAGTACCTATATGAATAGGAAATAGTCAAAGAGCTGTATATTATAAATCCACAGGTCTCTCTGTGTTTGGATATAGGGATTAACTATTCAAAACATGTGTAAACTGCTAATTAGTGGAATTGGCACAAGGAGTATATTGTACATGGATTAATCTAAAGCATTATGGTACCTGTGGTACACCACTCCAAAGTTAGCTATCTGCTGCAAGCCTCCCATGCAATGTTAATAACTAACACATTTATCCTGTACTCAGACATTGTGCATGCATGAAGTCTATTCTATATTAACAGCAGTCAGGAGTATATTGTACATGGATAAATCTAAAGCATTATGGTACCTGTGGTACTCCACTCCAGAATTAGCTATCTGCTGCAAACCTCCCATGCAATGTTAATAACTACCACATTTGGCCTGTACTGTAAAGCATGCATGTAGTCTGTTCTATATAATCAGCAGTCTGATAGTAATGTGATACATCAGACTGTGATTTGCGCTGGCTATATGGTAATCATGCAAGTTCTGGTGTGACTTATCTGTGAGTGGAAGAGCTGGTATAGCACAGGTGACAGGCATCTGATGGTCTGCGCACGCTGGGAAGCCGTCGGCGTCCGGGGTCCGCAACCGGAAGTCGGACCCGGCTTACCGTAACCGGAAGTAAGACGTACGTTTCGCTCCTAGAGCTTGGTCACTTGGTCGCCTAGTAGCACTCCTGCAACCAGGGAGTTTTTATTCAGTCCGGCGGCCATTTTGGGTGGGATTAGACCACTTTGTTAAAGGACATTTTTAGCTCCATAATGTGAACTTCTATCATTCTAGCCGTTTTCCATAGCAGTAGTGATGCATGTAAATTGATAGATAAGCTTATACATATTATAAGAACAGTGAAACAAATTTCCTTGGCGCAAAGCCGCCTGTACACTTCTGGTGTCAAAATAAATGTCACCACATTTATAGAACACAGATATACAACAATAATTAGACACCAGACTGTGTCCTGGGCGCTTATAAGATAAGTGATATAAGAAAAAAGATATAAAATATATACAATACGTTCCTCATAAAGATGGATGACCTCAGAATTAATTCACTCCTTATGTGAATATTATGATCTCGTCCAATAGAATTGAGTCGAGGTTATCCGTACATGTGAAACAAAAAAATAACACGCAATGTGTGATATTGCTAATAGTCCAGAAATGAGACAGTTATAAAACAGATGAAATGAACGGTGATCCACAATTGTCTCGCGTACCCCACTCACACTGAGCAATGTATAGATGTGCCCATAAAGGTATCTTTCAACGCAATGATGTTAGCAGCATCCAAGTGACTAAACATAAGGTGTGATGAATTAGTCATACATAGGCGTACCAAAGACTCACACAAGGGATGTCGAGTACATTCCTCAAAAGGTATCTTTAAGCTTTCTATTTTTCACAAAAAATGAGGCGTACCCCAACTCACACTTGAACTTGCAGTTCTATTCCTATCAAGGTTTCTTTATCCTTGAGTGGTGTTGTCAGCAAACTCCAATGTTCTGGTTTGATGGCTCGCAAGTATGCAGAGAAAAAGAATAACAGCAGACAGTGTGTAGTATTGTTTTAAGAAGAAATGTGCACAAATAATGAGGCACTGGTGATTAGTGGGAAACTGATAATTATTGCATATCCCACTCACATCAAAAAATAGATGGTGAGGTGCCCATACAGATATTATTTATATGGGGACTCTCCCAAACCATGGGTGAGAGGTTTTGATCCAGAAGAGATTAATACACAAGCGTACCCGAACTCACACAAGATGTATGACAGACGTTCCTCTAACGGTATCTTTCACACCTTAACCCTCAAATGTGGGCGTACCCAGACTCACGTTGAAGTGGCATGGAGGAATCCTATCAGGGTATCTTTGCGGGCTCGAGTGATTTATTCTGTCTATTCTGTCTTGAACAACTTCACCAGTCAGTGTGTGATGGCAGGAAGGATCTTATAAAGTCTATTGATCACACTTAATGATGTGTGATAGTCCCAAAAAAATCCCAAATGCAAATGGTGCTTTATAAAAACAATTACTTCTTTAATCCATTCCAACAGCACAAAAAATTGAAGTTAAAAATTTTATATATAATACATAAAAAATATGAAAAAATAATTTCCTATTTAAAAAAATATTTTCGTTGGCCTTTTAAAAAATAAATAAAGAAATTGAAGAATAGGAATCTTGCTACTCACAGTCCAGATAATGTCTGGACTGTGAGTAGCAAGATTCCTATTCTTCAATTTCTTTATTTATTTTTTAAAAGGCCAACGAAAATATTTTTTTAAATAGGAAATTATTTTTTCATATTTTTTATGTATTATATATAAAATTTTTAACTTCAATTTTTTGTGCTGTTGGAATGGATTAAAGAAGTAATTGTTTTTATAAAGCACCATTTGCATTTGGGATTTTTTTGGGACTATCACACATCATTAAGTGTGATCAATAGACTTTATAAGATCCTTCCTGCCATCACACACTGACTGGTGAAGTTGTTCAAGACAGAATAGACAGAATAAATCACTCGAGCCCGCAAAGATACCCTGATAGGATTCCTCCATGCCACTTCAACGTGAGTCTGGGTACGCCCACATTTGAGGGTTAAGGTGTGAAAGATACCGTTAGAGGAACGTCTGTCATACATCTTGTGTGAGTTCGGGTACGCTTGTGTATTAATCTCTTCTGGATCAAAACCTCTCACCCATGGTTTGGGAGAGTCCCCATATAAATAATATCTGTATGGGCACCTCACCATCTATTTTTTGATGTGAGTGGGATATGCAATAATTATCAGTTTCCCACTAATCACCAGTGCCTCATTATTTGTGCACATTTCTTCTTAAAACAATACTACACACTGTCTGCTGTTATTCTTTTTCTCTGCATACTTGCGAGCCATCAAACCAGAACATTGGAGTTTGCTGACAACACCACTCAAGGATAAAGAAACCTTGATAGGAATAGAACTGCAAGTTCAAGTGTGAGTTGGGGTACGCCTCATTTTTTGTGAAAAATAGAAAGCTTAAAGATACCTTTTGAGGAATGTACTCGACATCCCTTGTGTGAGTCTTTGGTACGCCTATGTATGACTAATTCATCACACCTTATGTTTAGTCACTTGGATGCTGCTAACATCATTGCGTTGAAAGATACCTTTATGGGCACATCTATACATTGCTCAGTGTGAGTGGGGTACGCGAGACAATTGTGGATCACCGTTCATTTCATCTGTTTTATAACTGTCTCATTTCTGGACTATTAGCAATATCACACATTGCGTGTTATTTTTTTGTTTCACATGTACGGATAACCTCGACTCAATTCTATTGGACGAGATCATAATATTCACATAAGGAGTGAATTAATTCTGAGGTCATCCATCTTTATGAGGAACGTATTGTATATATTTTATATCTTTTTTCTTATATCACTTATCTTATAAGCGCCCAGGACACAGTCTGGTGTCTAATTATTGTTGTATAAGCTTATACATATGCCTATATGCTATTGTATTTGCATTCAGACAAGCGTTGGGATTAAGGTTCAGGCAATGAATAAAATAAAATATATATATGTGTATATGCTCACACATTATGTATTAATAATTATAAATTGCTTATTGGGTCTGAGAGGTAAATATAAATGAATAAAAGAAACATGTATGTGTAAAAATATATAAACAAAATTGTAAGAAGAAATGTATAAGGGTTGCCCTGAAGTTATTGGTTGTATTGCGTTAGTGATGTGATGTTAGATCAACTGGGTTCTTTTTGACCCAAACTGATTTTGGTAATGTGTGCATGGTTTCTGGTGAATTTGTGATGTATAAATAGTAAGTTGACTGTAGTGACAAAATGTGAAATGAGGGTGTCTGATGATTCTGAAATATTTTTGAGAATCTGCACTGGTGAGAGATATATAGATAACGTGCACAGGATATAGAGATCCCGTGTATATCTGTGAGCCAAACAAATGTGGTGTAATAATGTGATACGAAGGGACTAAGTTGAGAAAAACCTGTCCAATTTGAGTGCACCCAAAGTATGTGATAAATCCAGTGTACATAATTGAAAAGCCAAATAAGTGAAGGGGGGAGAAGGGAAAGAGGGGGTGGGGGGGTAAAAGTGACAATGTCTATAATATTTGTCCTATTAAAAACACGTTAAAGTTTAAAGAACACAGTACGCAATTGGCACAAAAAGTACCGCAAGGGTACGCCCTTAACTATACCTTAAGGAATGTACTTATACTGTAAACATTTGTGCAGTGATAATGTGTAGATGTAATGCAGTGTAACCTTGTTAGCTTAAAAGCTGTATGAGCGACTATGACGCTCTGAGAACCTTTATGCATTTATAATAATCAATCAAATACCGGTCTAAGGTTCTAACGCCTTTAAGGAGAGTATGAACGTTCAAAAAAAGAATAATACAATACAAGCTATACACTACCAAAATAACATAAAATATCTAACCAAGTAACTAACATATAATACAATAAAGACACAAGTACGTTTAAGGGGGAGGGGAGAGAGAGGGGGAGAGAGAATGGCTAACAATAACAATAAGACAATATGGTTATATGGCTGCAGAGAAACTTACACATGTGAGGAACAATCGCTGCGCAGTTAGTCAATGCTGAGAATCTTTGTGGAGAAAATACTTGAGCTTACCCAGGCTGCCTGTCCCTATATACACAACACCCAGCAACACAATTGTCCCTACAATGCCGCATGGGGCAGAAGCTAGACTCCATTTTGGGAAAAACCTCCCATGATTCCAAAGACTGCAACACATGGTTCAAAGGGGGAGGGGAAAACACCCAGCAGCAGCCATCTTCTACACCTGATCACAATGTAACCACACATATCATCCTGACATTCCTACAAACACATGCTATATTTCAGCAAGATGCACTCTATATAAAACCACTACAATCTGTTATAAATCACCATCCACAAAATTATACCAGAGATGCAATGCTACAGATTGTCTACTGTTCCAATTCATTACAGATTTCATAGAGTATCAGCACAAACACCCAACAATCACACAACTGCACAAGCCTCATTACCTTAAGCCATTTGTATCTCCAAACCAACCACTCTATACCAATCACTTCACAACTACTCTACCTCAAACACATATTTAAACTATTCTATGCCAATCAGCCATGTGATATTGAGATTATGATACTTAGCCTTTCGCTTGGTAGTCAGTCCTGGGGATAGGCCAGCCATGCTTCTGGGTGCCAGGTAGCTGTGGGAGTAGCTACAGTACATCTGTCCTCTGAGGCCACAAGCAACTGAACACTGACCTCTTCTCTAGCCAGGAACTACATTCCTGTGTGACTAGTTCCTGGGGGAGGGGTCTCTCTTGCTTTGTATATGCTGATCAGGTTCAGCCCTGAACTGTATCATTCATTGTTCTAACAAAGTGATTTTAGCTTTTATACATATAATCATATCTATCCGCTGCAATGTCCCACAACTTCACAACAAGTATCAAATTAATCTACACAAAAATCTGCTTGTTTCAATATTAAACATGACGGGTGTATCTGGTTCTGTTCAAATAATACACATTCATGACATTAATTCATTAGCTAATTTTAAATCTCCATGATGTCTGGTGCTTGATATTATTATAATTATGTACTGTATGAAATAAGTGTCGAATCCATCTCTGTGCCATGTCCGTGTAAATGCGTGTGTTACCATATATTTCTGTGCTCGCTGCGCATATTTGCAAGTAGAGCGACTTAAATGTGTGCAGTTTGTATGTTCTCTCTATGTAATATTTTTGACTTTGACAGTCCACCCTTTGGCAGTCACCAATAACTGCCACTTCCTAAAACATTTCAAAAAGAGAAAAATATATGTCATATGTAAATACATTTCTATGATTGGGTAAGGGAGGAGAGAAGAAGGTGGGAAAAGGGTATGACCTAGTGAGGTAGCAGAAGCATGTGTGTATGAATCCGTGTTTGGGGGGTCATGTATCATCGTGCCGTACGTGTTTTAAATCAAGCTTCGAGGTATTGCGAAGTATACATTTGAATTCCTTCTTATCCCGTATTAAGGGTCTGTGGATGGGCTGTCAAACTTTACCGAGCTTGTTTCGGCTTTTGGTTGCAACAAAATGGGGGAGCACATTTTAGTTGATGATACATGAATGGGGGGATATGTGAGTGCTGATATCTGTGCCTGTATTCCCTATCGACTATGTGTGTCATTACCTGAAGGTTGTAGAGATGAAGATAAAGAACAATTATGGAAAATGCAGTCATATTCTATGTGAGGTTAATGTACATTTGCCGATTGAGGTCTTGTCTGAAGTCTTGTCTGAAGTACATGTTGACTGCAGTCTTCTTTGGGCTTTTGTCAAAAGTGGGAGCATAAGCTTTGTCAATGTCCATAGACTTACAAAAAGTGTTGGGCTAGCGTATATTTTAACGTTACTAGGGATAAGGGGGTCTATGGCATAGTTCATCAGTTGTCTGTGTACAAGGTTGTCAAAACTTCTTCTTTAGTCCATCTGTTGTCTGTATACCGGGTCATCAAATTCCTCTTCCATGCGGGTCTTTTTACCTTGGAGAAAAACGAGAAACAGGTGAAAGAAACGGACCGTGGAATCACATTTTCATCACAACATTGTCTCTATCGTTGGGTCATAAATCACATCAGTCGTTGTTATTACAGTATCTTCACTCCTTAAACTCATCACTCAGGCGCTACGTTTACACTTTGTTAAAGCCTGAACGCATCTAAATATCAAGCCAATCGATATGACAACACCCAGGATACATAGAAGAAACTTCCCTACATCCATTATGACTCCTTGAGCCCATTCTCCTAAACCAGAGAACCAATTTCGCGGGTTCAACCATGACACCCAACTGGTCAGCTCATTACCCACAGCGGCAAGGGTGAGATTGTGTCTCCTGCGGAATTCCCACTTTAATTGGAGAATGTCGTCCATCTTTTGGTCTATGACCTCGACCGGGTCCTCGGTGCTGTTTGTGATATACGTGCAGCACTTTATTCCATACTGAGTTGCCAGGGTGACACAATATCCGCCCGTCACAGCTGTGAGATAATTGAGAATCATCCTATGCTGAACCAGTTCTGTTTTATAAGCTTGGAGCTCCCTTCCAGTATACCTGAATGTGTCATCATACATTTCAGTGATATTGTCTAATAAATTTGCAAGCGCAGATATATATTTATAATTTATCACTCCTCTGGCGGTACGAGTGATATCTAACGCGATTAGGAATTGAATCCCGGTGGATTCACTGATCAGGTCAGAGGCCGGATGCTCTGTTCTCTCTATCAGGTGCCTTTTAACTACGTGCTCGTAATGAGTGTGAGTATAAGGAGCTTGGGCACTGCGGTGAATATCTTTCATTTTAGTATGTGATACAGTCATTACCTCAGGCAGTACTTTTCCAATATAACACAACCCTTCTGAGTTTGGGGCAAGCCACTTATACGCCTTCCTCCCGCATATGAAATATGCATCATCGGGGAGAACATATGGGACGGAGTAGGACATAACCATATTACACATTTTCCATATGAAATTTCCTAACCCTAATTCTCCCATCTGTTTACTACACGTATCAGTTTGTATGATATGTGCACAGTATCCTGGTGATACCTCTCCAACTCTCATGGTCCTACTTCCTAGGGTATACCTATATCGGAAATATTTTCCACTACCGGCTATGTGGCGTATAAGTTCTGTATCTGTTGGCATTCTATCGGCTCTGTATGAAAAGGTCATGGTTTGGTTATTCCATGACACTTCCCAATTTCCCGGCTTTCGGGGATTGGAAATGTTAAAACATACTAGGGATCTATCCACATGATATTGGTGGAGCTTCAAACTAGGAGGACTGGAGATATTAAACCTCTTGTCCACCGGTCTCCCACCACTTAACTCAAGTACCTCCCCTACCGTTAAAGGGAATGGTACTAAGCCTGATTTGCTATGGCCTTGAGGTACTTGAGAGCATACCCAACAATCTGTCTGATTTAACACTTTACCCACTAAGGAGTGATAGTCACTCAATGGATGCCCGTCCATGTGAATATTAAAACTGGACTGACATTTCTTGATGCACCCATCCTCTACTACACTGTCACAGAGTCTACAGATACAGTTCTTTTTTTTTTTTTTTTTTTTCCAGCTAACAATCCTTCACAATGTTTACAAATAACATGGCTGCTAGATCGTTTCCGGTACTCACCTTTGCTTGGTGATTGTGTTGCTATTGGAAATTTACACCTCCGTCTCAGTCATCGGAACCTTTCTGGATCCTTTCTCGACCTCCATGGTACTCTCGCCGGAACAGACTGCTCGGGTCAACATCATGGTCAACAGGAAAATCCGGATCACAGTCTCTTGGGGCAAGTCCATCTTACAGGAGGAGAAAAGTAGAAATTTGTAATGGGGGTACAGGAAAACAGTTTGAGGGGGAGAGAAACTTGTTACGATAATTAGTTCTCTAGTCTTGTTGTTCTTCTTGTTCTGCTGTCATCTCAAAGGTGCTGTCTCTCAGTCTTCCAACCGAACACTCTGGTGATACAATATTTCTTCCAAACCAGCGATCTTTCTGTAAGGAGTAAAAATCTTGCATTACCATTTGTCTAACTAATGTGTGACATACCATCTGTAACGTTATGAGAACATGAGAAAGAAGAGAGAGAGAAAAAAAACAACGAGAGAGAGAGAACCGTTCATATATATATATATATATATGCATCACATAAATCAACAATAAACAACAACAGAAAAAAACATTTTTCAAACAATTTTTTTCTTTCCTTCAGGAGAGAGAGAAAAAAAAAAACATTGCCAGATCTTCCGTTCACCATCAGGCTGTCACATCTACATGTCCAATGGTATCCCTGCATAGTCTCTCCCACCGGCATTTCCATACCTACACTCTGTATCTGGCCAGGATACATCGATGCTGGTAGGTCATACTGGGGTTTGGTAGACTTCTGCAAGGACCAAATAGCTATGTGATATTTGGGTCCTGCCGATGAACATCAGAGATGGGGAAAAGAACATTTACAGATACATTACAACGTTTTACCCGGTCATTCCTGTGTCTTCAGGGAATGACCTCCCAATTTATTAACTATACCTCAGGCTTACCATCAGTCCTAGTGCTCACCTTTCCTGATTGCATGTTACAGGTGCGGCCCAAACTCCTTCCTATGTGATCTCTGATTACAATTTGGTGTGTCATAACTCTGCTCATATCTTTGTCTAGGGGGTTTATATGAATTTGGTCTACTTCTTGATCTACAATCTCTTGCAAAATGACCTTCCTTCTTGCAATTATAACACCTTTTCACCTTTGACTTACCCACAGGGATCTGAGGCTTCTTTGTTTTCCCTGTGCTTGATGACGTTTTGCTCATGCCCAACAGCGGAGTTCCTTAATGCAGTTACTGGGTTATTTCTCCAGTTAGGTAGAGAGGCTTGTATACTCGTTCTTAATACTTCCTTTAAACCATTCATTAATACCTTAACCGCTATTTCTCTATGCTGTGCGCATGTTTTGATGTCCGTGATCCCAGTGTTCCTAGCCATTACTTGCAGTGCTCGATTGAAATAATTAGAAATACTTTCCCCGTCGTTTTGTCTTACGGAGAAAATGTCATTCCACTTGACAATGGCAGGGAAATATACTCCTAACTGTCGGTTAATCTGCTTAATACATTCCTGATTGTGTTCCTCCGTTTGAGGTACTTCTGTGTCTAATTGACAATCAGTAATAAATTTCGCAGAGTCAACACCGGAGGGCAAACATGCTCTCAGCACTGTCCGCCAATCTTTGTTGGTGGGTTCTGTTGAGTTTCCTAGTTCTTTAATGAACCTTTGACATGCGACTAGATTTTTCCTAGGATCAGGAAATTCAGACATAATTGATCTCAATTCGGTCCGGGACCAGGGACAGCGCATTGCACTGTCCCCGACGGGAATGATTCCCTGATCGTCAGTCTTCCCATTGGGGACTGTGATCACCCTGACAGGATCAAACTCAACTACATCATCTTGTGTTGGTCTTACAATATGGGGTACATTTGTTTGTGCGTGACATAAAACATTGTACGTACCTGTGGACACGACCTCACCTGACCCTCCGTTAGGGGGTTTGATTATTGCCTTTACCGATTTGGTCGTGTCCACCTGGATGTCTTGTGTGATGGCTGCTGGAAGAGGTGCCGACATCGTGCTGGGCTCACTTTCTGGCTTGTAATCCTGAGGGAAGTTTGACATGGGTTGCGACTTGCACAGGTTAACATTTGTAATTTTTACACTTCATTTTCATAAACATTATTACATTTGTTACTTTCATCCTTAATACAGTTACTAAGTGCATTTTTATCGCACAACATTGTGCCTTTCTCCGCAACCATAATCCTCTCCATTGCCATGTCTCTCTTCCCAAGATGAGAGTTTGATATGTAAGTTAAATTTCTTTGCATTTCACTTTTCTGTTGCCACAATTGTAAATAATCATAATGTTTGATCCGTCTCTTTGCAGATTTAATGAGACATATCCTTCTCCTTAGGTTCTGTAACACATCTGGGCTAAAGCTGCCTACTCTTGGGAACTTCTCCCCGTCATGTACAGTCATTCTTTCCCATTCATCACATAAAACCTCTGTGTGTGAACCGTATTTTTCACACATTACATACCTTGCCGACCCGATTGGTCGGTTTACTGAGTCAACCCGAACCGAGGTTGATCGCCCCCTACCTGAACAACTGGCCCCCATAACTTGCAGGTGTTGCTTTCACTACCTCTGACCTTCAAATCAGGGTCTTCAGCGAACCCTTACAAAAACCAAGATGTCCGGGGCAGGCCGGCGGCAAAGTTTACCGAGTACTCCACTCACTCCTCGCCCACGTTGGCCAGTACTGCAATCACTGTATCCAGAGCTGTTGTACCCAACCTAGGGCCCCTATAAGCCTTTACTTACTGGGGCGTTTTGGACCTACCAGTCCCCAGCAAGTATCGGTTGTTGGATAGTTCCCGAGTGACCAGCGAACCTCCCTTAAAATAAAAAAAATTACACAAATCACGTTAGAGTGCACAAATAGCGTTTATGACCCCTCTAGCGTACGCAAATGATACTGGGTCAAATTACTAACTAATGCACACAATTACGTGCGGTACAATCGTTCGGCACATAAGCAACTAATCTTATGTGCGGAGCGACCAGTGGAATCGAAAATTGCGGCTGCGAATTCCTTCAGCCAGAGCTTTAATGGCCTATATGGGTTCCGCACCAACCCTTCCTGGTGTTGTGCTACCTTTCTCTATAGCGGACTTCTTAGTCTGCTGTACCTAGACCTCCTGGTCTGTTCCGGACCTCCTGGTCTGTGCTACAGTAGACCTCCTGGTCTGCTATACTCTAATGCTCAAATTTATGTTTAACAAGGGATGCCTCCCCAGCCACCATGCACGTCACTTACATGTATGTACCTCACGAGAACTCGACTTCTTGTGGTTCAACCCAAAAATTGTAAAAACATATATATACAAACACTCACTCACCACATGTACACTTTACTTTTGTTTCTATTTCTGCACAGAAATTTCTTTCCTTTACACCAGATGAGTCGTAAATTTAGAGAAGGATCTATTAGTTTAAATTTCGGACACTAAAATTGACTTGCGCTATTTATTGCGTTGCCACCTTTTCGCCTGTTAAAATAATGCTATCGTGTTATTTGAGTTACGTGGGCGTACCCAGACGCTCCGTTGCGTAATATACGCTGCGTGCGTCGGCCTTTGTGCGTTGCGTATGGTTGTCTCACCCTTTGTCAGAGACACGTGTACGCTTGCCGGATATGTCCACCGAAATACAATCAACACGTTTATCAATGTAGATGATCTTCAATCATCTACCGAGCACCACCCAGGTCTTTCCTTGTATCTTAGGCAAAGCTGTGTGCGTGCTTTACAAATTACCCCTTAATGTATTACTTTTACTCTTTAACTTCTAATAGCAACAAATCTTTCTTAGCACGTTATCAATGCAAATGGCAAACAGGAAGGTGAGATGTGAAAATGACACAAATGAACATGCAATTCTAAATTTAATCTAATAACATACATTTATGTAAGCACACGCATATAGATATTACATATAAGTACCAATCACTATTACTTATGATTGACTATGATATAGATTAAATAAATGCATTAAAAAAAACTCATTAAATGATGATTTCTTTTTGACAATGGATGGCTGATTATTTCCTGAGTCAACTGAAAATCAGCCGCTTAGGAAATTTTTTTTTCTTACCTTCCCAAAATGGCCGCTGCTCCTCCCCCTTCCACCTCCATGAGGGTCACACAAAATGGTGGACAGACCATGCGGCCTCTTGTCACAAAGAAAGTCATCATGCAAGCTCCTAAAGTTATCACGCTATGCAGAGCGATTAAAAATAATTTTAAACCTATTTAAACAGACAAACCATCCAATCTGCGTGTGTAGTTGGCACCAAATAGAAATAAAAACCAGATTTACAAAGACAATAACGTACTGTTCTTACCTTCCAGTTCCCGAATTCCCTCAGCACTCCTTACTAAGTGAAGCAGGCGCTTATCTGGTCAGCACTGCGAGGGATAGCACCTTCCCGCCTTTTGCTGATCGATAATGTCTGCTAAAGTTACCTAGTGCAGATATGTGAAGACCGGAGGACGAGCTCCCAATTGACAATGTCTATAATATTTGTCCTATTAAAAACACGTTAAAGGTTAAAGAACACAGTACGCAATTGGCGCAAAAAGTACCGCAAGGGTACGCCCTTAACTATACCTTAAGGAATGTACTTATACTGTAAACATTTGTGCAGTGATAATGTGTAGATGTAATGCAGTGTAACCTTGTTAGCTTAAAAGCTGTATGAGCGACTATGACGCTCTGAGAACCTTTATGCATTTATAATAATCAATCAAATACCGGTCTAAGGTTCTAACGCCTTTAAGAAGAGTATGAACGTTCAAAAAAAGAATAATACAATACAAGCTATACACTACCAAAATAACATAAAATATCTAACCAAGTAACTAACATATAATACAATAAAGACACAAGTACGTTTAAGGGGGAGGGGAGAGAGAGGGGGAGAGAGAATGGCTAACAATAACAATAAGACAATATGGTTATATGGCTGCAGAGAAACTTACACATGTGAGGAACAATCGCTGCGCAGTTAGTCAATGCTGAGAATCTTTGTGGAGAAAATACTTGAGCTTACCCAGGCTGCCTGTCCCTATATACACAACACCCAGCAACACAATTGTCCCTACAATGCCGCATGGGGCAGAAGCTAGACTCCATTTTGGGAAAAACCTCCCATGATTCCAAAGACTGCAACACATGGTTCAAAGGGGGAGGGGAAAACACCCAGCAGCAGCCATCTTCTACACCTGATCACAATGTAACCACACATATCATCCTGCCATTCCTACAAACACATGCTATATTTCAGCAAGATGCACTCTATATAAAACCACTACAATCTGTTATAAATCACCATCCACAAAATTATACCAGAGATGCAATGCTACAGATTGTCTACTGTTCCAATTCATTACAGATTTCATAGAGTATCAGCACAAACACCCAACAATCACACAACTGCACAAGCCTCATTAACCTTAAGCCATTTGTATCTCCAAACCAACCACTCTATACCAATCACTTCACAACTACTCTACCTCAAACACATATTTAAACTATTCTATGCCAATCAGCCATGTGATATTGAGATTATGATACTTAGCCTTTCGCTTGGTAGTCAGTCCTGGGGATAGGCCAGCCATGCTTCTGGGTGCCAGGTAGCTGTGGGAGTAGCTACAGTACATCTGTCCTCTGAGGCCACAAGCAACTGAACACTGACCTCTTCTCTAGCCAGGAACTACATTCCTGTGTGACTAGTTCCTGGGGGAGGGGTCTCTCTTGCTTTGTATATGCTGATCAGGTTCAGCCCTGAACTGTATCTTTCATTGTTCTAACAAAGTGATTTTAGCTTTTATACATATAATCATATCTATCCGCTGCAATGTCCCACAACTTCACAACAAGTTTCAAATTAATCTACACACCAATCTGCTTGTTTCAATATTAAACATGACGGGTGTATCTGGTTCTGTTCAAATAATACACATTCATGACATTAATTCATTAGCTAATTTTAAATCTCCATGATGTCTGGTGCTTGATATTATTATAATTATGTACTGTATGAAATAAGTGTCGAATCCATCTCTGTGCCATGTCCGTGTAAATGCGTGTGTTACCATATATTGCTGTGCTCGCTGCGCATATTTGCAAGTATAGCGACTTAAATGTGTGCAGTTTGTATGTTCTCTCTACGTAATATTTTTGACTTTGACAAAAGAAAGGGGGGGCGGGAAGGAGGGTGGGGGAAGGGGGGGGGAAGAAAAGGAGGGGAGAAAGAGGGAAAGAACCAACAGTGAAATTAAACTGTATTAAAAGTCAAATAATGATTGGGCAAAACTACCATGATGGTGGTATTACTGCTCCAAAAAGACACTGTAATTAATATACTAATTCATTCCATTGGGAGCCAACGAATTAAGTCTGAATGTCCACTGACTTTCTTTCTGGAGAAGTGTCCTAGTCACATCCCCTCCTCTAATGCCTAATTTGGCCTTATCTAGGCCAAAGATCCTGAAATGTTCAAATGAACCTTGATGATATTTCAAGAAATGTTGTGCAACCGTAGTGATTGGTTTCATCTTCTGGATATCTGTTTGAACATTCCTAATGGATCCGATATGTTCTAATGCTCTGATTTTCAGCATGCGGGTTGTCATCCCCACATATCTTTTCTGACATGGGCATTCTATGCAGTAGATAAGATTACTACTCTTACAATTCACATAATCTTGAATTGTGATTACACAGCCATATTTATCTGTAATGGTTTGTACTTGGTCGATATATTGGCATATTTTACAGTTCCCGCAGGGGTAACTTCCTTTGATAATCGGTTCTTTGGATGGTGATGCTTTGAAGTGGCTCTGTACTAGTAGGTCTCTTAAATTAGGAGTCCGACGCCAGCTCATATCAATCTGGGTGTTTAGTTTGCTGGCCAGGTCACTGTCTGATAGAATGACCGGCCAATGTTTCTGTAGAATGGAACGGATGGATCTCCATTCAGTGCAAAAGTCACCCACGAACCTGATGGTGTTAACCTTCTGTTTTTGTGGTTTCTCCTGAAATATGAGAGATTCTCTGGAAATATCATTGACCACGTTTCTCACTTTTTTAATGCACCTACGACTATAGCCTCTATCCTTCAATCGTGATTCCAATTCTTTACTCCTGAGATTGATAAAGCTGCAAGCTGACTGCAGCGAAACGCGTCAGGTGTACCAGGGACCCCCGCCAGGAGTTGTTCTGAAGGAGGACCGAACCATCCCCTAAACTTCGTCCAGACGATCCATCCAAAATCTGAGACTACAATTAGCAATAACCGCACAAAAGGACTGCATCAACCGTAATGCATGAGGAGCTTTCCACTAAAAAGATTCTGGAGCATACCACCCTCTAACGGTAAACTACCTATCTATTGGATATTGCTTATCTCTGAGACTGTTGTTTATGCTGGACTGTAGATTTGTAGGGGAAAACAATCCGGAACGGTCACCTCAAAACTTCCAAATCTCAAACAACACAAACCTGGCGTATTGGGTAACCCCATAGAATTGTCTTATGAAATTTAGACTATATACCAACTGTGTCTGACATGCATTTGTCTTATATGTACTTAGTTTTTAACTGAAACCGATTGCATTTGATTTTAGGAATAAATTGTGTTTTTATTTACACTACTTGTTGTAGCCATCAAATTTAGCGCGGTCTCACCCCCCTTTTTTTGTACTGTAAACGGGAGTGACTTCCCTTATTCCAGAGACTGCCGCTTGGTGAAACATCTCCTACCTAAAGCGCCTGAGCACCCTAGGGTATTCACTTCTTTGCACTGGCCAGGTCACTGTCTGATAGAATGACCGGCCAATGTTTCTGTAGAATGGAACGGATGGATCTCCATTCAGTGCAAAAGTCACCCACGAACCTGATGGTGTTATCCTTCTGTTTTTGTGGTTTCTCCTGAAATATGAGAGATTCTCTGGAAATATCATTGACCACGTTTCTCGCTTTTTTAATGCACCTACGATTATAGCCTCTATCCTTCAATCGTGATTCCCATTCTTTACTCCTGAGATTGAAGATTTCATCATTGGAACAATTCCGTTTCAATCTCAAAAATTCGCCCTTTGGAATATTTTGGATAGTGGGCGGAAAATGGAAGCTATCATGATGCAAGAGGGTGTTTGTAGATGTAGGTTTGCGAAAAATTTCCGTTGACAACATATTATTGGCTCCTCGATAAATTCGTAGGTCCAAGAATGAAATACTCTCACTACTCCACTCATATGTGAATCTCAGGTTAAGCTGGTTAGTATTCAGGAATTGCACAAACTCCATTAGTTGTTCAGGTGTTCCGTCCCAAATGACCAAAATGTCATCGATATATCATGACCATAAGGCTATATGTTGATTATAGCTGTCAGAGTTGTCTTGGAAGACTACCTCCTTCTCCCACCAACCCAGGAAGAGGTTAGCATATGTGGGGGCACATGCCGCCCCCATTGCTGTACCTCTTACCTGGGTGTAGAAGTGATTATCAAATGTGAAGTAGTTTTTACTTACTATTTCCAGCAGTTGTAATAAGAATGTTTTAAAGTCACTCTTATCCCCCATATCAAGGAAGTACTCCACTGCTTTTAAACCCAGGTCGTGATTGATGCTTGTGTACAAAGCCTCTACGTCTAGACTGACTAGGATGTGGCAATCCTCCAATTGAATGTCATTTATTTTTCTTAGAATGTCCGTGGTATCTCGTGTATATGAGGGCAGTTGTAATACATATTCTCTTAAATGAAGGTCCAGAAAAATACTGGCCTTCTCAAGAATGCTGCCATTGCCCGACACAATAGGCCTGCCTGGTGGGCAGTGTAAGTTTTTATGCACTTTAGGAAGCATATAGAAAGTCGGTGTGACTGGATTAGTTACTAGCAGGAAATCTTGTTCTGCTTTGGTTATCGTTCCCATATGATATGCTTCATTGATGATCCGCGTATACGGTGCTAAATAGGTTTGTGTCGGGTCAAAGAGACTCTTGATATAACATGTTTGATCATTCAATTGTCTTCTGGCTTCTTGTAGATAAAGGTGTTGTGGCCAAATGACCACATTACCACCTTTATCGGATGGTTTCACCACCACATCATGCCATGATTTTATATCCTTAATTGCCTTTTTCTCCTGTGGGGAGAGATTACCCTTCGGATGAATGTACTTTCTCTTCTTGTACAGCATCTCTAAATCTTGTGAGACAAGATTAATAAACACTTTCACTTCTGGACATATTTGATCATTGGGAAATAAGGATGGTCGTTTTTTGCACTGTGGTCTATGTCCCGTGGTTTGAGAGATATTGATTGGAGTTATTAATTCCTCCAAGGCAGTCAGAGCTTCATTTTCTTGTGTACTAGTCAGATCTAAATGTTGAATCCCATCCATCTGATCTAAGATTGCTGTGTCATTATCCTTATTGGCATACATTTTGGTTAAAAGAAGTTTTCTGCCAAATAGTTGTAGGTTTATGTTCCACTGAAATATGTCAAAGTTTTTAGTGGGGGAAAAAGTAAGACCTCTTTCAAGTACATTGCATTGGTAATCAGTGAGGGTGTGTTCTGATAAATTAATAATCTGTAATTTGTTGGAATCGGGGCGGGTTATCTGTTCCTCCGAGAGGGATAACGATTGGGGGAGGGAGAACCCCATTTCTCTCGACCTCTTCTTCTTCTTTTTTGCTCTTCTGATTTTCCTTTTTCGGGGCGTCCGTAAGTGCCCCTGCTGTAATCTAAAAAATGAGTCAGAGGTCTTTGATTATTTCTGGAACTGGGGTATCGTTCCTGCTGAGAGGGATCTTGTTCTTCTGTACCTGATAATTCGGTCTCCGAAGAGGATGGTGTTGTAAATTGTCCCGGTGTTTTCTCCCTTCTCACTGGTCTTGTCCACCTAAAGACATTACCATTGCTAAAGTCTCTTTTATCTCTGGAGAATTTGGTCCTTTTCCTCTCTATGATACCTTGTTCATAGGTGTCTAGTTCTTTCTTAATCCTCTCAATACGATTTTGGAAGGTAGGATTCTGCTCCCACGATTCCAAAGTTTTACCTAATTGATCTATCTCTTTAGTACACTCCTCTAATATCAGATTATTATGTTTGATCAGTATTTGCATAAGCTCCTGGGAGCATCTCAATAAACTGGCCTCCCAATCCTGTTGTAAACTTGCTGAAAAGAGCTCAAACGAAGGAAAGACCTTGGGTCTCAGTCCCCTTGGGACTATTTTTTGTTTTGTATAGTGCTCTAAACTGGTGAGATCCCAATTGGATCTGATTTGCCTTTGGAGAGTGTATTTTAATTTGGATAATTCTTCCTCCCCATTGGATGCTGAGTCTGTGACCTCTGTTCCCATTGGGAAGATGCTCTCCAAATCGTCAGTTCTTCGTTTGGTTTTTATAGCATCTCTAAGACTGAAACTGGTCATTGTTTGTGTAAAGGTGCAGTATTTTAAATTGGAACAATATTGTCTGTGCTGGGTTCGGGAAACTGAGAAAGAAACCTCAGAAAAACTTGGCTAAACAAAGAGAGTGTGAAACCGCACTAGACCTGTGGAAAGTGACCACAGACAATTTCAACTCACTAGGAGTTGTTTAATGGTGTCTAAACCAACATAGAGGCTCTTGGTGAAATACCTATGGCACTGGGTTGGTGGTGCTCCCGGAAAATTAGTTAAAAAAACTAAGAAAAAGGATCGACCTACAAGAGAGCAGGGCAAAAAAAGACTAAAAAGCCTGACCCGGGGCACACTTTTATTATCTATAATTTAAAATTTAACTTTTATTATCGCTTGATAAAACTGTGAATTACACAACAAACACTAGGTATAGTAGACAATTTAGTACATGCAAAAATATAAGGTCAACAGACCATTATTCAGGATAAGGTCATGGGACCAATTTAGTACATGCAAAGATATAAGGTCAACAGACCATTATTCAGGATAAGGTCATGGGACCATTCATAAAGGTATAATCAAAGATAAATATATTTTAGTGGGGCAGACCTTTAACTGCCACGAGCGAAAATATTGTTCAGTAATAGTACTCTAAATAATCATGCGGAAAAAATATTTATTAGGCCAGATATCAATGATATCATATGTAAGTGGGCTGGTTTACCGCATTAATTTATCGAGCACCAAAATCAGATTATAAACTCTCCCCTGGTATGTAACCAATTATCACAGTAGCAAGGAGAGTGGACTTCCCTGTGTGCGACTTCTAACCATCAGATATCAAAAACCCCAAAAGCTTCCATATATAATTCATATGTATGCCATATCATAAATGCAGGTAAATAAACAGGAATCTGTATATTTCCAAACCCAATTGCATATGCATAGGACTGTAGGTCTCCATTTTGGGGGACACAGCTCCAACAGGATGATGCACACTTTGTTGTTTGTGTAGAATTAATACGTGCCTCAAAACAACATTCAAAAATTCAAAAATTCCTATGCATAATATAATTTATAATCAGTTAGAATATGGGATTGGAAAGTATCATATATCATTGATTTCAATACAAATTTCATACCAATCAGTATACCCTTATATGGAAGCAGAGAGATGATACAGCACATTGATCATGCTTAAATTTTGTCACTGTGTGAAGTTTATATGTGCTTCAAATCACATCAAAAAAACATTGATTTCATCCCAGTGTGGAGTTTGTATGTGCTTCCAACCACAGAAATTGGATAAGCAGTCAGTTTCTCTTGAAGAATAACCCCCTATGGGAATTAAATGCACAATTTTGAATATCCTATATCAATATTATATATACAGCATAAGGAATAATTCTCCTCAAATCACAGCTGGAAATAAATGAACAGTAGCTCTCCTCATGAAGAATACCCCTTAATGGGAAAAATGCATAGTTTAG
Source organism: Pseudophryne corroboree (assembly GCF_028390025.1). Taxonomy (NCBI): domain Eukaryota; kingdom Metazoa; phylum Chordata; class Amphibia; order Anura; family Myobatrachidae; genus Pseudophryne; species Pseudophryne corroboree. Next base: position 215,903,833 of record NC_086444.1, read on the forward strand.
GATGCCCTATATAGGTGTTTTAATTCAACATGGAGAACACTTCATGGATAAATTTCCTTGAATGAAAATAGGAAAAATACCGGGGTATAGGAAGGTGCAGGCCTTCTGCTGTCTCAAGCATCGAATGTCAGGATGAGAGGGGTCTGCCTCCTTCACCGCGGTATTGAAATAGGAGAAATAGAGGTACCTACTTCTGCTTTTCCAATATTGCTGCTCAGAGCACTCTGTTGCTAAAACATTGCAGAGTAGCCCGGCTGCTGGAATGAGAGAGTGTGTACATAGAAAGGAAATCACACAGTTATCCAGTTGAGATAAAGAAGAAAATAGTACCAAAGTACTTGAAGGGTTGAACCTTCTGCTTTCCCCATATCTGCTGTCAGCATTGAATATTGGGATGAGAGGGGCCCATTCCCTTCACCTTGGTATGAAACAAGACAAGTAGAGGTCTCAGTTCTGCTTTTCCAATATTGCTGCTCAGAGCCCTCTGTTGCTTTATAACATTGCAGAGTGGCCCGGCTGCTGGAATGAGAGGGTGAGTACCTATATGAATAGGAAATAGTCAAAGAGCTGTATATTATAAATCAACAGGTCTCTCTGTGTTTGGATATAGGGATTAACTATTCAAAACATGTGTAAACTGCTAATTAGTGGAATTGGCACAAGGAGTATATTGTACATGGATTAATCTAAAGCATTATGGTACCTGTGGTACACCACTCCAAAGTTAGCTATCTGCTGCAAGCCTCCCATGCAATGTTAATAACTAACACATTTAGCCTGTACTCAGACATTGTGCATGCATGAAGTCTATTCTATATTAACAGCAGTCAGGAGTATATTGTACATGGATAAATCTAAAGCATTATGGTACCTGTGGTACTCCACTCCAGAATTAGCTATCTGCTGCAAACCTCCCATGCAATGTTAATAACTACCACATTTGGCCTGTACTCAGACATAAAGCATGCATGTAGTCTGTTCTATATAATCAGCAGTCTGATAGTAATGTGATACATCAGACCGTGATTTGCGCTGGCTATATGGTTATCATGCAAATTCTGGTGTGACTTATCTGTGAGTGGAAGAGCTGGTATAGCACAGGTGACAGGCATCTGATGGTCCGCGCACGCTGGGAAACCGTCGGCGTCCGGGGTCTGCAACCGGAAGTCGGACCCGGCTTACCGGAACCGGAAGTAAGACGTACGTTTCGCTCCTAGAGCTTGGTCACTTGGTCGCCTAGTAGCACTCCTGCAACCAGGGAGTTTTTATTCAGTCCGGCGGCCATTTTGGGTGGGATTAGACCACTTTGTTAAAGGACATTTTTAGCTCCATAATGTGAACTTCTATCATTCTAGCCGTTTTCCATAGCAGTAGTGATGCATGTAAATTGATAGATAAGCTTATACATATGCCTATATGCTATTGTATTTGCATTCAGACAAGCGTTGGGATTAAGGTTCAGGCAATGAATAAAATAAAATATATATATATATATATGTGTGTTTATATGCTCACACATTATGTATTAATAATTATAAATTGCTTATTGGGTCTGAGAGGTACATATAAATGAATAAAAGAAACATGTATGTGTAAAAATATATAAACAAAATTGTATGAAGAAATGTATAAGGGTTGCCCTGAAGTTATTGGTTGTATTGCGTTAGTGATGTGATGTTAGATCAACTGGGTTCTTTTAGACCCAAACTGATTTTGGTACTGTGTGCATGGTTTCTGGTGAATTTGTGATGTATAAATAGTAAGTTGACTGTAGTGACAAAATGTGAAATGAGGGTGTCTGATGATTCTGAAATATTTTTGAGAATCTGCACTGGTGAGAGATATATAGATAACGTGCACAGGATATATAGATCCCGTGTATATCTGTGAGCCAAACAAATGTGGTGTAATAATGTGATACGAAGGGACTAAGTTGAGAAAAACCTGTCCAATTTGAGTGCACCCAAAGTATGTGATAAATCCAGTGTACATAATTGAAAAGCCAAATAAGTGAAGGGGGGAGAAGGGAAAGAGGGGGTGGGGGGGGGGGAAGAAAGGTGGGGGGCGGGAAGGATGGGGGGAAAAAAGGGGGAGGGAGAAAAGGAGGGGAGAAAGAGGGAAAGAACCAACAGTGAAATTAAACTGTATTAAAAGTCAAATAATGATTGGGCAAAACTACCACGATGGTGGTATTACTGCTCCAAAAAGACACTGTAATTAATATACTCATTCATTCCATTGGGAGCCAACGAATTAAGTCTGAATGCCCACTGACTTTCTTTCTGGAGAAGTGTCCTAGTCACATCCCCTCCTCTAATGCCTAATTTGGCCTTTTCTAGGCCAAAGATCCTGAAATGTTCAAATGAACCTTGATGATATTTCAAGACATGTTGTGCAACCGTAGTGATTGGTTTCATCTTCTGGATATCTGTCCGAACATTCCTAATGGATCCGATATGTTCTAATGCTCTGATTTTCAGCATGCGGGTTGTCATCCCCACATATCTTTTCTGACATGGGCATTCTATGCAGTAGATAAGATTACTACTCTTACAATTCACATAATCTTGAATTGTGATTACACAGCCATATTTATCTGTAATGGTTTGTACTTGGTCGATATATTGGCATATTTTACAGTTCCCGCAGGGGTAACTTCCTTTGATAAACGGTTCTTTGGATGGTGATGCTTTGAAGTGGCTCTGTACTAGTAGGTCTCTTAAATTAGGAGCCCGACGCCAGCTCATATCAATCTGGGTGTTTAGTTTGCTGGCCAGGTCACTGTCTGATAGAATGACCGGCCAATGTTTCTGTAGAATGGAACGGATGGATCTCCATTCAGTGCAAAAGTCACCCACGAACCTGATGGTGTTATCCTTCTGTTTTTGTGGTTTCTCCTGAATTATGAGAGATTCTCTGGAAATATCATTGACCACGTTTCTCGCTTTCTTAATGCACCTACGACTATAGCCTCTATCCTTCAATCAAACATTTCAGGATCTTTGGCCTAGAAAAGGCCAAATTAGGCATTAGAGGAGGGGATGTGACTAGGACACTTCTCCAGAAAGAAAGTCAGTGGACATTCAGACTTAATTCGTTGGCTCCCAATGGAATGAATGAGTATATTAATTACAGTGTCTTTTTGGAGCAGTAATACCACCATCATGGTAGTTTTGCCCAATCATTATTTGACTTTTAATACAGTTTAATTTCACTGTTGGTTCTTTCCCTCTTTCTCCCCTCCTTTTCTACCCCCCCCCCTTTTTCCCCCCTCCTTCCCGCCCCCCCCCTTTCTCATCCCCCCCCCGCCCCCTCTTTCCCTTCTCCCCCATTCACTTATTTGGCTTTTCAATTATGTACACTGGATTTATCACATACTTTGGGTGCACTCAAACTGGACAGGTTTTTCTCAACTTAGTCCCTTCGTATCACATTATTACACCACATTTGTTTGGCTCACAGATATACACGGGATCTCCATATCCTGTGCACGTTATCTATATATCTCTCACCAGTGCAGATTCTCAAAAATATTTCAGAATCATCAGACACCCTCATTTCACATTTTGTCACTACAGTCAACTTACTATTTATATATCACAAATTCACCAGAAACCATGCACACAGTACCAAAATCAGTTTGGGTCAAAAAGAACCCAGTTGATCTAACATCACATCACTAACGCAATACAACCAATAACTTCAGGGCAACCCTTATACATTTCTTCATACAATTTTGTTTATATATTTTTACACATACATGTTTCTTTTATTCATTTATATTTACCTCTCAGACCCAATAAGCAATTTATAATTATTAATACATAATGTGTGAGCATATACACACATATATATATATATATATATATATATATCAGTAGTATAGTGAACCACTTTCCGTCAAACTCATTTTTGACAGGTGGGAACGCCTCTAATTATGCAAATCACGCCTACTTTCTACCCTAACCCCGCCCAGATCTGTCCTAACCCCGCCCCTAACCAAGCCTCCTGATACGCCCACTTTTAATTCCCTTCTGCTGGTATTTTATATGAAATAAGCCTACAAAATCAGTTATAAGCGCTTTTTATACATTGTGTATTATCACTGATGATGCAACGTTGTATATTATTCCCAATTGATTTATAAAATAAGTATTAACTCTTAATATTAATAATATTATATGAAGAAATCATTGTGTGTTTAAAGTATTTTTTTCTTCATACATTCACTGTGGTTCTGGGATCCTCTTACACGCTGAAAGTCCAGAGGGGGGATGATGAGTGGCCTGTTGTTTAAGATAAATCCTAATAATGAGGGCTACCAGCACCCAACATCACTTGTGTAACTAGATAAGAAACTGCTAACTTTTTTTTTTTTTAAAAGCATATTACAAATACTCAGCAAAACACAGTACACTTTTTTTTTTTGATCAGAGTGCTGTTGCTAATAATAATAATAATAATACAATGTTTTACACGTCTATTTGTAATATGCTGGTGCTTCATCTTTTTGACTTCGCCCTTGATATTTTAGGAACAATAGTATATATTGTATATGAATCAATGTTTTGGCTCATAGGACCGTTATCATGAGGTATACTGCAAATATGGCTTATTTATAATCATTCTGATGTTATATTAGTGTATACTATTCCCAATTGATTTATCACTGATGATGCAGCGTTGTATATTATTACCAATTGATTTATAAAATAAACGTGCTGATTCGATCATGATATAATTTTGCATTTTAAAATGAATTTTAAAATGAGTCAATGCTGAAGGATGTATTTTTTTATCTTCATACATTCACTGTGGTTCTGGGATCCTCTTACACGCTGAAAGACCGGAGGGGGGATTGAAAACCGTGTTAAATGAAAGACACAAGCGTTATTGTGGCTTATAGAATATTAGTTCATCACATCATATATACTTTCAAAAAGGGGCATGTTCAGACATGTTTTCTATATATCTATATATATATATTGTAATTAACTCTTCTGATGTAGATTTTTTTTATGGGCATATTATTATGGAAAGCTTGATAAAGGTCCGGATGGACCGAAACGTCGCTGCTATTTCACTGCCATGCAACTAAATACGCATTGCATCTCTATGTTGTGAGTATTGGATTAAAAATACCTTAAAAAGCTTGCTAAAGTCTGGAGAGTGCCTATGTTTGGACTATATATATATATATATATATATCAGTTTATCACCTGTGCATATTATATTCTTACACTGATGATATGTATCATAAAGGTCTGAGTATGTGATAAAATTGTTACTGTTCCCTTTATATTTTAGAATATAAGGCATGTCCATACATGTATATTAACGAAAAAAGATTTACACCATTTATATCATTGCATACATACAACATATTATGGTGTATTACACCGTGTATAGAAATGCTTACAACAACAATGTTGTCAGCCTGTGATTAGTCAATCGGTAATACGATGGTAGGCGTTTACTCTAACTCTACATCCCTAGCACGCTGTTACCCGCCTACCTCCTGTTTCCTGCGCTGTTTGCGCTTTCTCAAACTGGTTAATGTTGTTACATCCTGTTACACCTTTACACGCCGGAATAACTGTGAGATTTTGTATGTTACACAAGTAATTTGTGATTTTTTTACAGACATTTAAATTTAAAACATGTTTCAAACGTAGCCGATTATGCCTAGTCACGGATCGGTTTCAATTACTTCTGCAAAATGATGTATGTTGGATTTAATAAAAGCAGTTGTCTTAACTGACCGATCAATTTATTTTGGCAGGCCATTCATATACATCTCAACAACTTCTTTAATAATGTCATGTTTACATTTAGCACTGTGGCTCACACCTTTAATGGGTTTTAACAAATATCCGGCATTTACACCCATGTTCTCAACACCTTCCCGTATCTTACCCATCAACGCATAAAATTGTATTTCAGCGTATTGGTCTACTTGTTCTGTATTTTGAATTCCACCAGCTATGTCGGGTGATAACCAGTGCTCCTGGACTACTACATTGGGCAAAGTATGGCCTTGTGATAAACCATGTGCAAAGGCACACACGTCGGTCGATGTGCGTGCCCCGGCGTCCGCTGTAAAAATATTGGGTGTAGCTGCTACACAATCAACCACTGTTGTAGTACCAGGAATTCCTGCAACAACTATTAACATTTCGCCAGAACTACTCTGCTGTTCTTGTGTCATTGTCTCTATTTTGCTGTTACAGCGGCTACGTTACTGACGCTTGATACAGTTTGTAACGCAATCCTAATCCGTTGAGGCACATCAGCTTCGGAATACGACAATTTCTTTTAAGATCAGTAAAATGCTGAATTATAACCTTTGTCGTTCATTATTGGTCGAGGCGGTCTGCGTTTGTTCGGGTTGATACAGCCGTGATGTATCCCCATAACCAATGGCCTGGCATTCTTCTTTAGGCTGTTATGTCCAACTGAGGGCGTTGCAAATTGTTTGTTCGCCGTTTCAGCGACTGTTGTGCGAATTGATGTTTTTCCAATTATGCTAGGCCTGTGCATTAGCGCATATGTAACATTGCAACTTGGTATCGAATCATATCGTTGCGCTACAGCATCATCTGTAATACATATATTATAGGTTTTTTTTTCTCCAAGTCATAGGGAGATCACAAAAGTCTCTTACACTACATGTGTTGTTTTAGATAAGAGCTTAGCTACACCACCACACCGTTGTGCAAAATTAACCCTTAGATGGTGCAACATAGAGGAAGAATGATAAAGTCCCAATTTACATTATCCCAATATGGTATATTACTACTCTATACCAATATTCTTTACAAGCCATCATATGGAATGGATCATGTTGTGCACTAACTAACATTTGCAACTTAGAGGATGAATGATGTATATTATAGCCAGAGAGGCACTGGTCACAGATACTCAATGCAGATGAATGGCACATTAGATGTAAAATTAAATATTTGTTTTCTACACAGGGCTGTGGTTTAGCCTTCTGGGATCTTCCATGTTGGTAGACCCATTTGAATTTGCTACCAGTATTAACATTGGAAGCCCTGAAAAAATACCAATTGTCGCAGTAATGGGCTTACCTATATATCTGCCATTGGAAAGGTATAGCGGATGAAATGTAGTTCATAGGGGTTGTATTCTAATCCAACCTTTTCAGATTTCATACGGCATCAGTGGTTTATCTGAATGGGCATAACATTTGTTCTCCTTGTTATACAAGGCATTGGGACTGTATAACGGTAGAATCCCCCCCCCCTGGTAAGGTTGCTGGGAAAGGGGAAGAGATTAGCAGGGACAAGCTTTGCACCTGGCTCCTGAATACACATTGCCTCATGAAAATGTTATAGTGGATGCTAAAAGTTCCATTTTAACTTTCTAAGGTGTGTAAATGTTTTTTCCTTTTTTTAATTTCAGGTGTTCAGTTATGCAGGTGGTTTACGTTTATCTCGTCTCTGCTGGGGATTTTGTTGTGGTTTTTATTGCCAAATGCTTTTAATGAAATAGTGCAATCTGTCGGCCTTGTCAGCATGTCATTAAATTATTCTACAATGGTTCTTTCTGAGAATATAGTTAAATGTATTAAGACAAATAGATCACTTTACCACTATTATAATACACATGTCAAGTTAACCTATAAACTCCTGTGAAATATATATGCATGTTATCCATTGTAATTGTTGATGTCTGGTAGATATAACGGCCACCAACATACATAGTTATGGTTATTAGAAGTCACTTTGGATCTCCATCCTGCGTTATCATTGACTTTTATACAGTGCTTAGAGAAAAGGGCCCAGTACTCTGATAACCTAAGGCAACAAGTTGGTGCAAGATTTACAGTCATTTCCACACTTTAAGAATTAAAATTACTCCAAGAAAATAGGGGTTGATACTGCGTCCCACTGAGTGCCATCAGAAACAACATTGCTGTAACAATTCCTGTCATTTGCAATAGTGGTTAAATAGACTTTAATCTGTGTTCCCCCATATGCAGCTGTAAGCATGACATACTTAGTTTGCAAGTATACAAACCTGGCAACAGAAAATGTTCACACAGAAACTCCTATCAGACAGTTATACTATTACCTGTGAATCACATGGCTTCCAGCAGGGGCGTAGCCAGAACTTTGTGGACCCCATTGCAACATTTTGAAGGGGACCCTGTCCCAATGGTTCTAGAGAGACACCTCACCACAGAATTTGTTCATTTTATGCCCCATAATAGTGCCCTGCAGTAGTTGATTTTCTAATCCATAGTAGTGCCTTAGTTAATGTATTCCTTATAGAAGTGTAGTAGTTTATTTTATGAACATTAGTAGTGCTCTGGTGGTTCATATTATGTCACTTTGTAGGGCGGCCAATTCATATTATACAAAACAGTACCCCCAATTCGCATTAAGACATAGAGTACCCAGTTCATATTATGCCACATTACAGTGCACAGACTTCCTATTATGCTACTTTATAGTGCCTCCACTTCATATTGTGCCACATTGCAGTTCCCCAGATCATGTTCTGTAACATTCTAATGCCCTCCAGTTTATTTTATACCACATTACGACGAGCAGGTACTGGGGCATAACTAGATATATTGTAGGTCCCAAGGCAAAAGTTTTTAAGGCCCCTATGTATCACCCAATGGTGAAAAATGTTTGTAACACATGTAACTGTGACAGGGAAGTTGAGCCCCTATCGGCTCTGGGCCCCATAGCAGTTGCACTACCTGCACCTATTGTAGCTACACCCTGTATATAACACATGGAACTGTGACAGGGAAGTTGAGCCCCTATCGGCTCTGGGCCCCATAGCAGTTGCACTACCTGCACCTATTGTAGCTACACCCTGTATATAACACATGGAACTGTGACAGGGAAGTTGAGCCCCTATCGGCTCTGGGCCTCACAGCAGCTGCACTCCCTGCACCTATGGTAGCTACACCCTGTATATAACACATGTAACTGTGACAGGGAAGTTGAGCCCCTCTCGGCTCTGGGCCCCATAGCAGCTGCAATCCCTGCACCTATGGTAGCTACACCCTTGGCTTCCAGCTTCCATTAGAATGAGCATGAAACTGTCACATGTGGCTCTGTATTAAAAACTGGAAGATCCCTGGAAATGATGATTGCATGCACTATTTATTTCATTGCTCTGTAGTTGGTTTTGCCTGAATTGTACTCACTAGTAAAGTGGTTCCCAAACGCGGGCCTCAAGGCACCCGACAGTCCAGGTTTTAGGGATTTCCATATGTGGATTTCATTTATTTATTTAGACATATATTGTGCCTGAGGAGGAGGGTAGCTATATATTTCTGCAGGCAAAGCCATAGTTTAACTTGTGGAATAGGCAGGCCTCCCAGCTCTTATAGAACTACAAGGCACAGTAAGACCTTCTAGTCATAAGTCTTGCAGTTCCATAAAAGTTGTAGAGCCACAAGTCTACACTGTATTAAAGGGGCCTTAGTATTATTATTATTATTATTATTATTATTATTATTATTATTGTTATCATTTATATGGTGCCACATTGGGTTCTGCAGCGCCTAACAAAGTACATTAACAAGTGAGCACAAGAAAACAATACTAACAGTACAAGAGACTGTAGGGCAAATACATGGTATATAATAACTGCGGTATCAGGGGACAGGACGCTGAAATTATTTGTTTGTATCTCATATGTTATAAATAGCTTTTGTTACTTATGTTATTACATTGTCAGATTTACACACAGCTAGTATTTTACATAGTTGTCAACAATGTGTGTAGGTTACCCGCTGTATGTCAGCCATTTGTAGAATTGGTCAAGGACTGTAGACCTGTGTGGTGGTGTTTTGTTTATTTAGTTTTTTGTAATGGCCAAACCAGGTTTTTTTTTTAAATATATTTTATTATCTGTTAGATTTTTTTAATTTATTTATTAAATGCAAAAAATACATTGTAACTTCTGCAATCATATGATGGGTGACCGCTGTCTGTCACATGTAACATCTTGTCTTGCATATACTGTACAGCAGTAAATTTAAAATGTTTTTGAAAAGTTGACAGTAGTGTACTATTAGTATATCGTGGCAGCTGTTTACTCTGAAAAAGCTAGAAGTTTATATCGCATGTTGCCATATCAGTGTGAAAGCTGGTCCCACAGTCCTAGTTTATGGTCTTCTGTTCTTTGGGGTCGGTAAAGTAATATTTCAACAAAAAATGTAAAATATCAAATGAAAATTAAACCCAAATGATGAAGATTGCCAGGAAAAAATACACACTTTCCCATCTGTAACTATGACTGTAGTTGGAAAAAAACAAACAATATCAAATTTATAGCAAATTTATATCAGATAATAATTGTTTTAATATTAATAAGTACAGTGGATTGTAAAAAGCATTGTGTAAGCTAAATATAAAACGTATTTAAAATACTTTTTTGTTTGTTTACCATGTCATCATTTGCTCTGACAACTGTCTCTTACAAGACTTGTGTTGTTGTAACCAAAGTCTTATCTGATACAACACAAGTCTTGTAAGAGACAGTTGTCAGAGCAAATGATGACATGGTAAACAAACAAAAAAAGTATTTTAAATACGTTTTATAGTTAGCTTACACAATGCTTTTTACAATCCACTGTACTTATTAATATTAAAACAATTATTATCTGATATAAATTTGCTATAAATTTGATATTGTTTGTTTTTTTCCAATTACAGTCATAGTTACAGATGGGAAAGTGTGTATTTTTTCCTGGCAATCTTCATCATTTCGGTTTAATTTTCATTTGATATTTTAAATTTTTTGTTGAAATATTACTTTACCGACCCCAAAGAACAGAAGACCATAAACTAGGACTGTGGGACCAGCTTTCACACTGATATGGCAACATGCGATATAAACTTCTAGCTTTTTCAGAGTAAACAGCTGCCATGATATACTAATAGTACACAACTGTCAACTTTTGAAAAACATTTTAAATTTACTGCTGTACAGTATATGCAAGACAAGATGTTACATGTGACAGACAGCGGTCACCCATCATATGATTGCAGAAGTTACAATGTATTTTTTGCATTTAATAAATAAATAAAAAAAATCTAACAGATAATAAAATATATTTTAAAAAAAACCTGGTTTGGCCATTACAAAAAACTAAATAAACAAAACACCACCACACAGGTCTACAGTCCTTGACCAATTCTACAAATGGCTGACATACAGCGGGTAACCCACACACATTGTTGACAACTATGTAAAATACTAGCTGTGTGTAAATCTGACAATGTAATAACATAAGTAACAAAAGCTATTTATAACATATGAGATACAAACAAATAATTTCAGCGTCCTGTCCCCTGATACCGCAGTTATTATATACCATGTATTTGCCCTACAGTCTCTTGTACTGTTAGTATTGTTTTCTTGTGCTCACTTGTTAATGTACTTTGTTAGGCGCTGCAGAACCCAATGTGGCACCATATAAATGATAACAATAATAATAATAATAATAATAATACTAAGGCCCCTTTAATACAGTGTAGACTTGTGGCTCTACAACTTTTATGGAACTGCAAGACTTATGACTAGAAGGTCTTACTGTGCCTTGTAGTTCTATAAGAGCTGGGAGGCCTGCCTATTCCACAAGTTAAACTATGGCTTTGCCTGCAGAAATATATAGCTACCCTCCTCCTCAGGCACAATATATGTCTAAATAAATAAATGAAATCCACATATGGAAATCCCTAAAACCTGGACTGTCGGGTGCCTTGAGGCCCGCGTTTGGGAACCACTTTACTAGTGAGTACAATTCAGGCAAAACCAACTACAGAGCAATGAAATAAATAGTGCATGCAATCATCATTTCCAGGGATCTTCCAGTTTTTAATACAGAGCCACATGTGACAGTTTCATGCTCATTCTAATGGAAGCTGGAAGCCAAGGGTGTAGCTACCATAGGTGCAGGGATTGCAGCTGCTATGGGGCCCAGAGCCGAGAGGGGCTCAACTTCCCTGTCACAGTTACATGTGTTATATACAGGGTGTAGCTACCATAGGTGCAGGGAGTGCAGCTGCTGTGAGGCCCAGAGCCGATAGGGGCTCAACTTCCCTGTCACAGTTCCATGTGTTATATACAGGGTGTAGCTACAATAGGTGCAGGTAGTGCAACTGCTATGGGGCCCAGAGCCGATAGGGGCTCAACTTCCCTGTCACAGTTCCATGTGTTATATACAGGGTGTAGCTACAATAGGTGCAGGTAGTGCAACTGCTATGGGGCCCAGAGCCGATAGGGGCTCAACTTCCCTGTCACAGTTACATGTGTTACAAACATTTTTCACCATTGGGTGATACATAGGGGCCTTAAAAACTTTTGCCTTGGGACCTACAATATATCTAGTTATGCCCCAGTACCTGCTCGTCGTAATGTGGTATAAAATAAACTGGAGGGCATTAGAATGTTACAGAACATGATCTGGGGAACTGCAATGTGGCACAATATGAAGTGGAGGCACTATAAAGTAGCATAATAGGAAGTCTGTGCACTGTAATGTGGCATAATATGAACTGGGTACTCTATGTCTTAATGCGAATTGGGGGTACTGTTTTGTATAATATGAATTGGCCGCCCTACAAAGTGACATAATATGAACCACCAGAGCACTACTAATGTTCATAAAATAAACTACTACACTTCTATAAGGAATACATTAACTAAGGCACTACTATGGATTAGAAAATCAACTACTGTAGGGCACTATTATGGGGCATAAAATGAACAAATTCTGTGGTGAGGTGTCTCTCTAGAACCATTGGGACAGGGTCCCCTTCAAAATGTTGCAATGGGGTCCACAAAGTTCTGGCTACGCCCCTGCTGGAAGCCATGTGATTCACAGGTAATAGTATAACTGTCTGATAGGAGTTTCTGTGTGAACATTTTCTGTTGCCAGGTTTGTATACTTGCAAACTAAGTATGTCATGCTTACAGCTGCATATGGGGGAACACAGATTAAAGTCTATTTAACCACTATTGCAAATGACAGGAATTGTTACAGCAATGTTGTTTCTGATGGCACTCAGTGGGACGCAGTATCAACCCCTATTTTCTTGGAGTAATTTTAATTCTTAAAGTGTGGAAATGACTGTAAATCTTGCACCAACTTGTTGCCTTAGGTTATCAGAGTACTGGGCCCTTTTCTCTAAGCACTGTATAAAAGTCAATGATAACGCAGGATGGAGATCCAAAGTGACTTCTAATAACCATAACTATGTATGTTGGTGGCCGTTATATCTACCAGACATCAACAATTACAATGGATAACATGCATATATATTTCACAGGAGTTTATAGGTTAACTTGACATGTGTATTATAATAGTGGTAAAGTGATCTATTTGTCTTAATACATTTAACTATATTCTCAGAAAGAACCATTGTAGAATAATTTAATGACATGCTGACAAGGCCGACAGATTGCACTATTTCATTAAAAGCATTTGGCAATAAAAACCACAACAAAATCCCCAGCAGAGACGAGATAAACGTAAACCACCTGCATAACTGAACACCTGAAATTAAAAAAAGGAAAAAACATTTACACACCTTAGAAAGTTAAAATGGAACTTTTAGCATCCACTATAACATTTTCATGAGGCAATGTGTATTCAGGAGCCAGGTGCAAAGCTTGTCCCTGCTAATCTCTTCCCCTTTCCCAGCAACCTTACCAGGGGGGGGGATTCTACCGTTATACAGTCCCAATGCCTTGTATAACAAGGAGAACAAATGTTATGCCCATTCAGATAAACCACTGATGCCGTATGAAATCTGAAAAGGTTGGATTAGAATACAACCCCTATGAACTACATTTCATCCGCTATACCTTTCCAATGGCAGATATATAGGTAAGCCCATTACTGCGACAATTGGTATTTTTTCAGGGCTTCCAATGTTAATACTGGTAGCAAATTCAAATGGGTCTACCAACATGGAAGATCCCAGAAGGCTAAACCACAGCCCTGTGTAGAAAACAAATATTTAATTTTACATCTAATGTGCCATTCCTCTGCATTGAGTATCTGTGACCAGTGCCTCTCTGGCTATAATATACATCATTCATCCTCTAAGTTGCAAATGTTAGTTAGTGCACAACATGATCCATTCCATATGATGGCTTGTAAAGAATATTGGTATAGAGTAGTAATATACCATATTGGGATAATGTAAATTGGGACTTTATCATTCTTCCTCTATGTTGCACCATCTAAGGGTTAATTTTGCACAACGGTGTGGTGGTGTAGCTAAGCTCTTATCTAAAACAACACATGTAGTGTAAGAGACTTTTGTGATCTCCCTATGACTTGGAGAAAAAAAAACCTATAATATATGTATTACAGATGATGCTGTAGCGCAACGATATGATTCGATACCAAGTTGCAATGTTACATATGCGCTAATGCACAGGCCTAGCATAATTGGAAAAACATCAATTCGCACAACAGTCGCTGAAACGGCGAACAAACAATTTGCAACGCCCTCAGTTGGACATAACAGCCTAAAGAAGAATGCCAGGCCATTGGTTATGGGGATACATCACGGCTGTATCAACCCGAACAAACGCAGACCGCCTCGACCAATAATGAACGACAAAGGTTATAATTCAGCATTTTACTGATCTTAAAAGAAATTGTCGTATTCCGAAGCTGATGTGCCTCAACGGATTAGGATTGCGTTACAAACTGTATCAAGCGTCAGTAACGTAGCCGCTGTAACAGCAAAATAGAGACAATGACACAAGAACAGCAGAGTAGTTCTGGTGAAATGTTAATAGTTGTTGCAGGAATTCCTGGTACTACAACAGTGGTTGATTGTGTAGCAGCTACACCCAATATTTTTACAGCGGACGCCGGGGCACGCACATCGACCGACGTGTGTGCCTTTGCACATGGTTTATCACAAGGCCATACTTTGCCCAATGTAGTAGTCCAGGAGCACTGGTTATCACCCGACATAGCTGGTGGAATTCAAAATACAGAACAAGTAGACCAATACGCTGAAATACAATTTTATGCGTTGATGGGTAAGATACGGGAAGGTGTTGAGAACATGGGTGTAAATGCCGGATATTTGTTAAAACCCATTAAAGGTGTGAGCCACAGTGCTAAATGTAAACATGACATTATTAAAGAAGTTGTTGAGATGTATATGAATGGCCTGCCAAAATAAATTGATCGGTCAGTTAAGACAACTGCTTTTATTAAATCCAACATACATCATTTTGCAGAAGTAATTGAAACCGATCCGTGACTAGGCATAATCGGCTACGTTTGAAACATGTTTTAAATTTAAATGTCTGTAAAAAAATCACAAATTACTTGTGTAACATACAAAATCTCACAGTTATTCCGGCGTGTAAAGGTGTAACAGGATGTAACAACATTAACCAGTTTGAGAAAGCGCAAACAGCGCAGGAAACAAGAGGTAGGCGGGTAACAGCGTGCTAGGGATGTAGAGTTAGAGTAAACGCCTACCATCGTATTACCGATTGACTAATCACAGGCTGACAACATTGTTGTTGTAAGCATTTCTATACACGGTGTAATACACCATAATATGTTGTATGTATGCAATGATATAAATGGTGTAAATCTTTTTTCGTTAATATACATGTATGGACATGCCTTATATTCTAAAATATAAAGGGAACAGTAACAATTTTATCACATACTCAGACCTTTATGATACATATCATCAGTGTAAGAATATAATATGCACAGGTGATAAACTGATATATATATATATATATAGTCCAAACATAGGCACTCTCCAGACTTTAGCAAGCTTTTTAAGGTATTTTTAATCCAATACTCACAACATAGAGATGCAATGCGTATTTAGTTGCATGGCAGTGAAATAGCAGCGACGTTTCGGTCCATCCGGACCTTTATCAAGCTTTCCATAATAATATGCCCATAAAAAAATCTACATCAGAAGAGTTAATTACAATATATATATATAGATATATAGAAAACATGTCTGAACATGCCCCTTTTTGAAAGTATATATGATGTGATGAACTAATATTCTATAAGCCACAATAACGCTTGTGTCTTTCATTTAACACGGTTTTCAATCCCCCCTCCGGTCTTTCAGCGTGTAAGAGGATCCCAGAACCACAGTGAATGTATGAAGATAAAAAAATACATCCTTCAGCATTGACTCATTTTAAAATTCATTTTAAAATGCAAAATTATATCATGATCGAATCAGCACGTTTATTTTATAAATCAATTGGTAATAATATACAACGCTGCATCATCAGTGATAAATCAATTGGGAATAGTATACACTAATATAACATCAGAATGATTATAAATAAGCCATATTTGCAGTATACCTCATGATAACGGTCCTATGAGCCAAAACATTGATTCATATACAATATATACTATTGTTCCTAAAATATCAAGGGCGAAGTCAAAAAGATGAAGCACCAGCATATTACAAATAGACGTGTAAAACATTGTATTATTATTATTATTATTAGCAACAGCACTCTGATCAAAAAAAAAAAGTGTACTGTGTTTTGCTGAGTATTTGTAATATGCTTTTAAAAAAAAAAAAAGTTAGCAGTTTCTTATCTAGTTACACAAGTAACTAGATACTTGTGGGTAACTTGGGGGTAACGTCTCCTAGTAAATCTGCCAGAATTGGTCGTGCCGGTGATCCACGGATATACTTGTTTCCGTGTATAGTCCATGTTCACTTTCTCCAACTTGTTCCGTTTATACTGAATTAGCTCTTTTTTGTACTTGTCCACCTGTGTGGACAAATTGCCCAACCAATCATTGGTCTGATCTTCACTGAGTGCAGTTTTATGTGATGTTTCAAAAACCTCTATTTGGGCTCTAATATTGGTGAGCTCTCGAGTGACCTCCTCTATCACTAAAAGGATCAAATCAAATGAGCACTTGTTTAGTATTGAAATCCATTTTTTGCAAAATGGCACATTAAAACGACCAATTGTTGGAACATTCTTGATTCTGAAGCCACGAGGAATTTTTCCTTCACGGTGGTAGTCTGATAATGTTACTCCGTGGTAATAGAAATCCTGTTCACGCTTCTTCAACTTCAGTAATTCTCTAAACAAGTGCACATTGTCCACCTCATTACTGGTAGTACTAAGTTGATCTTTAAATCGGATGTTAGCTGCATCCACATCTGAATAGCTAAATGTGTCTCCTTGTGTGAGATCAATCACAGCTAAGTCCCTGTGGCCAGTTGTGCAGTCTGACAAACACTTGAAAAGCCTAGCTCATACCAAAATTATGCCAGCCTATAAAAGGGGTAAAAATGTGAGAGATTATGTAGTAAAAACGGATATTCAATTTCCAATAACCCATGAGGTCAAATCTACTGGTTTCCTTAACCCGACACGCTTGGGTTGTTTCAGATGTTTGGGCTGCACAACTTGCAGCCACATGATTGCTGGAGATAGTTTTTGTCACCCGTATACTGGAAAAAAATTTAAGATTTTACATCGAGTGACCTGTACAACAAAATTTGTGGTGTATTTGCTGAGTTGCCCCTGTGGCCTACACTATGTGGGCAAAACGGAATGCGCCTTTAAAGAACGGATGGCGGCACATAGATCCGTTATCAGAGCGGCACTCAGCTCTGGTAAAAGCGACCAACCGATATCTAGGCATTTTGTGTCAGCCCGTCATTCTCTGGCACAACTACGATATCGTATTATAGACCACATTCCCCCACTCAGACGGGGGGGTGACAGGGGTCTTTTACTGCTTAAAAGAGAAGCTAAATGGATCCATTTGCTGGACACAATGTCCCTTAAAGGACTTAATGAACATCAGGGCCTCAATTGCTTTATCTAGAGGTGTTAATTCTATATAGCTTTTCATATAAACCTGTAGGTAGTGTAGATATGGGTGTAGTGTTTGTATATCTTTAACATCAGTTTCTTTTGCTGGCTCCATGATTGTTTGTATTCGCTGTAAATATGGGATGCATATATGTAGTCAGATTTTGAATTTATTGACTGCAATGGTATATTATGGTGTGGAGTTTGTATGGTCTCCACAGATTTCTATATCAATAATGTTTTTTTTTTTTTTTTACCAAGCTGTGTTGCTAGGTTAAATATTTGCAATATAGTTGTGCTATTTTTATGTGCTAGCCATTATTCATAGGACACTGTTTCTCTTAGCTGCTACTATTATGTATTTTAATAAGTCTTTATCGCTATTTTACTCTATATGCGTCTATTTTGAAACTTATGTATTGTAACAGCTTAGCTCTTATAGTATTTTGCAGCCTCCAACTCATTTACAGGATGGTAACATGTATTTTCTGCTGGTTTGCACTTTATTTATGTTAAGCACTTGGTCACTTTTTGGTTATTATCGGTGTGCTTCGTCTAGGTTGTCATGACGCCGGACGCCGGCGCCTGCGGATGACGTCATTGGACCGGGCGGGAAGTGACGGGCGGACGCGGCTGACGGACGGCGTCATGGACGATCAGAGGGGGCTATATAGGTATGTATGCTTGTATGTGTATTTGTCCTGATGAAAATGTAATTATTTACATTGAAACGTTGACAAACAGTATCCTGGGAGTTTTGTCTTGATTTATTCGCCGAGAGTGCCGCCTATACAGATGTGGTATATATATATATATATATATATATATATATTTTATTCATTGCCTGAACCTTAATCCCAACGCTTGTCTGAATGCAAATACAATAGCATATAGGCATATGTATAAGCTTATCTATCAATTTACATGCATCACTACTGCTATGGAAAATGGCTAGAATGATAGAAGTTCACATTATGGAGCTAAAAATGTCCTTTAACAAAGTGGTCTAATCCCACCCAAAATGGCCGCCGGACTGAATAAAAACTCCCTGGTTGCAGGAGTGCTACTAGGCGACCAAGTGACCAGCTCTAGGAGCGAAACGTACGTCTTACTTCCGGTTCCAGTAAGCCGGGTCCGACTTCCGGTTGCGGACCCCGGACGCCGACGGCTTCCCAGCGTGCGCGGACCATCAGATGCCTGTCACCTGTGCTATACCAGCTCTTCCACTCACAGATAAGTCACACCAGAACTTGCATGATAACCATATAGCCAGCGCAAATCACGGTCTGATGTATCACATTACTATCAGACTGCTGATTATATAGAACAGACTACATGCATGCTTTATGTCTGAGTACAGGCCAAATGTGGTAGTTATTAACATTGCATGGGAGGTTTGCAGCAGATAGCTAATTCTGGAGTGGAGTACCACAGGTACCATAATGCTTTAGATTTATCCATGTACAATATACTCCTGACTGCTGTTAATATAGAATAGACTTCATGCATGCACAATGTCTGAGTACAGGCTAAATGTGTTAGTTATTAACATTGCATGGGAGGCTTGCAGCAGATAGCTAACTTTGGAATGGTGTACCACAGGTACCATAATGCTTTAGATTAATCCATGTACAATATACTCCTTGTGCCAATTCCACTAATTAGCAGTTTACACATGTTTTGAATAGTTAATCCCTATATCCAAACACAGAGAGACCTGTGGATTTATAATATACAGCTCTTTGACTATTTCCTATTCATATACAGTAGGTACTCACCCTCTCATTCCAGCAGCCGGGCCACTCTGCAATGTTATAAAGCAACAGAGGGCTCTGAGCAGCAATATTGGAAAAGCAGAATTGAGAGCTCTACTTGTCTTGTTTCATACCAAGGTGAAGGGAATGGGCCCCTCTCATCCCAATATTCGATGCTGACAGCAGATATAGGGAAAGCAGAAGGTTCAACCCTTCAAGTACTTTGGTACTATTTTCTTCTTTATCTCAACTGGATAACTGTGTGATTTCCTTTCTATGTACACACTCTCTCATTCCAGCAGCCGGGCTACTCTGCAATGTTTTAGCAACAGAGTGCTCTGAGCAGCAATATTGGAAAAGCAGAAGTAGGTACCTCTATTTCTCCTATTTCAATACCGCGGTGAAGGAGGCAGACCCCTCTCATCCTGACATTCAATGCTATAAGCAGATGCTTGAGACAGCAGAAGGCCTGCACCTTCCTATACCCCGGTATTTTTCCTATTTTCATTCAAGGAAATTTATCCATGAAGTGTTCTCCATGTTGAATTAAAACACCTATATAGGGCATCCTAAACTATGCATTTTTCCCATTAAGGGGTATTCTTCATGAGGAGAGCTACTGTTCATTTATTTCCAGCTGTGATTTGAGGAGAATTATTCCTTATGCTGTATATATAATATTGATATAGGATATTCAAAATTGTGCATTTAATTCCAATAGGGGGTTATTCTTCAAGAGAAACTGACTGCTTATCCAATTTCTGTGGTTGGAAGCACATACAAACTCCACACTGGGATGAAATCAATGTTTTTTTATGTGATTTGAAGCACATATAAACTTCACACAGTGACAAAATTTAAGCATGATCAATGTGCTGTATCATCTCTCTGCTTCCATATAAGGGTATACTGATTGGTATGAAATTTGTATTGAAATTAATGATATATGATACTTTCTAATCCCATATCCTAACTGATTATAAATTATATTATGCATAGGAATTTTTTAATTTTTGAATGTTGTTTTGAGGCACGTATTAATTCTACACAAACAACAAAGTGTGCATCATCCTGTTGGAGCTGTCCCCCCCAAAATGGAGACCTACAGTCCTATGCATATGCAATTGGGTTTGGAAATATACAGATTCCTGTTTATTTACCTGCATTTATGATATGGCATACATATGAATTATATATGGAAGCTTTTGGGGTTTTTGATATCTGATGGTTAGAAGTCGCACACAGGGAAGTCCATTCTCCTTGCTACTGTGATAATTGGTTACATACCAGGGGAGAGTTTATAATCTGATTTTGGTGCTCGATAAGTTCATGCGGTAAACCAGCCCACTTACATATGATATCATTGATATCTGGCCTAATAAATATTTTTTCTGCATGATTATTTAGAGTACTACTGTATTACTGAACAATATTTTCGCTCGTGGCAGTTAAAGGTCTGCCCCACTAAAATATATTTATCTTTGATTATACCTTTATGAATGGTCCCATGACCTTATCCTGAATAATGGTCTGTTGACCTTATATCTTTGCATGTACTAAATTGGTCCCATGACCTTATCCTGAATAATGGTCTGTTGACCTTATATTTTTGCATGTACTAAATTGTCTACTATACCTAGTGTTTGTTGTGTAATTCACAGTTTTATCAAGCGATAATAAAAGTTAAATTTTAAATTATAGATAATAAAAGTGTGCCCCGGGTCAGGCTTTTTAGTCTTTTTTTGCCCTGCTCTCTTGTAGGTCGATCCTTTTTCTTATAATATGTAACATGTAATTTGCTCTACCAGTTGTAATATATATAATGGGCTATATCTGGCGTAATATGTATAATGGGCTCTACCAGGTGCAATGTGTGTAATGGGCTCCACCAGGTGCAATGTGTGTAATGGGCTCTACCTGGCATAATGTTTATAAGGGGCTCTACCAGGTGTAATGTGTACAAGGGGCCACTCACTCCCAGCTTCTCCAAAGAGTTCCGTACAGGTGCAAGCGACCCATCTATGGTGGCCAGAAGCTAGGGGCGCCAAACACAGATTTTTATCTTGCCCCCCAGCCAAAAAACTTTCTGACGCCCCTGTTTTGTATGTTTGTTAACTTTGTTAACTTATAGTCTTATAAAGATAGACCACCATTCCCAGTAGTACATGTTGTGACCAAGCCCCAATGGTGAAACGCGCATAGGTTTTGGGGGACACTGACTGTGCACACACCGGAGTAAATTTACTAAGATGGGAGTTCTTTTTAAGAGGGGATGTTGCCCATAGCAACAAGTCAGATTCCAAGTATTATCTTCTAGAACGTGCTAGATAAATGAGAAGTAGAATCTGATTGGTTGCTATGCGCAACATGCCATCTTAAATAGAACTCCCACCTTAGTAAGTTTACCCTACCAGGTCCCCACTTACAGACAGCACTTCCATTCTCTCATACTTCTGGAATAAGGTAATGCCTGGCACTCTTATTTTCCCAAATACTCCCTACTGGGTAGATAGGATTAACCTCACTAAGGGAATCAATCCCCCATACCCACTGGCGTGCGCAGCACATTTTATTAGGGGGTGCACCGTTGGAGTGGGTGTGTCTAGCACCACCTTTTGGGCATTTCTAGTACCATCTATTGCTGGTCAACGTATATAAAATATCCACCTTTGTACCAATACTAATAAAGCAGATACATTGTCAGATGTTGTGGTGTGCACCAAACAAACACCCCTAATGGCACTCACTGCAATTACAGTGCTCCTCCTCAGCCTGGTCTGGCTCCCCCTCTCTTTCCCCTGCAAGCTGCAGCAGCTTACTTACAAGTCAATAACTAAACTAAACTGACGCTGACAGTCACAGACTAGTACTGCTGCTGCTGGAAAAACGAATGACGTGTCAATGCTGCTGCTGACCGCCTGCCAGTACTGAATTTGTTATCCTAATGGGAACACTGGCTGCATGCTGATCCTCATCAGTGGCTGGCGTTGGCATAGAATAGAAGGAGAGAGGTGGGTGTGTGGCGGGTGTGACGGGTGGGCGTGCGAGCAGCATGACGTAATCACGTCACATCACACTGTTTTTGTACATGGAGGTGGAGCCGGGAATTTGAAAGCCAGTGGCAGTGGTACCCTTGATTAACCCAGGCGTCCGGTCAGTAATGCAGTCCTGACAGGGTGCAGCGCAGAGGGGACAGTAATCAGCTTGCTCAGCGATCGCCGCATCAGGCATGTGAGATCGGGGTTCCAGACATTAGGGGGTGCCTGTGCGCACCAGGCACCCCCCTGCGCACACCTATGCCCATACCCCTTTTGAGGAGTAATTTTACTTGTGCCTTCCTGTACTGTACTCAGCTGTTATATGCTAAGCATTCACTGTCTGTAGACACATGCGCAGCAACAGCAGCAGAGTCAGATAGGAAGTGAGGCATTTTCCAATTTCTCTCTTTAACAATCTATTCCAGTTTGGCAACTCCTATTATGCTCCCAAATACATACAGAGCTATCAGTGCCAGAGACATTTTGATTTCTCTGACGTAAAAAATATTATTCACCTAAATCAATGAGTTATAACAAACAAATTGTTTATATTTTCTTATTTTACTTATATTAAATACAACACACACATATTTTTGCTGTTAATCACTCTCAACCTTTGCAATTGAGCCATACTTGCCTACCTGACCCTCTCCATGAGGGAGAAAATGCTCTGTTCCTGGACTTTCCATGTAATGTATGATTGACATTACCTGTGGTGAGCTAGTTAATTGATAAGAAAGGTGTTTCACCACAGGTGATGTCAATCATACATTACCAGGAAAGTCCAGGAACAGAGCATTTTCTCCCTCATGGAGACGGTCAGATAGGCAAGTATGACTTGAGCCTTTCTGTCTATACCAGACATTCCCAACAACGGTCCTCAAGGCACACCAACAGTACAGGTTTTAGTGATATCCAGGCTGCAGCACAGTTGACGTAATTAGTAGCTCAGTTATTTTGATTTAACCATCTGTGCTGCAGCCTGGATATCACTAAAACCTGTACTGTTGGTGTGCCTTGAGGACCGTGGTTGGGAATGCTTGCTCTATACCCTCATCAGCCCAAATTATTAGGGCTGACATCAGATGCAGGGAAATCTTTTAAACACATTCATTGGATCTAGAGACTCTTATTAGCCTGCTGATGGCAAATGGTTAAACTTAAAAGCAGATTTCTACTCCTATCACATGTATGTGCTTTTCCAACTGATCTTTACACAACAATAACTAGAGATGTGCACCGGACATTTTTTGTGTTTTGTGTTTTGGTTTTGGATTCGGTTCCGCAGTCGTGTTTTGGATTCGGACGCATTTTGGCAAAACCTCCCTTAAGAATTTTTGTCGGATTCAGGTGTGTTTTGGATTCGGGTGTTTTTTTCCAAAAACCCCTCAAAAACAGCTTAAATCATAGAATTTGGGGGTAATTTTGATCCTATAATATTATTAACCTCAATAACCATAATTTCCACTCATCCAGTCTATTCCGAACACCTCACACCTCACAATATTATTTTTAGTCCTAAAATTTGCACCGAGGTCACTGGATGACTAAGCTAAGCGACCCAAGTGGGCGGCACAAACACCTGGCCCATCTAGGAGTGGCACTGCAGTTTCAGACAGGATGGCACTTAAAAAAATTGGCCCCAAACATCACATGATGCAAAGATAAATAAAATAAAAAGAGAGGTGCAAGATAAAATTGTCCTTGGGCTCTCCCACCCACCCTTATGTTGTATAAACAGGACATGCACACTTTAACAAACCCATCATTTCAGCGACAGGGTCTGACACACGACTGTGGCTGAAATGACTGGTTGGTTTGGGCCCCCACCAAAAAAGAAGCAATCAATCTCTCCTTGCACAATCTGTCTCTACAGAGGCAAGATGTCCACCTCCTCCTCATCGTCCGATTCCTCACCCCTTTCACTGTGTACATCCCCCTCCTCACAGAGTATTAATTCGTCCCCACTGGAAACCACCATCACAGGTCCCTGTGTACTTTCTGGAGGCAATTGCTGGTAAATGTCTCCACGGAGGAATTGATTATAATTCATTTTGATGAACATCATCTTCTCCACATTTTCTGGAAGTAACCTCCTACGCCGATCGCTGACAAGGTTACCAGCTGCACTAAACACTCTTTCGGAGTACACACTGGAGGGGGGGCAACTTAGGTAAAATAAAGACAGTTTGTGCAAGGGCCTCCAAATTGCCTCTTTTTCCTTCCAGTATACGTACAGACTGTCTGACATGCCTACAGTGATGCTGTCACTCATATAATCCTCCACCATTCTTTCAACGGTGACAGAATCATATGCAGTGACAGTAGACGACATGTCAGTAATCGTTGGCAGGTCCTTCAGTCCGGACCAGATGTCAGCTATCACTCCTGACTGCCTGCATCACCGCCAGCGGGTGGTTTTGGAAATTTTATCCTTTTCCTGGCAGCTCCAGTGGCGGGAGAAAATGAAGGAGGAGCTGTTGGCGGGTCACATTCCGCTTGAGTTGACAATTGTCTCACCAGCAGGTCTTTGAACCTCTGCAGACTTGTGTCTGCCGGAAAGAGAGATACAACGTAGGCTTTAAACCTAGGATCGAGCACGGTGGCCAAAATGTGGTGCTCTGATTTCAACAGATTGACCACCCGTGAATCCTGGTTAAGCGAATGAAAGGCTCCATCCACAAGTCCCACATGCCTAGCGGAATCGCTCCGTTTTAGCAGCTCCTTCAATCTCTCCAGCTGCTTCTGCAAAAGCCTGATGAGGGGAATGACCTGACTCAGGCTGGCAGTGTCTGAACTGACTTCACGTGTGGCAAGTTCAAAGGGTTGGAGAACCTTGCACAACGTTGAAATCATTCTCCACTGCGCTTGAGTCAGGTGCATTCCCCCTCCTTTGCCTATATCGTAGGCAGATGTATAGGCTTGAATGGCCTTTTGCTGCTACTCCATCCTCTGAAGCATATAGAGGGTTGAATTCCACCTCGTTACCACCTCTTGCTTCAGCTGATGGCAGGGCATGTTCAGGAGTGTTTGCTGGTGCTCCAGTCTTCGGCACGTAGTGGCTGAATGCCGAAAGTGGCCCGCAATTCTTCGGGCCACCGACAGCATCTCTTGCACGCCCCTGTCTTTTTTTTAAAACATTCTGCACCACCAAATTCATTGTATGTGCAAAGCATGGGACGTGCTGGAATTTGCCCACATGTAATAAACGCACAATATTGGTGGCATTGTCCGATGTCACAAATCCCCAGGAGAGTTCAATTGGGGTAAGCCAATCTGCGGTGATGTTCTTCAGTTTCCGTAAGAGGTTGTCAGCTGTGTGCCTCTTATGGAAAGCGGTAATACAAAGTGTAGCCTGCCTAGGAACGAGTTGGCGTTTGCGAGATGCTGCTACTGGTGCCGCCGCTGCTGTTGTTGCTGCGGGAGATAATACATCTACCCAGTGGGCTGTCACAGTCATATAATCCTTAGTCTGCCCTGCTCCACTTGTTCACATGTCCGTGGTTAAGTGGACATTGGGTACAACTGCATTTTTTAGGACACTGGTGAGTCTTTTTCTGACGTCTGTGTACATTCTCGGTATCGCCTGCCTAGAGAAGTGGAACCTAGATGGTATCTGGTACCGGGGACACACTACCTCAAGAAATTCTCTAAGTCCCACTGAACTAACGGCGGATACCGGATGCACGTCTAACACCAACATAGTTGTTAAGGCCTGAGTTATCCGCTTTGCAACAGGATAACTGCTGTGATATTTCATCTTCCTCGCAAAGGACTGTTGGACAGTCAATTGTTTACTGGAAGTATTACAAGTGGTCTTCCGACTTCCCCTCTGGGCTGACGATCGACTCCCAGCAGCAACAACAGCAGTGCCAGCAGCAGTAGGCGTTACACTCAAGGATCCATCGGAGGAATCCCAGTAAGAAGATGACTCGTCAGACTTGCCAGTGACATGGCCTGCAGGACTATTGGCGTTCCTGTCTAAGGAGGAAATTGACACTGAGGGAGTTGGTGGGATGGTTTGCAGGAGCTTGGGTACAAGAGGAAGAAGGGATTTAGTTGTCAGTGGACTGCTTCCGCTGTCACCCAAAGTTTGTGAACTTATCACTGACTTCTGATGAATGCGCTCCAGGTGACGTATAAGGTAGGATGTTCCTAGGTGGTTAACGTCCTTACCCCTACTTATTACAGCTTGACAAAGGCAACACACGGCTTGACACCAGTTGTCTGCATTTCTGTTGAAATAATTCCACACCGAAGAGGTGATTTTTTTTGTATTTTGACCAGGCAGGCCAATGGCCTTATTCATCCCACGGACAACAGGTGTCTCACCGGGTGCCTGACTTAAACAAACCACCTAACCATCAGAATCCTCCTCAGCGCCAGCAACACCCATATCCTTAACCTGGTGTACTTCAACAGTGACATCTTTAATTTGACTATCAGGAACTGGACTGTGGGTGCTCCTTCCAGCACTTGCAGGGGACATGCAAATTGTGGAAGGAGCCACCTCTTCTTGTCCAGTGTTGGGAAGGTCAGGCATCGCAACCGACACAATTGGACTCTCCTTGGGGATTTGTGATTTAGAAGAATGCACAGTTCTTTGCTGTGCTTTTGCCAGCTTAACGCTTTTCATTTTTCTAGCGGGAGGAAGAGTGCTTCCATCCTCATGTGAAGCTGAACCACTAGCCATGAACATAGGCCAGGGCCTCAGCCGTTCCTTGCCACTCCGTGTCGTAAATGGCATATTGGCAAGTTTACGCTTCTCCTCAGATGCTTTTAATTTAGATTTTTGGGTCATTTTACTGAACTTTTGTTTTTTTGATTTTACATGCTTTCTACTATGACATTGGGATGTCGGCCTTGGCAGACGACGTTGATGGCATTTCATTATCTCTGCCATGACAGTGGCAGCAGCTTCAGCACCAGGTGGAAGTGGATCTTGATCTTTCCCTATTTTACCCTCCACATTTTTGTTCTCCATTTTTTTTATGTGTGGAATTATATGCCAGTAATATATCTGGAATTAGACGGCAGTTATGTCTGGAATTAGATACCACTAGATAGATACCAGATACCACTGTGACTGGAATGATGATGACCTATGCACAGTGACAGGACACTACCACGACACCCTACAGCAGCAAGATGCAGCACAAGACACTGGACTTTTAGTCCCCACAATGCAGCACTGATACTGAGCACAGATATTGAGCACTGTTCAGAATAATAGAACTGACACTGGCCAGCGAGAACAGCACTGGACTACTGTACTGTACTACTATATATACTAGTCAGTGGTCACCACAATGCAGCAATGATAATAATGAGCACAGATACTAAGCACTGTTCAGGATAATAGAACTGACACGGAGCAGCAAAATACAGCAATGGACTACTGTACTGTACTACCATATACTGATCACCGACTCACCACAATGCAGCAATGATAATAATGAGCACAGATATTGAGCACTGTTCAGGATAATAGAACTGACACTGGGCAGCGAGAACAGCAGTGGACTACTGTACTGTACTACTATATACTGGTCAGTGGTCACCACAATGCAGCAATGATAATAATGAGCACAGATACTGAACACTGTTCAGGATAATAGAACTGACACTGGGCAGCGAGAACAGCAGTGGACTACTGTACTGTACTACTATATATACTGGTCAGTGGTCACCACAATACAGCAATAATAATAATGAGCACAGATACTGAGCACTGTTCAGGATAATAGAACTGACACTGGGCAGCGAGAACAGCACTGGACTACTGTACTGTACTACTATATACTGGTCAGTGGTCACCACAATGCAGCAATGATAATAATGAGCACAGATATTGAGCACTGTTCAGGATAATAGAACTGACACTGGGCAGCGAGAACAGCACTGGACTACTGTACTGTACTACTATATACTGGTCAGTGGTCACCACAATGCAGCAATGATAATAATGAGCACATATACTGAGCACTATTCAAGATAATAGAACTGACACTGGGCAGCGAGAACAGCACTGGACTACTGTACTGTACTATTATGTATACTGGTCAGTGGTCACCACAATGCAGCAATGATAATAATGAGTACAAATACTGAGCACTGTTCAGGATAATAGAACTGACACGGAGCAGCAAAATACAGCAATAGACTACTGTACTGTACTACTATATACTGGTCACCACAATGCAGCACTGATACTGAGCACAGATATTGAGCTGATATTTAGCTATTCAGGCAGAGAACGTAGCCATGTCCTCTCGCTATCTCGACAATGCACGAGTGAAAATGGTGGCGACGTGCGGCTCTTTATATGGAATCCGAATCTCGTGAGAATCTGACAGCAGGATGATGACATTTTCCTCCGTTCGGGTTTTGCGTGTAAGGCGGGAAGAACCCAGGCTGCCTTGGACCCGTGTAAACCACGTGAAGTTTGGGGGGGTTCGGATCTCGACGAACCGAACCCGCTCACCTCTAACAATAACCAAATTCCATACTTCTCTCAGTTATACCCAGTGTTGCAAGTACTGTGTACCGATAAGAAATTGCCAGCCGGTACACAGTATCACGGGGCTGACCGCTGTTCTTGCAGCCCACTGCTGTGCTGTGTGTGAGGGAAGAAGAGGACAGCGCGCACCTCTCCTGTGTCCCTCAGTGCTCATCTGGTCTCTGGCGGTGTGTCTCTCAAATAAGGCGCCAGTTTGTGAGCCAGTTAGACATAGGCGTGCGCAGGGGGGGTGCCTGGTGCGCACAGGCACCCCCTAATGTCCGACAATCCGATCTCACATGCCTGATGCAGCGATCGCCGAGCAGGCTGATTACTGTCCCCTCTGCGTTGCACCCTGTCAGGATTGCATTACTGACTGGACGCCTGGGTCAATCAAGGGTGCCACTGCTACCGGCTTTCAAACTCCCGGCTCCACCTCCATGTACAAAAACTGCGTGATGTGACGTGATGACATCATACTGCTCACACGCCCACCCGTCACACGACCACCTCTCTATAGCCAACGCCAGCCACTGATGAGGAGCAGCATGCAGCCAGTATTCCTCTTAGGAAGACAAATTCAATACTGGCAGGTGGTCGGCAGCAGCATTGACACGTAAAACGCTTTTCCAGCAGTAACTAGTCTGTGACTGTCAGTGTCAGTGAGTGACTGCAGCTTGCAGGGGAAAGAAAGGGGGAGCCAGACCAGGCTGAGGAGGAGCAGTGTAATTGCAGTGAGTGTCATCAGGAGTGTTTGTTTGGTGCACACCACAACATCTGACAATGCTTCTGCATTATTAGGATTGGTACAGGGGTGGATATTTTATATTACGCTGACCGTCAATAGATGGTGCTAGACACGCCCAAAAGGCGGTGCTAGACACACCCCTCCAACAGTGCACCCCCTAATAAAATGTGCTGCGCACGCCTATGCAGTCAGAGCTTTCGGATCAACAGCTGTGGGTTCTGATTGGGTGCCAGTCCACAAGCTCTGATTGGCACATGAACCGGCGCCTCATTTGAGAGACATGCTGCCAGAGACCATATGAGCACCGAGGGGCAGGAGCGGCATGGGCTGCGCTCTATTCCCCTCACACAGTAGAGGTGAGCAGTGGGGAAGCTAGTGTATTTGGCACTTGGGGACATATCTAGCACTATGGGGGCATATGTGGCACTGGGGGGCATATGTTTACCTTGCACTGGGGGGCATATGTGTATCTGGCACTGTGGGGACATATCTGGCACTATGGGAGCTTATGTGGCACTGGGGGCATATGTGTACTTTGCACTGGGGGCCATATGTGTATCTGGTACTGTTGGGGCATATCTGGCACTGGGGGGCATATGTGTATCTGGTACTGGCACTGTGTGTATCTGGCACTCGACTATTGGGGGCATATGTGTATCTGGCATATCTGGCACTGTGTGTATCTGGCACTCCACTATTGGGGGCATATGTGTATCTGGCACTGCGCTATTGGGGTCATATGTGTATCTGGCCCCCCATATGTGTATCATGCCCCTATTTTCATTGGCCACGCCCCATTTGGCCACATCCATTTTTTGGCGTATGCACACTGGTTATACCAACAAGTGTCTTCATAATGCATTGTTATATGAGCATAATGCTGTTTATCTACATTTTTTTAATGAGCTGGTTTAATGGAGGGAAACCTGTTATGCTCCATTTTATACTCCACAATATACAGTATCACTAGAGATAGAGTAAAACAGATTCTAAATACTGTTAAATACATGATATGTGTGAAGTCAATGGTATATATTGATATATCCATATCTTGTTAACGCTAAAATAGTGACTTCAGAGTACAAATCTTTAGCAGAGGCTATCCAATTTATGCTGTACTGGTTGTCACATGATATTGCTATTCACTGCAGCATCTATAGACTGGTGTGTCAATGGGAAATTTAGCCCTCACTGATTTAATACACTCTTTTTGAATATAGCTGTCTTCATGAGAAAGCTTATTTTGAATAGTCTGTGTGTGTTTTTTCATGATAAAAATAATAAAAACTAAAGCTGGGCATACACTATACAATTATCTGTCAGATAATCTGTGGTTGGAATGAAAACCCGGTAATGGATGAGAGCAACTGACAATCGACCATTTGCTACCAAACACTGGAAAATGGACAAAACCTGTTGTTTATAGAAATTGGTTAAATCATGGACAGGTTTTGTCCATTTTCCAGTTTATGAAATTACAAAAACATTATTCTGTGTTTCTATGCATGGCCGGATCCAAGGAGGGGCGACAGGGACTGTCATCCAGGGGCCCCCACACATTAAGGGCCCCCACACTCTCCCCCTGAAATGCGCATGTCGCCGACACTGCAATTGGAGCACAGCATGATTCAGCTGTGTCTCCGATTTCCCCAGTCTCCGTCCACCTAGGTGCTGCTGGAGTTAGATTCTCGCGGGTCATGGGATTTCAGGTTTATACTCACTGCCGTGGCCGCTGGGATTGGTGTGACGTCCAGGAGCTGAGAGTGAGGCGGCGTCAATTTACTCTCAGCTCCTTCCTCAGCGGCGCAGGTAGTGTGTGACTGGCTGTGGGCGGCTTTGTGTGGCACAGCGCTGGACACTCGGCGCAGAACAGATCATCCGCATTGCAGGCAGCAATGAGGAATTGCCCATAGGCTGGAGGGTTTTTTGTGATGTCATGGCAGGCAACGATCATTGATAAAGCGGACTGACAACACTGAGCTTCCTCCCCCGTATCAACCACTTTACCACGAGCAACCCCAGACACCATTGGCATGATCCATGCCTCCTTTCATCCCAGCACCCAGCGTGGTCCACTAATCAAACTCCTCCCTCTTGTAACAGTCATCGCTGGAGTGAGGGACCCGCAGCGCTTTACCCACGTTTATGCAGGGGACAGGAAGTGAAGTGAGGACGAATGGATACTCATAGCAGCTGGTGAGTGAGGACTCTGAGTGGATTGTACCTTTAGTAAACTTGATATAGTTGTTGTGGAACAAGAGGTCACAGCATGCTCAGCCAGCTTGTTATAGCTGGAGATCACGCTGAGACTTGTAGTTCCACAACAGAATTAGATGTACTCAGGTTAAACAGTGATGTTAGAGGTTACAATGTTACTGCTGGGAGGGGAGTGTGTGTCTGGGGGGGGGGGTATCACTAAGAGACAGAGGGGATGAGGGGATGGTGACTGAAACACAGAGGGGATGCGGGGATGGTGACTGACACACAGAGGGGATGCAGGGGGGGGGGGTGACTGACACATAGAGGGGATGCGGGGATAGTGACTGACACACAGAGGGGATGCGGGTGTGGTGACTGACACACAGAGGTGATGCGGGGGTGGTGACTGACACACAGAGGGGATGCGGGGATAGTGACTGACACACAGAGGGGATGCGGGTGTGGTGACTGACACACAGAGGTGATGCAGGATTGGTGACTGACACACAGAGGGGTTGCGGGGATGGTGACTGACGCACAGAGGGGATGCGAGAATGGTGACTGACGCACAGAGGAGATGCGGGGGATGGTGACTGACGCACAGAGGGGATGCGGGGGTGGTGACTGACACACAGAGGGGATACGGGGAGGGTGACTGACGCACAGAGGGAATGCGGGGATGGTGACTGACGCACAGAGGGGATGCGGGGATAGTGACTGACACAGAGGGGATGCAGGGATGGTGACTGACACACAGCGGAGATGCGGGGGAGGTGACTGACACACAGAGTGGATGCAGGGATGGTGACTGACACACAGAGGGGATGCGAGGGAGGTGACTGACACACAGAGGGGATGCGGGGGTGGTGACTGACGCACAGAGGGGATGCGGGGGTGGTGACTGACACACAGAGGGGATACGGGGAGGGTGACTGACGCACAGAGGGAATGCGGGGATGGTGACTGACGCACAGAGGGGATGCGGGGATAGTGACTGACACAGAGGGGATGCAGGGATGGTGACTGACACACAGCGGAGATGCGGGGGAGGTGACTGACACACAGAGTGGATGCAGGGATGGTGACTGACACACAGAGGGGATGCGAGGGAGGTGACTGACACACAGAGGGGATGCGGGGGAGGTGACTGACACACAGAGGGGATGTGGGGGTTGTAACTGACACACAGAGCATATGGTATACTTCTGTGGGGCCTAGAAGGCTCAAAACATATTTTTGCACCTGGGCCCACCACTTTCATGTTTCGCCACTGCCATAGCACTGACTGGCTGCTGTGTGCTGCAGGTGAGGTGACAGTGTCACCTGCAACACACATCAGCCAGACACAGTGCTCTGTTTATATACTATTGGGGCCCCACAAGTTAGTTTTTTGTCCAGGGCCCCCACAGACTTTAATCCGGCCCTGTTTCTATGTTAATATTTATCTCATGTGCATTAAAAATGCAGATTGTGATAAATATGCTCCAGTGTTTTTCAACCCTTTAATACAAGATGTATCACGGTCTCTTTTGAGACACCACATTCTAATTACAGGCAAAATAGTACTTGCTTCTTTCGTACGGTATTTCAGACACAGAAAAAAACACATTATAAATTCATCAGTTTCACAATTCCAGAGGGACATGCAATGGCTAGGTAGATCTGACACAGCAACTCTGAGGGAGGATTATATCTATGAACGTAAACACACATTTTAAGATGAAACAAACATCAGATGAGGAAAATACATTTATTCCTGCAGTATATTGATAATCCAGACACAAGTTGCCAAATACAGGAAGCAAGAAAAGAGTATCTTGAAAAAGCAGTAAATGTTATCTCTGGGTCATTAAGCAACAAAGCTAGCCACACTTAATCACATTTACTGAATAATTGAAGTCCAGTCCCTCTTTATATTTCTAATATCCTTTTTACACTACATTGATCTAGTTACAAATTGCTGAGTGGAAACATGGAGCCTGAACATAAGAAAGATAAAAGGCAAAAAGTGACGAAGATTGCAAGCTCAATGGTGTTGTAGATGGCAGCACCTCAAATATTTCACATCAAAGTAACAGGCCAAACACAAAGTAATATTCTGAATTATACTATTATGGTAGCAAAGAGATTTGGTGTTTTTTTCTTAGAAAAGATTAATTGTTTCATTGTGTTTTCGCATTTGCAGTATTGCCTAATTTGCAGTTAAATGTCTCAGAAATGTTTTTTGTCAAGAGGGAAATAAAATTTTCTTTTGCATGTGTACAGACAAAGCATTTATAAAGATGAAGCATATTCATAGTCGCATTACGGTTTGTATGTACAATAGGCTGCAAGATGAGGCCAGTGAAGTTTTATGATTCTATAGCACAATGTACTGTATGTGGTACTCATCTAATAGCACTAAAA
Source organism: Pseudophryne corroboree (assembly GCF_028390025.1). Lineage (NCBI taxonomy): Eukaryota > Metazoa > Chordata > Amphibia > Anura > Myobatrachidae > Pseudophryne > Pseudophryne corroboree. The sequence goes on from NC_086444.1 coordinate 215,938,339, forward strand.
AGGAGGAATCTTTCCATTGGTAAAATAGGATTGATTTGCCCCAAACAGGGTAGATATACCATGAGGGGTAAGACAAATGATTGATGATCTAGGTCGACTAGAGGAATGGTCAAAAGTTTGACAACTACAGTTTAATGGCAAAAAATGGAGAATTATGCACTTGGGTCTCAAAAATCCAAAGGCAAAATATAGTATTAATGGCACTATACTGGAAACTACTGAGGTGGAAAGGGATCTAGGAGTCACTATTTCAGGTAACTTAAAGGCAGGTAAGTAATTTAACAAAGCAATGAGGAAGACAAGTCAGATGCTTGGTTGCATAGGGAGAGAAATCAGTTGCAGAAAGAAGTCATTGGTACGGCCTCATCTAGAATACTGTGGTCAGTTCTGGAGTCCAAATCTCCAGAAGGATATGTATACATTAGAGCCTACAAAGAAGAGCAACTAAAATGGTGCATGGCCTACATCACAAAACTTATCCGGAAAGACTAAACGATCTTATCATGTATAGTTTGGAGCAGAGAAGGTAAAGGGAGGACACGATAGAAACTTTCAAATATATCAAGAATTTTAAGGTGTAGGAGGGAAACTTTATTCAAAGGAAGAGAAGTATAAGAACATGAGGACAAGTGCTGAGACTGGAGGGAGTTAGGTTCAAGGGATATAGAGGAAAAATTACATCACAGAAAGGGTAGTGGACATCAAAGGTGATAGAAGCTAAGACAGTAGAGCAATTTAAACTTGCTTGGGATAGACATACAGATATCCTTTCAAAGATACAAGGATCAAATAGAGTTTGAGGTAACAATATGGTTAAAAAACAGGCAAACTAGATGGGCCAAGGGGTTCTTATTTGCCATCAAATTCTGTGTTTCTATGTTACACAAGTTGCTCGGCAGTACTGTCACATGTGTTCTATTTATCAAGCACTGTATATGTCCAAAAGGTTAAAATTAGAGATGAGCGGGTTCGGTTCTCAGAGAACCGAACCCTACTGGACTTTGCCTTCTGAGTTCGGTTCCGAGCCAGGAACGCGGCAAAACATCATCATCCCGCTGTCGGATTCTCGTGGAATTTGGATTTCATATAAGGATCCACACGACCATTTTCACTCCAGTCTTGGAGAGTGTATTGGAGGACGTGTCCTCAGTGTTCAGTGTCTGTGTATGGGCGGGAAAGTGAGGTGGCGAGTCTTGTCCTGTGTTGTGCTGCTCAGTCCAGTCCAGTGTAGTCAGTGTATTGTGGTACAACAGTGTTGGTGTCCTCTGCTGCCATATATCCAGTGTAGCTGTATAAAGTAGCACTGTGTTGTGCTGTCCAGTCCAGTGTAGTCAGTGTATTGTGCTGCATCAGTCCAGCCACTAACCGTGTTGGTGTCCTCTGTTGCCATATATCCAGTGTAGCTGTATAAAGTGGTGTTGTGTTGTGGTGTTGTGTTGTGCTGCATCAGACCAGTGGTAGTGTCCTGTCCATCAGTCATTCCAGTGACGATATACGCTGCTGCTATATGTCCACTGCTGCCGTATAATAATTATAACAACAACCACAAGACCCTTACAGTGTTGTTGTGTTGTGCTGCATCAGACCAGTGGTAGTGTCCTGCCAAACAGTTATTCCAGTGACGAGGCAGTCACAGTGGTATACGCTGCTGCTATATCTCCACTGCTGCTGTATAATAATAATAATAACAACAACAGCAACAACAAGTCCCTTACAGTGTTGTTGTGTTGTGCTGCATCAGACCAGTGGTAGTGTCCTGTCCATCAGTCATTCCAGTTACAAGATACACTGCTGCTATATGTCCACTGCTACAGTATTATTATAATAATAATAATAATAATAATAATAACAACAACAACCACAAGTCCATTACAGTGTTGTTGTGTTGTGCTGCATCAGACCAGTGGTAGTGTCCTGTCCATCAGTCATTCCAGTGACGAGGCAGTCACAGTGGTATACGCTGCTGCTATATGTCCACTGCTGCCGTATAATAATAATAACAACAACAATAAGCCCCTTACAGTGTTGCTGTGTTGTGCTGCATCAGACCAGTGGTAGTGTCCTGTCCATCAGTCATTCCAGTGACAATATACACTGCTGCTATATGTCCACTGCTACAGTATTATAACAACAACAACAACAACAAGTCCATTACAGTGTTGTTGTGTTGTGCTGCATCAGACCAGTGGTAGTGTCCTGTCCATCAGTCATTCCAGTGACGATATATGCTGCTGCTATATGTCCACTGCTGCTGTATAATAATTATACCAACAACCACAAGTCCCTTACAGTGTTGTTGTGTTGTGCTGCATCAGACCAGTGGTAGTGTCCTGCCAAACAGTTATTCCAGTGACGAGGCAGTCACAGTGGTATACGCTGCTGCTATATCTCCACTGCTGCTGTATAATAATAATAATAATAACAACAACAGCAACAACAAGTCCCTTACAGTGTTGTTGTGTTGTGCTGCATCAGACCAGTGGTAGTGTCCTGTCCATCAGTCATTCCAGTTACAAGATACACTGCTGCTATATGTCCACTGCTACAGTATTATTATAATAATAATAATAATAATAATAATAATAACAACAACAACCACAAGTCCATTACAGTGTTGTTGTGTTGTGCTGCATCAGACCAGTGGTAGTGTCCTGTCCATCAGTCATTCCAGTGACGAGGCAGTCACAGTGGTATACGCTGCTGCTATATGTCCACTGCTGCCGTATAATAATAATAACAACAACAATAAGCCCCTTACAGTGTTGCTGTGTTGTGCTGCATCAGACCAGTGGTAGTGTCCTGTCCATCAGTCATTCCAGTGACAATATACACTGCTGCTATATGTCCACTGCTACAGTATTATAACAACAACAACAACAACAACAAGTCCATTACAGTGTTGTTGTGTTGTGCTGCATCAGACCAGTGGTAGTGCCCTGTCCATCAGTCATTCCAGTGATGTGGCAGTCACAGTGGTATACTCTGCTGCTATATGTCCACTGCTGCTGTATAATAATAATAATAATAATAATAATTATTATTATTATTATAACAACAACCACAAGTCCATTACAGTGTTGTTTTGTGCTGCATCAGACCAGTGTTAGTGTCCTGTCCTTTAGTCATTCCAGTGACGAGTCAGTCACAGTGGTATACGCTGCTGCTATATGTACACTGCTCCCGTATAATAATAATAACAACAACAAAGTCCCTTACAGTGTTGCTGTGTTGTGCTGCATCAGACCAGTGGTAGTGTCCTGTCCATCAGTCATTCCAGTTATTCCTGTGCCGCATATTGTCTTATATAACTCCCCAAAAATAATAGAGAACAAAAATTTTGAGGATAAAATAGGGAAAGATCAAAAGACTTAAAAGAGTTAAGCTGGAAAGAGCACAGAAAAGAACTGTGCGTTCTGAGATGGTATCACAAATCCCTAAGGAGAGTCCAAATGTGTCGGCGGTTGCGATGCCTGTCCTTCCCAACACTGGACGGGAAGAGGTGGTTCCTTCCAACATTTGCACGCCCCCTGCAAGTGCTGGAAGGAGCACTCACAGTCCAGTTCCTGATATTGAAATTGAAGATGTCACTATTGAAGTACACCAGGATGAGGATATGGGTGTTGCTGGCGCTGAGGAGGAAGTTGACGATGAGGATTCTGATGGTGATGTGGTTTGTTTAAGTCAGGCACCGGGGGAGACACCTGTTGTCCGTGGGATGAAGAAGCCCATTGTGATACCTGGGCAAACTACCAAAAATGCCACCTTTTCGGTGTGGAATTATTTCTCCACAAATCCGGACAACAGGTGTCAAGCCATCTGTTGCCTCTGTCAATCTGTAATAAGTAGGGGTAAGGATGTTAACCACCTAGGAACATCCTCCCTTATACGTCACCAGTGTCAAGTTGTGAAACTTTGGGTGAGAGCATAAGCAGTCCACTGACACCTAAATCCCTTCTTCCTCCTGTACCCAAGCTCCTGCAACCCACACCACCAACTCCCTCAACGTCAACTTCCTCCTCAGTCAGGAACGTCAGGAGTCCTGCAGGCCATGTCACTGGCAAGACTGAGGAGTCCTCTCCTAACCGGGACTCCTCCGGAGGATCCTTGAGTGGTACGCCTGCTGTTGCTGCCGCTGCTGTTGTTGCTGCTGGGAGTCAATCGTCATCCCAGAGGGGAAGTCAGAAGACCACTTGTACTACTTTCAGTAAGCAATTGACTGTCCAAAAGTCCTTTGTGAGGAAGATTAAATATGACAGCAGTCATCCTTTTGCAAAGCGGATAACTGAGGCCTTGACAGCTATGTTGATGTTAGACGTGCATCCGGTATCCGCCATTAGTTCAACGGGACTTAGAGATTTGTTTGAGGTACTGTGTACCCGGTATTAAATCCCATCTAGGTTCCACTTCTCTAGGCAGGTGATCCCGAGAATGTACACAGACATCAGAAAAAGAGTCACCAGCGTCCTAAAAAATGCGGTTGTATCCAGTGTCCACTTAACCACGGACATGTGGACAAGTGGAACAGGGCAGACTAAGGACTATATGACTGTGACAGCCCACTGGGTATATGTATGGCCTCCAGCAGCAACAACGGCAGCAGCACCAGTAGCAGCATCTCGCAAACGCCAACTCGTTCCTTGGCAGGCTACGCTATGTATCACCGCTTTCCATAAGAGGCACACAGTCTTTCATTAAACTGTCCACATTGTATTTCGGAAGCTACTGTAATGGGATCTGTATGAAACGCCAGCGTACGGGATGCTGGTTCTCAGTATACCAACATTGTCATCCCAGCCACCAAAATGCTGGCAGCAGGGTGAGCGCATCGAGGCCCCTTGCGGGCTCACTGCGCAAGCCATGCTGCAGGCATGGTGGCTCGCTTCGCAGGCTACATGTTATATTCTCCCTCTATGGGTGTGGTGGACACCCACAGAAGGATAATCACATACAGTACCTTGCTGATATTCCGGCGGCGGGATTATACCCCTGTCGGGATAACGGCATCGGTATTGCGAACACCGGGATCCCGAGGGGCATTATGTTAGCTGCATACCACTGTAATTTGTGCCTAATGACTCACTGATTTTAAATTAACATTTTCAAAATACTGTTCTAAGCTAAAATAATTTTTGTAGTTTTAACATTTTACATATTTCTTCAGTTCAAACTATAAATAGCTTATAGTTAAAATGTATAAAATGGAGGTCACAGTAATTTCCTAACCATTTCTCAAGCTGTCATCATTTGCATATCATTTTCATTCCTCATTGTTCCTTCATATGTATTTTTAGTCTACACTTTTAGTCTTATTCTACATCATAATTGAGGATAAATGTGAAATTATGTACAACTGTACTGTATATATAATATGTGGCTTATGTTAAGTGTGATGCATAATATTATTTTTATTAGTGGAATGGCAGTGATTTACTCAGTGAATTTGGTATCATCATGAGTTTAGTATTCCGTGTTATGGCAGGATGTACTACGTATCACATTTTGGATGGGATACATCCCTCCACTTATCGGGTGTATAGTGGCCTTAAAAGCAGTGATATGCACATATAATTGAGATTACAATTGCAAAAGCCAGCTTTTCCAAAGAGAGCTGCCTTTGTGATGACAGGATTTCCGGGTTTATGTCCTGAAAGTTCTCTTGTTAATGTGCTGAATGCCGCACATGTCGCGGGGTACACTGCACAAAGAAGCCCATTGGCTTCTGTAGATGGTGGTATTATTATTATTATTAACAGTTTCTTATATAGCGCAGCATATTCCGTTGTGATTTACAATTAGAACAACATTAATAGAACATAACTGGGAAAAAACAGACAGACAGATAGACATAGAGGTAGGAGGGTCCTGCTCGCAAGCTTACAATCTATAGGGAAATAGGCATTGATACACAAGGATAGATTCTACCTATTGCATAATGATCCACCAGATTGCTAGGTTGGTAATGGGTTGTATGATATGATCACCCAGCAATGTTGGAAGACAATGTGAGGTTATGTGTACTGTACAGAGAGGATGTGATTAGAAAGAGAAGCATTGAAGGTTATGTGAGTGGGTCTGGAATTTGATAGGCTTGTCTGAAGAGGTGAGTTTTCAGGGAACATTTAAAGGTTTGGAGACTAGAGGTGAGTCTTATTGTGCATGGGAGGGCATTCCACAGAGTGGGTGAAGCACAGATAAAGTCTTGAAATTTTGAGTGGGAACAAGTAATACGTGTGGATGAGAGACGCAGATCTTGTGCAGAGCGGAGAGGTCTGGTAGGGAGATATTTTGAGATGAGTGAAGAGATGTATGTTGGTGCAGTTTGGTTAATAGCCTTGTATTAATATGGGGGGAGGAAAGGGATGGGGGAAACTTGAGCACAGGTGGTGAGATATAATATACCGCTGAATGAATTGGAAAAACCACAATAGTTTGAAATTACGTCCTTCACTGAAGGGTACTATAACAATAACTCATGTGGAGGTGCACCCCTGAGAGTAAGCAATAGTGTACCAAAAAAGAAGAAAAAGAGACTCTCGTTTTTTTGGGGGCACTCATTGAAAGATATTACATAAAATATAACTTTTATTGATTTTCATTAAAAAAATGTTGCCACAAACCAAGAGTAGGACATGAACATGTACACATAAATACCAGAATTCACCTAAAAAAAAAAAAAACACGCCTAAATTTACACGTGGTATGAACACACCGTGGGGAGATACACGTGACCTGGTCAGGGTCAATGTTATTCGAGTGACAGCCGGCGGGACCGCATGGTGGGTAACGGGTCCTGCAATACCTTGCGGCATCAGGACCGTTACTACCATTAGGGTCCCAGCACTGTCACCTGACTACTTTCTTCCAGGCACTATAGGCGTAAGGAAGGTACCGCTCACCTGGCATCAATGTATACACATATGCAAGGAAGCAGCATACATTCAAAAGGGGATTGGTGCTCTTTATTTTCATCTTATTGATACTATGTTTCTTAAATATTTTTTCGATGCTCTCTCATTGTCATAAGGAGAACTCAGAGGACCCCCTGCGCTGTTACATCAGGGTGCCCGAGGGTGATCTTTTCAAAAGCAGAAGCATTCTCTCTGTTTCCAACCCTTAGGTGCAGATGGGACACGCTCATTTACTTTATTAATGCATGTCACACAGTAAACAGAAGCCACCCCACTGCATCAATGATAGGAGTGCCTTTTCTTCCCCTTTTCTGCAATTTGTACCAGCTCATTCATATGCTCCTTACCTCTTTAAGCCATCTTTTTACATACACGTATTAGAGGATATGTTAGATGTATACCCTGTTATACTGATTTCTGAATATCAATATGATGGTTACATATGAGGAGCAAGATTAATACATTTATTGCTATAGTGTGTTCTTGAGGCATACTAGATATTTCTGCCCAGACAACAAATTCAATCAGCAATAACCTGCCAATACCTGAGACGCAGATCAGGGTGTTATATATAGTGGACATTTTTTACCAAGAAATTACCAATTCTACGAATAATAGGCTTACCGGTACACTGCACTGAGAAATTCAATAGTATTTGCACTAAGACAATTACAGGATCAGTTTTTACTCATATTATGGAGATTTATATCCTAGATCTTGAATAATTATTAGATTATTTCGCTACTACCTCTCTAAGGGAACATATGATATGCAATCGATGGGGAGATTGTATGTGCTATGAAGTTTGGACACATACTAATCAACACTGTTATTGTTACTTATATTCTACGCCAGTAGCATCCATTACAACAGGCTGAAATTTATGGTAAATCTATCTATAGGGCTACAGCTTCTTGTTTCAGCCGACTATATCATCCTACAATTTGTCTCCTCTTGTTAGGGGACTGTCAATGCTTATTATTGCAGGAACTATTGTCAGGATCAATAACATTGACGCTGACCAGGTCACGTGTATCTCCCCACGGTGTGTTCATACCATGCGTAAATTTAGGCGTGTTTTTTTTTTTTTTTTTTTGTGAATTCTGGTATTTATGTGTACATGTTCATGTTCTACTCTTGGTTTGTGGCAATTTTTTTTTAATGATAATCAATAAAAGTTATATTTTATGTAATATCTTTCAATGAGTGCCCCCCAAAAAACGAGAGTCTCTTTTTCTTCTTTTTTGGTACATTAATAGCCTTGTATGTAAGTAAAAGTTTTTTATATTGAATACGGTAGAATACCTGTAGCCAATGGAGGGACTGACAGAGCGGATCTGCAGATGATGAACATCTAGCGAGGAAGATTAGCCTCTCAGCTGCATTCAAAATGGATTGTAGTGGTGAGAGCCTATGTTTGGGAAGACCAGTAAGGAGGCTATTGCAATAATCAATGCGAGAGATGATGAGTGCATGGATTAGAGTTTTTGCTGTATCTTGTGTAAGATAAGGACGTTTTTTGGTTATGTGTTTTAGATGCATGTAACACGATTTGGAGACAGATTGAATGTGTGGAACAAAGAACAGTTCATAGTCAAGGATGACACCTAGGCAGCGAGCTTGTGGGGTAGGGTGGATAGTCGCACTGTCAACAGTTATGGAGATATCAGGTTGGTAACTACTCTTGGCTGGCGGGAAAATAATTAATTCTGTATTGGAAATGTTGAGTTTGAGGTGGAGAGATGATATCCAGGATGAAATAGCAGACAGGCATTCAGCGACACCGACCAATATAGATGGTGATAAATCTGGGGAGGATAGGTAGATTTGAGTAACATCAGCGTACAAATGATACTGAAATCCGAAAGGAGCTGATTAGTTTACCAAGAGATGAGGTATAGATTGAGAAAAGCAGAGGACCTAAGACTGAGCCTTGCAGTACTACAACTGATAGAGGTAGGGAAGAGGAGGTAGAATCAAGTGAACACTGAAAGAGCGATTAAAAAGGTAGGATGAGAACCAAGTAAGGCCTGTGTCCTGAAGACCTAGGGATTTTAGTGTTTGTATGAGAAGAGAGTGGTCAGCAGAGTCAAAAGCAGCAGAGAGATCTAGAAGAATAAGAAGTGTGTAATGGCATTTCGATCTAGCAGTGACTAGATCATTCACTACTTTGGCCAGTGCCATCTCTGTGGAGGCTTGTGCACGAAAGCCTGACTGAAGTGGGGCTAGTAAGTTGTGGGAGTTAAGAAAGTGTGTAAGGCGAGTGTAGGCAAGTCTCTCAAGTAGCTTGGAGAGACATGGGAGCTGAGAGATGGGACGGTAGTTAGAGAGGGTTTTTGGGTCAGAGTTTTGTTTTTTCAGAATGGGAGTAATAACTGCATGCTTAAACAGAGAAGGAAAGATACCAGTAGAGAGAGAGCGATTACAGATTTTAGTTAAGGTTGGGATAAGGACAGAAGCCAAAGTTTTACTGACTTGTGAGGGTATAGAATCAAGAGGAGAGGTAGTGGAGTAGGAGGATGAAAAGAGTGTTGATACTTCATCTTCACTTGTGGGATCAAATGAAAAGAAAGTGCCAGAGGGTTCAGGTAGGGAATTGAGCAGGTCACTGGCTAAGTTAGAGCGTACCATTTCATCTTGGATTTTATCAATCTTATCCTTGAAGTAGGAAGCAAGTTCTTGTGCACGCATAGTAGCTAGTGGGGGAGGTGAGGGAGGGTAAAGAAGTGATTTAAATGTATTGAAAAGTCGCTTGGGGTTGGTGGCATGAGTAGAGATGAGAGATTGGAAATATGTTTGTTTGGCAGTGTCCAGAGCCTGACGATAGAAGTGGTAGGTGGTCTTATGTGTGAGAAAGTCACTTGGATTCCGAGATTTACGCAACTGATGTTCTACTTTACGTGACAGTTTTTGTATGTGTCTTGTTGATTTAGAGTGCCACGGTTGGCATCTAAGCCTACGTGGAGTGTGATGGGCAGCTGGAGCCACTTCATCAAGGGCACTCTCTAGGGCCTGGTGCAGGTGGGATACAGCAGTGTCAGGTGAGGTAAATTTAGAAATTGGTGAGAGCAGTTGTTGCAGAGAGGTGGAAAGTATTACCTAACATGTCCAAGCTCCGGAAAGTATTGAATTCCAGAGCTTGGTATATATGGGAAATTCATCCAAAAATGGCAGTTTATTTTTAGTATATTCCTCCCTCAGAAACTAACTTTAATTTATGAAAACTCTGACATAGTGACAAGACAGTGCCACACATGTGCAGTACTTAGGTTGGTGGCCATCTTGGTACAGACAATGAAGCCTCCCTGGAGGAACAACATGGAGTCTGCACATCAGTGTTCTCCACCTTCAACACCAAGAATCAGCACCACCATTTCCAACAACAGAGTGGACCTTACTGGCTACCTAGGACCATGTACCGAAAAAACAACATTGTAATTTGGAATCTGATGTGTAACATAGTTCTTTGGATCCTGGACTCTGCAAAACCCAATTTTGACAGGCAAATGCACGTTACTAACCACACTGGTTTGCTTGTTTTATTAGTACACATCTAGGACTTGGTTCTATGTGTAAAGTGTGCTGCCATCAAACTTCTACATTTTTACACATTGATCAACTTATAGAACTGTAAATGATTGGAGTGAAATCCAACTTGGCAGCCAGCCTGAAAGTGATATGCAGGGTTGGAATGGCCCACAGGGGAACAGGGGAACCCCTGGTGGCCCCCACTGCCCGGGGGGCCCTACTTCCTCTTCTAGAGATCAGGTTTCAGACTATGCACTTGAATTATACATTATACATATGTTACCTTAGACTGCACAGGACTATGGTGTATTGCAGTTATTAATCTGATACATTATCATGCATGCACTACAAGTATTTACTGTATATATTTATTAAGGGGCTCAGACCATGCACTCTCTAATGGTTAGCCAAGCCTCAGTGGCAACTGGCCACACCCATTCTGGAGACTGGCCACACCCCTAAACATGGGCCCCACCATCGTATTTCCCCGGTAGGCCCTTTATGCCCCAGTCCAACAATGGTCATATGGCATTGCATTGTGGAAGTGTTAATGTATGCACTAATTATATTTAATACATTATATTGTACACTGGTTCAAATAATAGTTGTTTTGTTGACAATATTTTTGGACTAATTTTATAATGACATTTTTATAATGAAATTTGCAGTCTGGATCCTTGTATCCTGCTAATATGTGGATGGTATAAAATGTAGTAGATACTATGGAGAAGGGGGGGTGTACTAATACTAAACAGCAGTCAAAACTCTGAAAAGGGCAGTTTTCTGTGGTTCAGCTGCATTTCCTATATGTGCAAAGTTCCGGAAAGCTTTGCCTGTATCTCATAGGCAATGCCATCTGTAGATTGGCGGAATGGAAGCCTATGGGCTTCTCACCACAATATTCCCAGCGAGGGATACAATAGGATCCCTCCCAGCATCCCACATGGCTTGCGCATGTGCTGACCAATGACCTCGAATGCACAGAACTCCTGGGTCATTTTTTCAGAAGAGCTGTCCTTTGCGATTTTAATCGCAACTGTAAATTCATTAGGGATAAGCAGGTTCGGGTCCCTGAAAACCAAACCTGCCTGAACTTGGGGATCCAAGCCCAGATCCGAGTCAGGCTCAGTTTTTCGCGCCTGACTCGGATTTGCAAATGAGGTAAAGCGTCATCATCCTGGTGTTGGATCTCATGGGTTTTGGATTCTATATATAGACCCGGTAATCGGCGCCATCGTCACTCCGGACTTGGAGAGTGCACAGTAAGGACGTGTTCCTTCTGTGCTGTGTGCTGTTAGGGAAGGAGCAAGCAGGGAGAGTGCAAAGGGGGGCAGGGGAGAGCAGAAGGGTAGTTTTGCAGGAGAGTTTAGTTGAGTGTGCTGTCACTGTGTTAGGGCTCTGCATAGTAGCATACTGTGGCTGGGTATGTATAGGACCAGGTGTTTTCTGTCTATACAGGGCTGTGTACTGCCATACACTACTGCTATATATCCTCTGTGTGTGATCCAAAGCAAGAAATATATTTCTATTGGTGCGTCACTCTGACTACTATTACTGCGGCTGCCGTACACTACTGCTATATATCCTCTGTGTGTGAACCAAAGCCAAACGTATATTTCTACTGGTGCATCACTCTGACTATTAGTACAGCGGCTGCTATACACTACTGCTATATATCCTCTGTTCGTGATCCAGAGCAAAAAATGTGTTTCTATTTGTGCGTCACTCAGTGACGACTACCAGTACTGCCGTACACTACTGCTATATAGTGTGATAAAAAGCCAAAAATATATTTCTATTATGTATTTGAAAGGGGTGCTCTGTCTGCTGTATCTGAAAGGGGTGATCTGTCTATCCATCCAGGGACTCCGCCCCAGTGTAAAATCCAAATAATAAAAGCTAAAAAACAAAAAGCCTAAAATTATAATTATTAAAAAAATAAAATGTTTTGTTTGTGCTGTACCCCAGTTTACTATACAATATTTATTTTATTTTCATAAGTACTGTGACACTGCCGGTCAGACTACAATATATTATTTCCTACTCATAAATGCATTGTGCGACACTAATGGTGTAGTCAACCATAGTGTGTAATTATTATATATATTTCTGATTCATTTGACACTGTAACCGCCGGTGTGTGATATATAAAAATACTTCTACATATGTTTGACTCATTTGTGTGACACTATCACCACAGTGTGTGATATAAAAAATAATATATATATTTTGATTTAAATTAATATTTTGTGCCGTGTCATCCCAGTATACATCCAGGGACTGCAGCTGCTCCATCCACCTAGGAGTGTTCTGCCAGTCCACCCAAAATCAAAGATTTTTTTTATATATATTGTGCTGTATCATCCCAGAATACATCCAGGCGTGCTCTGACCATTTCAGGGTGTGGTGTCTGTAGCTCAGTTTCTTATTATAACTTATTGTCCTACTTTCATAACTCTTCTTATCACCACATTGTATTTAATTCAAATTAATATTATTAATAATAACTATAAATTAGATACATTTAAATTAAATGAATATAAATAAACTTTCCACACTTATATAGTGAACTTTCTGCATATCGGAGATCTTTTTATGTAGTGAAGAATTTGTTTCTAAATAAATTAAATTAAAATAAATTGAAGATAAAATAAATTAAATGTAAAATATTGTCTTTTTTATTCTTCTTTGCCTTAATCATCTTTTTGTGAACTGAAATCCTGAGACTTGCCTAATGCGTCTTTTTTATAATATATTATTTTGTTAAATATATTTTGTCCTCCTAGTACATACATCCAAGGGCTGCTGCTGCTGCTCCGTCCAGCTACCTCAGTGCAACCTTTTGGCCTAAACTGGATAAAAACAATATTGTGAGCTGTGAGGTGTTCATAATAGTCTGAAAATGAGTGGAAATTAATGTTATTGAGGGTAATAATACAGTAGGAACAAAAACATTCTCAAATTCTGTTATTTTAGCTGTTTTGATGATTTTTTTGAAAAAACACAGATTCAAAACCAAAACCCACAAGGGTGGTTTTGGCAAAACCAATCCAGATCAAAAACATGAAGGACATCCAGATCCAAAACCAAAACACAAAACCTGAAAAATGACCCGGTGCACACCCCTAAAATTCATACGGTGTAACTATACGCCACTACATATGTGATCAGTGGCCTGATTTATTGCATTCAAATGTTTTGCCATTGCAAACATACAATTTGGGCATACAACCTCAATTAACCTGGCGGGCTGCGGTAGCCCGCAGGTTCCCACCATGGACTTCAATGGGGATTTTTTTTTTCCTATTATAATCTATGGGCTCCACTTGAGTGAAAGGCCAGGAGTGCACAGCTAATCAGGAGTGTGATATGAAATGGTGCTCCTTGATTTGCTGGCGGGTCTCCAAGTGACAGAAATCAAGAAGAGGCCTGGCATTCAGGAAAAGGGGATCCATGTGTACACAAAGATCTCCTAAAATCCGGTGGATTGGGTTTTTTCTAGTTTGTTATTTTTTAACCTCTGGATGCCTACATGGACCCAAGAGGACCGATCTACACTGGATATTAGGTGTTTTTTTTCAGGTAACCTATGGATTCTACTGGGGAGGCATTTGATATGCCGGCTGTCGGGAACCTAGTGCTCACCATACCAATGACGGAATCCCGAAAGCCGGCATATCAACAATTATTCTCCCTCTTGGGGTATCCACAACACACCTGTAGCGAGAATAAATAGCGTGGCGTGCAAGGGGCTCTTTTGTGCTCACCCCGCTGCCTGCATGCCGGCAGTCGGAATCCCGGTGCCGTTATGCTGGGCTCCCAGATCCCAAGCGCCGGCATAACATACTACACCTTTCTACTGTACAAGTGAACGTGAATGGCTACATGGGATGTAGGTAAGTATATGTAAGTGTGCAAGTATGCTTTATTAAAGTTATACTTTCATGGTATGCGTGTCTTGTCTTTATTGTAATATTTCTTTTACAGGTGGAACTACAGGTACCAGTAGGTCCTTTAATGCCCTGTATGCTGGTACTTGTGGTTCTCCAAGTACCAGCATGTGGCGGATGCTTGCTGGAACCTGTAGTTCCACAAGTAAAAGACAATATTTATTCTTTATTTTACACTTAATGGCTATCAGCCTGGCACCCACTGGCAACGGGTTCTGGTGACAGCCTTGTGCTCCAGTCCTGGACCCTTGGGTGCCTAGAGGGGTGGGACCCCTTTATTGTGGGGGTCCCCACTCCCCAAGAGAACTCCAGGGCTGACTATTTGGGTGGGGGTGATGCTGCGGCCGCAGGGACCAATATATACTACTGGAGCTCAGTGCTAATTTAAAAAATATGGGGTACCCCTACATCTATTTTTGGTACCAGAACCGGTTCAAGAGCCCAGCGCTGTTTGGTAGAATATGGGGGACACCTTGTAAATATTTTCCCTGTATTTTAGCAAGCAGAGCACGTGGCCGGACATGCACATATTTTAAAAAAAAATTTTTTTACTGTTTCAGCCCTTTTCCAGACAGAAGCATGCACGGATCTCATTGTGCGAGTTTTCATTCTAGAAAACTCGTACACACTCGCACAATGTAATAGCCTCAAACTTAAAAACTCACAGGCTATTACATTGGGCGAGTTTTGGGACAAGCTGGTACCTTCTAATGTGCGAAACATTGCGGGTTTGTCCCGCAAAAAAAAATGCACCCCATTACATTCCACCCCCTTACATCCCGCCATTATATATGCGATGTGTGATGCATCCCACCTTATGAAATTTAGGCTTGAAGATTAAGGACCACACACAAGTGTGCAAATGCTTTATGCGTACTGTAGTTTGTATTTTGTATATTTATCCATTTCTATAACACCAATGCAAAATAAAACAATGTGTGGATTATTCTATAACCCTTGCCATCTATTTCTTCAGTTCAAGCTACAAATCATGGACTCTGTGAATCATATAAAATGGAGGTCACAGTAATTTGGCTAAACCTATTTAATCTGTCATCTTTTGCATCTCACATCCATTCTCCATTCTTCTTTGTCTGTGTTGGAATAATTGCAGCAGTCCTCTCTTTTCATGGATTTCAGGTTTAATACTAAAATCTCATATAAATTAAAATTCTCACAAACACAGAAATACATTTTGAATAAAGGTTTCTAATTGGATCGACAGCCAATATTAGATACTTTTCTGTACTGTAGATGCATTCATATTCTGAAGCTGTTTACAAATATTCATGAAGGACATCAAGCCTGAATACCCAGAACAACCTATAGCCACTGTAATTGCAGGAATGGAATCTAGCTTAAACCCCCGCTGCACCTAAATCTCCCACAGCCTGACTCTACCCTGCAGCCTAACTGAGCACTCACGCAGCCTGACTGAGTCCTCTCGCTGCATAACTCCCCCCACAGAGTAATCCCCCCCCTCCCCCCGGCACATGATGTTTCCGGATGAAAGGAGGTGCCGGACCATCAAGTGGCAGATAATCAACGTTGTACCTGTACTGTATGGCATAATGTGAAATGGGGCATGGCAATGTGGCACACTATGAATTGGGGACACTGTGTGGCATAACGTAAGTTTGGGGCACGACGATGTATTATAATACAGACAGGGAACACTACTATGAGGACTAATATGGGTAATAAAATAAACAACAGATGTGGAGAGAGGTGTCCATCTATCAGCATTGGGGGACCCTTCAAAATGTTATGTGGCTTATAAAATTTCTAGTGTCATCCTTGGGTCAAAGCCAACATTTAGCTAGCCTGTGTATGTAAATTTGATAATTTTTAGTGTTTGTTGAGCAGGAAGTTTAATAAAACAATACATTCTTGTTAGGGTTCTCCTTATTTTGTATCTGGCCTGCAGTACCTCTGTGCTACCAGTGTGCTGCTGTGACATTTTCTCCTTGCTGCAGGAACTAAATCTGTTTTCCCTGTTAATCACCTGCACCTGATTCACTGATCTTTACCATGTACCTTGCTGGTCATTAATTGTTGTTTCTGGATTATGTGTCCTAGGTTCCAAGTCTCAGCCTGTCCAGTCATTCTGATCTATGTTGCGCGTTCACATACCCTCCAACATTATACACATAAAAATCGGTACAAATTTGAAAAGGGGATGTGGCCAAGAGTGTGTGGCCATGTCCCTTTTCCTATATTTTCAATGGAAGTTTGGAGCAACATTTCTAGTAATCTGCATATCAAGTTTATCTGCATTACCCTGCTATTATTATAACCCATAATAAACATCATGTTATGATTCCAGCACTCTGGTCTGAGGAGATCTTATTGCAAGGACCGGAGCACTGGAACGTAATGCTGGGAAAGGGGAATGGAAAGGGAATAGCCCCTGGCGCCCTATCTCCGTTGTCTCGCCCGTGCTGTCAGTACACTCTTGCGAGACTATGGTTGCTTGAGCCCATGGCAGCCGCGTTTGAAGGGCGGATTACGTCTGCCCAACTTCGATGCCCCCTCAGGTCTTAATGAGAGACAAAGAGTGTACCGAGACAGGGTGATAACAAGGGGCCCTCTTACTGAAACAACCAAAGCCAGGGGCTACTAACTAGCCTAAAACTAAATGTATGTGCAGCTTGCCGCCAAAGGAAAAGAACAACAAAGGAAATGCTGACCACACGCCCACACAATACTTTTGTGTACCGGCGGTGACAGCATAAGCAGAACCCTCTGCAAAACACCAGTGACAGAAATAATAATGGAATACAGCGGCCTAGGCCGACGGACGCGGCAGAGCCGCTACTCACGGAACCGGTACGAATACTGGCAAACGGACAGGAACTCCCAATGCTGCTGACACAGACTCTTAGAACTGGAGGACAGGCAGAATCCCAAACGAAAGACCGGTGGACACCAAGAAGCCAGAAACTTGACCAGGCACAGGCAAAGGCACTGGACCTCAGGACAGGAACGCCTCACGGCAGGACACGGGGTCAGACATAGGAATCGACACAGGGACTGACTCAGGAATCGACACAGGAAGCTCAGGAACTAGCAGGAACCAAGCTCAGAACTCAAGCAGACCGGATACCCAGAAATATCACCAGCGTCTGTGAATTGCAGTCAGCCAGCATATAACAGAGAGGCCTAATTAATAATCTCATGCAGCTGCCCTGTTGCATGACTCCAAACTGACAAGATGCAATTAGCAGCCAGGTGAGGCTGAACACATGGGAACAAGCTGCAATTACACAGACTCACCAGCGGCAGCAGACAAGAGTATTCTAAAATAGAGCAACAGGAAATCTTGGCATGCAAGACAACTTTATAAACATAAAATAGGAATGAACCACTACCTGTGGTTCATAACAGTATCCCCTCCTTAAGGGTGAGCTTCGAGCACCCCATGACACCCACGGGGAACATGAACAGAAGTATAATATAAAATACATAACCAAAATGCAAAAATGGAAATGAGCCACAGCCGTGGCTCATAACACATCATTTGTTTTCGCTTCTACATTCTGTGACTTGTGGTTCAGCTGCACTCCATGGAGTTTCATAACAATTGTATAGCTATTTAAAGAAAATATTGTTTGGAATTGTATCAATGTTCTCTGTGCATGATATTTTCTCTTAGAGAAAATAGTTGTGATAAAAGCCACAACATGCAAACACTACGTCCAGGGTGCCGCACAGGTTGTACAAGTGAATAAACAGAGACAAATACAGTAGTCATTCAGGATACTAAACAACCTCCCCACTCACCCACCCCCTCAAAAAAAAAAAATAAGTAGGGCTCACCATTGTGTTAAGAGTGAATAGGGAGCCTGGAATGCAGATCCCTAACAAACACAGGGGCTAATTCAGACTCGATCGCTGCAGCAGCAGTGATCACAGTCTGAATCCTTTTGTGGAGTGCGCACACGCAGTAGCCGCACTGCGCATACACACCTCGGGAACCCAGTGAGATGTAAAAAGCATCTCAGGGCTGTGATCGCCCTGCCCGATTGACAGGCAGAGGTGGTCGCGGGGAGGGAGGGGGCGTGCCAACGACATTAGAATGCCGCTGGCGGGCGCTGTCCGTACAACAGAGGCGTGTCTGGACCGATGGGGGAATGGGCTGCGGCAGCTGCGTGACGTCAAACACAGCCGCTGTGACCCAGGATGTGGTGGCAGGAAGCTACTCACCAGGTACAAAAGTATTGCCACCGTGCGATGCTTTTGTACCCAGTGTCGGACTGGGGCATGAAAGGCCCACCGGGGGAATGCAGTGGTAGGGGCCCATGTTAGCGGTGTGGACAGTCTGCAGGAGGTGTGGCCTGCTACCGCATTGGTTTGACTAACCATTAGAGAGTGCAATTTCGGGTCCCTTCATAAATATGTACAGTAAATTAAGCTGCTGCATCCCTGATAATGTACAAGATTAATAACAGATTAATAACAGCAATACACTGTAGAAAATACACCATAGTCCAGTATAAGGTAACATATGTATAATGTATAATTCAAGCGCACAGTCTGGAATCTGATCCTTAGAGCAGAAGGTGGTGTCCCAGGCAGTAGGGCCCACCGGTGGTTTCCCCTGTACCCCTGTGGGCCAGTCCAAGCCTGTTTGTACTAGAGATGAGCGGGTTCGGTTCTCTGAGATCCGAACCCCCCGAACTTCACCTATTTTACATGGTTCCGAGGCAGCCTCGGATCTTCCCGCCTTGCTCGGTTAACCTGAACGCGCCCGAACGTCATCATCCCGCTGTTGGATTCTGGCAAGATTCGTATTCTATATAAAGAGCCGCGTGTCGCCGCCATTTTCACTCGTGCATTGGAGATTGAACGGAGAGGACGTGGCTGTGTTCTCTCCCTGAAAAGCTCCTTATCTGTGCTCGGTGTGCTGCAAATATCTGTGCTCAGTGTGCTGCAAATATCTGTGCTCAGTGTGCTGAAAATATCTACGTTCTCTGCCTGAAAATGCTCCATATCTGTGCTCAGTGTGCTGCAAATATCTGTGCTCAGTGTGCTGCATTGTGAGGACCACCAGTATATAATTATAATAGTACAGTACAGTAGGCCATTGCTGTATCTTGCAGCTCTGTGTCAAGTATACTATCCATATCTGTGCTGCATTATTGTGAGCAGTATATAGGAGGACAGTGCAGCATTTTGGGGACCAGCAGTATACATATAGTACAGTACAGTAGGCCATTGCTATTGATATATTACTGGCATATAATTCCACACATTAAAAAATGGAGAACAAAAATGTGGAGGGTAAAATAGGGAAAGATCAAGACCCACTTCCCCCTAGTGCTGAAGCTGCTGCCACTAGTCATGGCCAAGACGATGAAATGCCATCAACGTTGTCTGCCAAGGCCGGTGCCCAATGTCATAGTAGAGAGCATGTAAAATCCAAAAAACTAAAGTTCAGTAAAATTACCCAAAAATCAAAATTAAAAGCGTCTGAGGAGAAGCGTAAACTTGCCAATATGCCATTCACCAAGATCTTCAATAAATCGCTGGAGCTACAGAAAGTCCCTTCCTGCCTCAAAAGGTCTACTATAGTCCCGGTCCCCAAGAAACCCACTATCACGAACCTGAACGACTACAGGCCGATAGCACTGACGTCTGTGGTCATGAAAACGTTCGAGCGTCTGGTTTTGAATCACCTGAAAACTGTGACTGGCCCCCAACTGGACCCCCTGCAGTTCGCCTATCGCTCGAATCGGTGTGTCGAGGATGCAGTCAACCTGGGCCTGCACTACATTCTACAGCACCTAGACATTCCCGGTACCTACGCGAGGGTCCTATATGTCGATTTCAGCTCGGCCTTCAATACAATCGTCCCTAGCATCCTCCACCCCAAATTACTTCGCCTAGGGGTTGCAGAAGCTACCTGTTCCTGGATAATAGACTTCCTGACAGATAGGACACAGGTGGTGAAAGCGGGGGAATTCACCTCTCAAGCGCGGTCCATTAGTACAGGGGCCCCACAGGGCTGTGTCCTCTCACCCCTCTCTTCTCCCTGTACACAAATGACTGTACCTCAGAGGCACAATCAGTAAGGATCATCAAATTCGCCGATGACACCACCGTCATCGGCCTCATCAAGGATGGGGACGAATCGGCCTATAGACGGGAAGTAGACCGGCTGGCCCAGTGGTGCATCCACAACAACCTTGAGCTCAACCCCCTCAAAACTGTCAAGATGATAGTGGACTTCAGGAAGAAGTCATCTAGTGCACCTCCGCTAACGAATGCTGACAGTGTGGTATCGCTAGTGGACTCCTTCAAGTTTCTAGGGACCACAATCTCCCGGGACCTTAAATGGGGGACCAACACTGATGCCACTGTTGGGAAAGCGCAGCAGAGGTTGTTCTTCCTCAGGCAACTAAGGAAGTTTAACATCCCACAGAAGCTTCTGCTCCTCTTCTACTCTGCGATTGTGGAGTCGGTACTGTGCTCCTCGATACTCGTATGGTACAGCTCAGCCAGTGCGAGGGACAGATGCAGGCTCCAAAAGGTGGTCAGAACCGCAGAGAAGATCATCGGGGCCGACCTTCCCTCAGTCCAGGACCTGTACTTGTCCAGAGCTAAAAAGCGGGCAATTAAGATAGTAAAAGACCAGCTACACCCCGGCCACAGCATGTTTAACTTGCTTCCTTCAGGCAGGCGTTACAGGGCTGTCCCCGCCAGATCCACCAGAAGCCTCAAAAGTTTCTTTCCCCAAGCGGTCCGCCTGCTGAACTCCTGAACATTGACTGACTAGACGTACATGTAACTAACTTGTGTCTCTACGGTATACCTATCTGTGTAACTTTACTTGCGCCCCCCCACACACACACACACACACACCTGCTTACCTGTTACCTACTTGGCTGTTGTATAGCAAACCGAAGACAAATTCCTAGTATACGCAAGTATACCTGGCCAATAAAGCTGATTCTGATTCTGATTTACGACACAGAGTGGCAAGGAACGGCGGAGGCCCTGGCCTATGTTCATGGCTAGTGGTTCAGCTTCACATTATGGAAGCACTCATCCTCCCGCTAGAAAAATGAAAAGAGTTAAGCTGGCAAAAGCACAGCAAAGAACTGTGCATTCTCCTAAATCACAAATCCCCAAGGAGAGTCTAATTGTGTTGGTTGCGATGCCTGACCTTCCCAATACTGGACGGGAAGAGGTGGCGCCTTCCACCATTTCCACACCCTCTGCAAGTGCTGGAAGGAGCACCCACAGTCCAGTTCCTGATAGTCAAATTGAAGATGTCACTGTTGAAGTACACCAGGATGAGGATATGGGTGTTGCTGGCGCTGAGGAGGAAATTGACAAGGAGGATTCTGATGGTGAGGTGGTTTGTTTAAGTCAGGCACCCCGGGAGACACCTGTTGTCCATGGGATGAATATGGCCATTGACATGCTTGGTCAAATTACAAAAAAATCACCTCTTCGGTGTGGAATTATTTTAACAGAAATGTGTACAACAGGTGTCAAGCCGTGTGTTGCCTTTGTCAAGATATAATAAGTAGGGGTAAGGACGTTAACCACCTAGGAACATCCTACCTTATACGTCACCTGGAGCGCATTCATCAGAAGTCATTGACAAGTTCAAAAACTTTGGGTGACAGTGGAAGGAGTCCACTGACAACTAAATCCCTTCCTCTTGTACCCAAGCTCCTGCAAACCATACCATCAACTCCCTCAGTGTCAATTTCCTCACTGGCAAGTCTGACGAGTCCTCTCCTAACTGGGATTCCTCCGATGGATCCTTGAGTGTAACGCCTACTGCTGCTGGCGCTGCTGTTGTTGCTGCTGGGAGTCGATCGTCATCACAGGGGGGAAGTCGGAAGACCACTTGTACTACTTCCAGTAAGCAATTGACTGTCCAACATTCCTTTGCGAGGAATATGAAATATCACAGCAGTCATCCTGCTGCAAAGTGGATAACTCAGGCTGTGGCAGCTGTGTTGGTGTTAAACATGTGTCCGGTATCTACCGTTAATTCACATGGAATAAGAGAATTTCTTGAGGTAGTGTGTCCCCATTACCAAATACCGTCTAGGTTCCACTTCTCTAGGCAGGCGATACCGATAATGTACACAGGCGTCAGAAAAAGAGTCACCAGTGTCCTAAAAAATGCAGTTGTACCCAATGTCCACTTAACCACGGACATGTGGACAAGTGTAGCAGGGCAGACTCAGGACTATATGACTGTGACAGCCCACTGGGTAGATGTATTGCCTCCCGCAGCAACAACAGCAGCAGCAGCACAACAGCAGCATCTCGCAAACGCCAACTCGTTCCTAGGCAGGCTACGCTTTGTATCACCGCTTTCCATAAGAGGCACACAGCTGACAACCTCTTACAGAAACTGAGGAACATCATCGCAGAATGGCTTACCCCAATTGGACTCTCCTGGGAATTTGTGACATCGAACAATGCCACCAATATTGTGCGTGCATTACATGTTGGCAAATTCCAGCACGTCCCATGTTTTGCACATACATTGAATTTGGTGGTGCAGAATTTTTTTAAAAACGACAGGGGCATGCAAGAGATGCTGTCATTGTCCCGAAGAATTGCGGGCCACTTTCGGCATTCAGCCACCGGGTGCCAAAGACTAGAGTGCCAGCAAACACTCCTGAACCTGCCCCGCCATCATCTGAAGCAAGAGGTGGTAACGAGGTGTAATTCAACCCTCTATATGCTTCAGAGGATGGAGGAGCAGCAAAAGGCCATTCAAGACTATACATCTGCCTACGATATAGGCAAAGGAGGGGGAATGCACATGACTCAAGCGCAGTGGAGAATGATTTCAACATTGTGCAAGGATCTACAACCCTTTGAACTTGCCACACGTGAAGTCAATTCAGACACTGCCATATTGAGGCAGGTCATTCCCCTCATCAGGCTTTTGCAGAAGCAGCTGGAGAGATTGAAGGAGGAGCTAAAACGGAGCGATTCCGCTAGGCATGTTGGACTTGTGGATGGAGCCCTTAATTCGCTTAACCAGGATTCATGGGTGGTCAATCTGTTGAAATCAGAGCACTACATTTGGATCCTAGGTTTAAAGCCTACATTGTATCTCTCTTTCCGGCAGACACAAGACTGCAGATGTTCAAAGACCTGCTGGTGAGACACTTGTCAACTCAAGTGGAACGTGACCCGTCAACAGCTCCTCTTCACATTCTCCCGCAACTGGGGCTGCGAGGAAAAGGCTAATAATTCCGAGCGCACCCGCTGGCGGTGATGCAGGGCAGTCTGGAGCGAGTGTTGACATCTGGTCCGGACTGAAGGACCTGCCAACGATTACTGACATGTCGTCTACTGTCACTGCATATGATTCTGTCACCATTGAAAGAATGGTGGAGGATTATGTGAGTGACAGCATCCAAGTAGACACGTCAGACAGTCCGTACGTATAGTACTGGCAGGAAAAAGAGGCAATTTGGAGGCCCTTGCACAAACTGGCTTTATTTTACCTAAGTTGCCCCCCCTCCAGTGTGTACTCCGAAAGAGTGTTTAGTGCAGCCGGTCACCTTGTCAGCTATCGGCGTACGAGGTTACTTCCAGAAAATGTGGAGAAGATGATGTTCATCAAAACAATTCCTCCATGGAGACATTCACCATCAATTGCCTCCAAAAAGTACACAGGGACCTGAGGTGGTGGATTCCAGTGGGGGCGAATTAATACTCTGTGAGGAGGGGGATGTACACAGTGAAAGGGGTGAAGAATCGGAGTTTGAGCAAGGAGAGATTGATTGCTTCTTTTTTTGGTGGGGCCCAAACCATCCAGTCATTTCAGCCACAGTCGTGTGGCAGACCCTGTCGCTGAAATTATGGGTTTGTTAAAGTGTGCATGTCCTGTTTATACAACATAAGGGTGGGTGGGAGGGCCCAAGGACAATTCCATCTTGCACCTCTTTTTTTTATTTATTTATCTTTGCATCATGTGATGTTTGGGGCCAATTTTTTTAAGTGCCATCCTGTCTGACACTGCAGTGCCACTCCTAGATGGGCCAGGTGTTTGTGTCGCCCACTTGGGTCGTTTAGCTTAGTCATCCAGCGACCTCAGGGCAAATTTTAGGACTAAAAATAATATTGTGAGGTGCTCAGAATAGACTGGAAATGAGTGGAAATTATGGTTATTGAGGTTAATAATACTACAGGATCAAAATTACCCCCAAATTCTATGATTTAAGCTGTTTTTGAGGTGTTTAAAAAAAAAAACACCCGAATCCAAAACACACCTGAATCCGATAAAAAAATTTCAGGGAGGTTTTGCCAAAACGTGTCCGAATCCAAAACACGGCCGTGGAACCGAATCCAAAACCAAAGCACAAAACCAGAAAAATTTCCGGTGTACATCTCTAGTTTGTACCTGTGCGGGGATGGGGGGGTGGGGGGCCTGACATGCGAGGTGGACTAGCCCTATGATGTCCTCGTGGAAAATGAATTAGGGACTCTGGTGAGACAACGCCCCTAGCTCTGACACACGTCTTGCTGAGGCCAACAGTGTGACGGTCTTCCACGTAAAGTACTTTACTACAACCACCCACAAACGCCTTCTTCCTGTCAATCTCCTTGCGATCGGCTGTGTGAATGGATTCTTCATAAAATCCATCGCACAGCAATGATCTGCTTTGAACCCGTGCGACTCATGTGCGCATTGCGGTGCATACGCATGCGCAGTTCTGACCTGATCGCAGTGCAGCGAAAAAACCTAGCATGCGTTCAGGTCTGAATGACCCCCTTTATATGATCTAGCTCCAGAACCAGACCCACCCGAACTTCACGATGTGAGTCTGGATCAGAGTCCGGCTCGGGGTTTCCCGCCAGACTCAGATCCCAAGACGAGGCAAAATGTCAGTATCCCACTGTCGGATTCTTGCAGGTTTTGGATTCTATAAAGGTACTCGGTGATCCACGCCATCTTCACTCCAGCTGTGGAGAGTGTACTGGAAGGACATGTCCGTCTCAGTACTGTGCTGTCTGGCATGCAGCCGGTGCTCGGTCTGCTGTATCATTCCAGGGGTACTCTGTCTGCTGTATCAGTCCAGGGGTGCTCCGTCTGCTGTATCAGTACAAGGGTGCCATGTCTGCTATATCAGTCCAGGGATGCCCTGTCTGCTGTATCAGTTCAGGTGTACCCTGTCTGCTGTATCAGTCCAGGGGTGCCCTTTCTGCTGTATCAGTCCAGGGGTGCCCTGTCTGCTGTATCAGTCTAGGTGTGCCATGTCTGCTATATCAGTCTAGGAGTGCTCTGTCTGCTGTATCAGTCCAGGGGTGCTCTGTCTGCTGTATCTGAAAAGGGGTGATCTGTCAGTCCATCCAGGGTCTCCTTCCCAGTGTAAAATTCAAATAATAAAGCTAAAAACAAAAATCTTACAAATATAAATTTAAAAAAATATTTTTTTTGTTTGCGCTATACCCCAGTGTACTATATAATTTTTATTTTATTTTCATAAGTGCTGTGACACTGTGGTCAGACTGCAGTATATTATTATTATTTCGTACTCTGTTGGTGAAGGTCAACTGTAGTGATCAATTACTATTTCTGACACACACACGTATTGTGTGACACTGTGGGTGAAGGTAGCACCACAGTAATATAATTTATTTCCTACTCATACACATATTGTGTTACACTGTAGGTGAAGGTCAATCGCAGTGTTCGATTACTATTTCTGACTCATACACGTATTGTGTGACACAGTTGGTGAAGGTGGTACCACAGTAATATATTTTATTTCCTACTCATACATGTATTGTGTGACACTGTGTGTGAAGGCCAACCGCAGTGTAGTATATTTTATTTCATACTCATACACATATTGTGTGATGCTGTGGTTGAAGGTGATACCACAGTAATATATTTTATTTCCTACTCATACATGTATTGTGCAACACGGCTGGTGAAGGTCAACCGCAGTGTAGTATATTTTATTTTGTACTCATACATGTATTGTGTGATGCTGTGGGTGAAGGTGGTTCCACAGTAATATATTCTATTTTATACTCATACACGTATTGTGTGACACTGTTGGTGAATTTAAACTACAGGTTCGATTACTATCTCTGACTAATACTTGTATCATGTCACACTAAAGGTGTTAATTTTTTTGTACAAATTGTGTTACTTCATTCGTGTTTGTCGGTAGATATGGAAGACGAACAATTGAGAGGAGAGCAGGAAGCACATACTAGTGTGCCGCTGCTGCCAGCAGTCATGATGATACAAGTCCATCAACGTCATCTACTAAAGTCGATGCCCAAGGGCATAGACGTCTTAAATCAGGGCATGTAAAATAAATGAAAAAGTTAAATTCAGATTAGAAAAATTCAGATTAGTGCAATAACCAATACAAATTGTTGTATACGCAATAAAGACCATCACCAATGACCCCAATGATTAATTTACATTTTTAATTGGGCCCCTGAACTAGTTAATTAACACAAAAATAAGTTGTGTATATTGGTCAAAAGCATGCACATTTATAACAAGGTACATACTGTGCGTAATGCTGGCTGAGGCAACCTGAGGTGCTCCACCCGTTGTTGACAAACAACTTCCAGCACGGCCGGCAAACAGCATGGGTCCTGGGAGTTATAGTTCAGCTGGAGAACCACAGGCTGCCTTTCGTTGCTGTAGAACAGCAAATCTTGGTCCCATTATTCCCAACAACCACCCAGAGCACAAAATAAACATCTTTTTATAGTGTGTACTTTTAGCACCTCCAAAAACAAGGCCACCACCTTTCTATTAGATGTTCAAAAAATATATAGCATAGCTGTCACTCATTCACTCTGGGAGCAGCCATTTATGGTCTGCTCCCTATGGTTATCATTATCAATATTCATGAGGATGTGGCACAAAATGGCTGCACACACTGTGTGTTAGTGACAGGTGCTCTGTAGATGTCACTCAGATCATGTTTTAGATGGTTGGTTGAACTTGGTTCACATACGATTAAACAAAAATTGGCTTCAGTGAGCCTGCTCTGATATACGCCCAAAACATCTCTGTGCAATGTTACAAACAAGTCAAACACTGCATGATATATTCTGACAAACTCTCCACGCTCGAATAGCGAACCTTCTCCAGGTTGAAGATATCTTTCATTAACAGAAGAACTTGACCCTACTTTTTAAATAATTTTAACAGATGGTTACAGCATTTAAAAATATATTGTTAACTGCCACGTGTTTGCTGCCCACTGCTGTTGCTTAGCTTAGTTATCCAGCTACCTCGGTGCAACCGTTTGGCCTAAACTGGATGAAAACAATATTATGAGCTGTGAGATGGTCAAAATTGACTGGAAATTAGTGGAAATTAATGTTATTGAGGTTAATAATACCGGAGGAACAAAAACAGGCCCAAATTCTGTGTTTTTAGCTGTTTTTATGATTTAAAAAAAAAAATACAGATCCAAGAAGGGTTTTGGCAAAACAAATACAGACCAAAAACACGAAGGATGTACAGATCCAAAACAAGAACCCAAAACCCAAGATTTGGGTTGGTGCACATCTCTAATTAAATTGGCTGTCATCAAATGAGGGCTTATAACCAATCAATAAAAATAATAAAATTAGGCAGGCGGAGGTGGGATGGGCGGCTATTGTCGTTGTGCATAGGTTCCCTCACCCCTAAATCCATCCCTGCTTCCCACTGGTAGACAGAGCGGAGCAGGGTGTCATACAGTTGGTACCGGGTAATGTTGCAGGATGCTGGAACAATGTCTAAAACAGCAGGTAGTCGCAGGTGTCACTGGAGCTAAGTGGAGACTACTGTCTTCCACTGTGGTTCTCTGACACAGTCCTAAAATGGCTCACGCAAGCCCAGTTAAACGGCCATCTTTGTTAGGGAATGAAGCCTCTCCATAGGAAACAACATGGAGTCTGCACAGTGGCGCATTCCGCTTATTTGCTTCTCAATTAAAGGTAATGAGAGTAACAATACCAGTAATGATGCATTTGCTGGGTGGATTCTCAGAAACCATTAAAAAAAAAATCTTTAAAAAAAAACCTACTGAATACTTTTAGCAATTATTAAAGTCTAATCAATAAACACTTTCTCTTAAAATAATATAAGCATGATCTTGAGACCAGCAAGGGAAATGGTCAGTGTGCAAAGTCAAAATGCTAATAAAGTAAATATCATTAAACCGTCAATAGTATGCAAAGTATTATACATTCCGTAATACAATATTCATGATATCATCAATTATGTACATTTTCTAAAATTCAACAAAATTAATGATCTTTGTTCATTCCATTCGATTCCATTGGGAGTCATAGTTCTTAGTTTTTAAATACATTTCAGGTACTATTGTAAAAGCCTGCTGTTCAAATCACCCCTGTGTACCCCTGAGGAATTGTTTTTTTAAACTTGTGCAAAGTCTTTAACAAAGGACAGCGGGCTGAGAACAAATGGATGCAAGGTCTCATCAAGATATTTTCAGGCTCAGTGAAATTCATGAAGTAATATACACTCAAGAGATATGAAAGAAAAGCTCCATTAATTAGCTTCTGTGACTGTAATTGAAATTTATCTGTAAGATCTTGATGTAATAATACTGTACATAGCCAGTGGCGCCGAGAGGGGGATGGGAGCAGATACTAATTACCTGGGTCGGGACTTGGCTTGTTGGAGGGGCCCGGGCCCACCCCCCATTCCTTTTTCAGCCTGCAGCACTGCAGCCTCTCTTAACATGCTGCTGTGTGCTGGGTTGCGGTGGGTGCAGGGAAGCTGCTGCTGCTGAGTGTAGTTTCCCCTGTCTGCAGGAGGTTGGGGGTGGGGCAGTAGTGATCTCACTGATGGTGCCCCTGCTGGATGTGTTTCTGGCTTAGGGATGTACGGAGCCCCCCTATGCAGGATTGCGACTCTATGCGGCAAATAAATATTAGTTTTTAAAAAACTTTTTTTTAAAGGGGGCATGACCACACATCCATCATTAGGACATGCCCCCTGCATTACTGGGGCCCGGAAAAGCGGTATATGGCCCTGTACATAACATTGCAATTTAGCATAATTGGGCTGAAGTGCCAGGCATCATTTAGAAATAGGCCCATTGTATTAAAAAGAAAAACAAGTACAGTTTTTTAAATATATATTTTTAGATTCCAGATGGTTCGGTTTCAGAGGGCCCATATGGCACTGGTGGTGGGGTGAGGCAAGGATGAAGGAATGAATAGCAGCTGTCTGACTGCTGGAGGTCTCCTATTTTTTTCTCTGACACAGAAGCATTAGGAAAAGAAAGTGATTACAATCAAATTCACCCATTTCTCTCCTCTAGTTATATTGGTCCGCGATGGATGAGAGAAGGGCAAGTATGATTTCAATTACACATTTTCTAGGTTTATTCATAAAATGTTCATTCATCGAGACCTCCCTGGAGTCTATATGCAAATAACTACAATTAAGCAGAGTGGCTTCTCATGTACTAATCAGTCTGAGTAAGACTACTTTGGATTGGTTATTTCAGGACTGTCATTATCATTGCATCTCTGCACAGAGCAAGTACATTACATGCTGTCTAAAATTCTTATTTTTTTGTAATCATTTACCCTTTATAGACTAATGCGCCCTACACACTTGCCGATGTGTATGAGCGATATGAACGATCTCGTTCAGTAATGAACGGTAAATCGTTCATATCGCTCAGTGTGTATGCAACAACATTGAACAATGCGCTTCCCCATGGTCGTTCATCATTGGTTTTCCCTCATATAGCATAGCAAGACAATTTGATTAGTCGTTGAAAACGAACATCGTCCAAATCGGAAACATCGCCAAGTAGGGCCCATAAGAAAAGAGATAGAAAATAAATAAAAAATAACACAATCCCTTTGGATCTTGGGATTGGGGGAGACACAATTTCATTTATTTATTTTCAATTATTCATTAAAGGCCAGCCAGCAGGCTGATGAGGGTGGCTGGTATCTCAAGTAGGTGAATGCATTGTAATACACTTTAAGTGTATCGTAATAGAGAGTAAATGCAATGTAATGCAGCTTTAGGAGTTTTGGGGGTCATTCCGAGTTGATCGCACGTAGCAACTTTTTGCTGCTGGTACAATCAATTAGATACCGCCTATGGGGGAGTGTATTTTAGCATAGCAGGGATGCGATCGCTTGTGCAGCCCTGCTCTGCTAAAAAAGTTTTGTGCAGAACAAGACTAGCCCTGCAGTTACTTACCCTGTGCGATGGATTCAGCGATGAAGGTCCCGGAATTGACGTAAGACAACCGCCCTCCAAACACCTGGACATGCCTGCTTTCGGATCTCCACGCCCGGAAAACGGTGAGTATCCGTCCCAGAACGCCCCCCCGCTGTCAATCTTCTTGTGAGTGCGCTAGTGATAACTTTCTTCTTTCATCTGGTCGTTGCGGCAATAGCGTGCGTGCCCAGTGCGGGCACCGCGCATGCGCAGTTCCGACCCGCTCGCACTGCAGCGATGAACTGCAGCGTGCAAACGGGTCAGAATGACCCCCTTAGTCACATGTAAAGCGGATGTAGTTGCAGACAGATGCAGAAGTCGGATTTACTACCCTAGGTGCAAGAGAATCTGTCAGAATCAGGTTTCACTTTCCCATGTGCACAAGTTTTAGATACAGTACATGCCCAAGACAGTCCTGTAACTCTCTCACAAGCTATTCCATTGCATTGTTGCTGCTCAGTTCCCTCCCTCCATTTTCACTGAGAGACAAATCCGGCCAAATTCTGACCAACTCAGAACAGGACGAACATACAGAAAAATTAGTAAATTCACATCTGCTCGTGCACAGAGAATTAGGCCCTATTTTGGAAGTGGACATTTTTCAGCATGCATTTATATGTACATTTAGGGCACACATGCTTCCAACTCCAGATGTTCCCCCAAACATATTTGTTTGATAACTTAACAAATCTCTGTGAAAAGTACTTTGTTTGCCAGCTGGAATAGGTTTTTCAGCGTTGTTCAAATCTACTTGAAAGTTGTCTATATTTGGTCAGCAATTCAGAGGGCATTTTCATCTGCAGCATGGTTCAGTTTCAGACCTCATGTGTAATGCATATTTATTAGCTGCCTCTTTCCATTCCCCAACATACTCAGGGTCTTATTTCTAAGTCATATTAGAATACTAGTTTCTCTACTGGAACTTTTCTCCACTCCCCCGTAACCTAGTTTGCTTTTCATATAAAGGCTAGTGTTAGACAATCAGTTACCAGCTGTGGCCACTTGTAAATTAATATTAAATAACAATACTTGCTTTAGCTAGACTATGCACATTACTGTAATTGTTACAAAAGCTCATACAATAATTGAAGGTGCTCGAAAATCACAATATCGCAGAAACTTCTAGACTTTAGTCAATAGTGAAAAAAACGAAACACAAAATAACACTTTAGTAATCCTTAATTTATAGAAAATATGTAATACTGAATACCTAAAAAAAAGAGGCTCAAAAAAGGTTCAAAATGCATCCTCTATTTACCACAGTTACAGAATCATATGAAGTAAGAACAGTATAACCATGAGCAAAACTACGAAGAGTGAAAAACATATACATTTCAACGCTCAAGGAAAACAAACAACTGCAGATAACAAGTGAAAAGAAGTAACACTTTTTTTTTACCACTAAACCACTTCAAATGTTAAATATATTATTACTTCCCTTGTTCAGCACTGTTATATATTTTACTTATGCAAACCTTCTTAAACTAAAACATCACAAAAAACTGACATAGTGTATAACCTTAACACCCATGGTAGACCCCTTTCAGACATGCATCAAAATCTCGGTTTTATGAACGTGAACGCACATCAACCCAGGATTTTGGTATGTCGAATGCAAAATCCTGGGTCTGTGACCCTTCTCCCATTAGAAAAACGAAATGCGCTGGATGATATTACAAAAGAAATGTAGATGTCCTTAACTTTTCAATAGGGCGTAACCTTAAAAAAATGCAAGAACTGCTATGCATTCCATATGCTGATAAGAATTATGGGTAAAGGTACATTACATCAAGAGATGCTTGTGTTCCATTGTGCATCTCAAGGCTGATTTAAATGGGAAAAAACATGATAAAAAAATAGCTTCAATACATACTTGTTATAAAAATTTAAATATATTATGCCAAAACAAAACCTCTCTATCATTATTACAATATGAACAAAAATAATATAAACAATGTTCACAATCTAATGCAGAAATGCATATATTGATACTTTTATATATGCTGTATATATATATATATATATATAAATATATATCTATATCTATAATAGAGATGTGCGGCGGGCACTTTTCATGTTTTGTGTTTTGGTTTTGGCTCTAATTCCACTTTCGTGTTTTAGTTTTTGCTGGGTTTTGCCAAAACCACCATTTCGTGTTTTGGTTTTGGTTTTGGATCTGGATGATTTAAAAAAAACAACATAAAACAGCTAAAATCACAGAATTTGGTGGTAATTTTGCTCCTACGGTATTATTAACCTCAATAACATTTCCACTCATTTCCAGTCTATTCTGACCACCTCACAATATTGTTTTTAGGCCTAGAAGTTGCACCAAGGTGGCTGTATGACTAAGCTAAGCGACACAAGTGTGCATCACAAAAACCTGGCCCATCAAGGAGTGGCACTGCAGTTGCAGACAAGATGGCACTATTCAAAAACTAGTCCCCAAACAGCACATGATGCAAAGAAAAAAAAGAGGTGCAATTAGGTAGCTGGATGGCCAAGCTAAACGACACAAGTGTGCAGCACAAACACCTGGCCCATCTAGGAGTGGCACTGCAGTGGCAGACAGGATGGCACAAAAAAAACTAGTCCCCAAACAGCACATGATGCAAAGAAGAAAAAGAGGTGCAAGATGGAATTGTCCTTTGGCCCTCCCACCCACCCTTATGTTGTATAAACAGGACATGCACACTCTAACAAACTAATCATTTCAGCGACAGGGTCTGTCAGACGACTGTGGCTGAAATGACTGGTTTGTTTGCCCCCCCCCCCCCCCCAAAAAAAAAGAAGCAATCAACCTCTCCTTGCACAAACTGGCTCTACAGGGGCAAGATGTCCGACTCGTCCTCATCCTCCGATTCCTCACCCCTTTCACTGTGTACATCATCCTCACAGAGTATTAATTCGACCCCACTGGAATCCACCATCACAGGTCCTCGTGTACTTTCTGGAGGCAATTTCTGGTAAAGGTCTTCCCGGAGAAATTTATAAATCATTTTGCTGAACATCATCTTCTCCACATTTAGTGGAAGTAACGATCGCTGACAAGGTTACCGGCTGCACTAAACACTCTTTCGGAGTACACATTGGAGGGGAAGTGGGGGGGGGGGGGGCAGCTTAGGTAAAATAAAGCCAGTTTGTGCAAGGGCATCCAAATTGGCTCTTTTTCCTGCCAGTATCCATACGGACTGTCTGACATGCCTACTTGGATGCTGCCACTCATATAATCCTCCACCATTCTTTCAATGGTGACAGAATCATATGCAGTGACAGTAGACATATCAGTTATCGTTGGCAGGTCCTTCAGGCCGGACCAGATGTCAGCTTTCACTTCTGACTGCCCTGCATAACCGCCAGCGGATGGGCTAGAAAATCTTATCATTTTCCTTTCAGTCCCAGTGGCGGGAGAAATTGAAGAACGAGCTGTTGACGGGTCACGTTCTGCTTGAG
Source organism: Pseudophryne corroboree (assembly GCF_028390025.1). Lineage (NCBI taxonomy): Eukaryota > Metazoa > Chordata > Amphibia > Anura > Myobatrachidae > Pseudophryne > Pseudophryne corroboree. Next base: position 215,972,406 of record NC_086444.1, read on the forward strand.
TTGACAAGTGTCTCACCAGCAGGTCTTTGAACATCTGCAGACTTGTGTCTGCCAGAAAGAGAGATACAATGTAGGCATTAAACCTAGGATCCAAATGTAGTGCTCTGATTTCAACAGATTGACCACCCGTGAATCCTGGTTAAGCGAATTAAGGGCTCCATCCACAAGTCCAACATGCCTAGCGTAATCGCTCCGTTTTAGCTCCTCCTTCAATCTTTCCAGCTGCTTCAGCAAAAGCCTGATGAGGGGAATGACCTGACTCAGGCTGGCAGTGTCTGAACTGACTTCACGTGTGGCAAGTTCAAAGGGTTGCAGATCCTTGCACAACGTTGAAATTCTTTCAATGGTGACAGAATCATATGCAGTGACAGTAGACGACATGTCAGTAATCGTTGGCAGGTCCTTCAGTCCGGACCAGATGTCAGCACTCGCTCCAGACTGCCCTGCATCACCGCCAGCGGGTGGGCTCGGAATTCTTAGCCTTTTCCTCGCAGCCCCAGTTGCGGGAGAATGTGAAGGAGGAGCTGTTGATGGGTCACGTTCCGCTTGAGTTGACAATTTACTCACCAGCAGGTCTTTGCACCTCTGCAGACTTGTGTCTGCTGGAAAGAGAGATACAACGTAGGCTTTAAACCTAGGATCGAGCACTGTGGCCAAAATGTAGTGCTCTGAATTCAACAGATTGACCACCCTTGAATACTGGCAAAGCGAATGAAGGGCTCCATCCACAAGTCCCACATACTTGGTGGAATTGCTCTGTTTTAGCTCCTCCTTCAATTTATCCAGCTGCTTCTGCAAAAGCCTGATGAGGGGAATGACCTGACTCAAGTTGGCAGTGTCTGAACTGACTTCACGTGTGACAAGTTCGAAGGGTTGGAGAACCTTGCACAAGACGGAAATCATTCTCCACTGCGCTTGAGTCAGGTACATTACCCCTCCTTTGCCTATATCGTAGGTGGCTGTATAGGCTTGAATGGCCTTTTGCTGCTCCTCCATCCTCTGAAGCATATAGAGTGTTGAATTCCACCTCGTTACCACCTCTTGCTTCAGTTAATGGCAGGGCAGGTTCAGGAGTGTTTGCTGGCGCTCCAGTCTTCAGCACGCGGTGGCTGAATGCCGAAAGTGGCCTGGAATTTTTCGGGCCACCGACAGCATCTCCTGCATGCCCCTGTCATTTTTTTAAAAATTCTGCACCACCAAATTAATTGTATGTGCTAAACATGGGACGTGCTGGAATTTGCCCAGATGTAATGCATGCACAATATTGGTGGCGTTGTCCGATATCACAAATTCCCTGTAAAGTCTAATTGGGGTAAGCCATTCTGCAATGCTGTTCCTCAGTTTCAGTAAGAGGTTGTCAGCTGTGTGCCTCTTACAGAAAGTGGTGATACATAGCATAGCCTGCCAAAGGACGAGTTGGCGTTTGCGAGATGCTGCTACTGGTGCCGCTGCTGTTGTTGCTGCTGGAGGCCATACATCTTCCAAGTTGGCTGTTACAGTCATATAGTTCTTAATCCTCCCTTTTCCACTTGTCCACAAGTTCGTTGCTAAGTGGACACTGGATACAACCGCATTTTGTAGGACACTGGTGACTCTTTTTTGGATGTCTGTGTACATTCTCGGGATCGCTTGCCTAGTAAAGTGGAACCTAGATGGGATTTGATACCAGGGACACAGTACCTCAAACAAATCTCTTAGTCCCACTGAACTAATGGCGGATACCGGATGCATGTCTAACACCAACATAGCTGTCAAGGCCTCAGTTATCCGCTTTGCAAAAGGATGACTGCTGTCATATTTCATCTTCCTCACAAAGGACTGTTGGACAGTCAATTGCTTACTGGAAGAAGTACAAGTGGTCTTCCGACTTCCCCTCTGGGATGACGATCGACTCCCAGCAGCAACAACAGCAGCGGTAGCAACAGCAGGCATACCACTCAAGGATCCTACGGAGGAATCCCGGTTAGGAGCGGACTCCTCAGTCTTGCCAGTGACATGGCCTGCAGGACTACTGATGTTCCTGACTAAGGAGGAAGTTGACATTGCAGGAGTTGGTGGTGTGTTTGCAGGAGCTTGGGTACAGGAGGAAGAAGGGATTAAGCTGTCAGTGGACTGCTTATGCTCTTACCCAAAGTTCACAACTTGACACTGACTTCTGATGAATGCGCAGCAGGTGACTTATAAGGGAGGATGCTCCTAGGTGGTTAACATCCTTACCCCTACTTATTACAGATTGACAGAGGCAACACATGGCTTGACATCTGTTGTCCAGATTTGTGGAGAAATAATTCCACACCGAAGAGGTGTCTTTTTTGGTAGTTTGCCCAGGCATCACAATGGGCTTCTTCGTCCCAAAGACTTCCCCGGTGCCTGACTTAAACAAACCACATCACCATCAGAATCCTCATTGTCAACTTCCACCTCAATGCCAGCAACACCCATATCCTAATCCTGGTGTACATCAACAGTGACATCTTCAATTTCAATATTAGGAACTGGACTGTGGGTGCTCCTTCTAGCACTTGCAGGGGGTGTGCAAATGGTGGAAGTAGCCACCTCTTCCCGTTCAGTGTTGGGAAGGTCAGGCATCGCAACCGCCGACACACTTGGACTCTCCTTGGGGATTTGTGATACCATCTCAGAACGCACAGTTCTTTTCTGTGCTCTTTCCAGATTAACTCTTTTAATTTTTCTAGCGGGAGTATGAGGGCTTCCATCGTCATGTGAAGCTGAACTACTAGACATGAACATAGACCAGGGCCTCAGCCATTCCTTGCCACTGCGTGCCGTAAATGGCATATTGGCAAGTTTACGTTTCTCCTCAGACGATTTAAATTTCTTTTTTTGTTTCTTTTTACTGAACTTTGGCTTTTTGGATTTTACATGCCCTCTACTATCACATTGGGCCTCGACCTTGGCAGACGACGTTGATGGCATTTCATCGTCTATGTCATGGATAGTGGCAGCAGCTTAAGCACAATTCCCTATTTTATCCTCAAAATTTTTGTTCTCCATTATTTTTTGGGAGTTATATAATACAATATGCGGCACAGGAATGACTGGAATGACTGATGGTCAGGACACTACCACTGGTGTGATGCAGCACAACACAGCAACACTGTAAGGGACTTGTTGTTGTTATAATTATTATACGTCAGCAGTGTACATATGGCAGTAGCGTATACCACTGTGACTGCCTCGTCACTGGTATGACTGATGGACAGGACACTACCACAGGACACTGCCACTGGTCACAGCACAACACAACAACATTGTAAGGGACTTGTTGTTATTATTATTATATGGCAGCAGTGTACATATAGCAGCAGCGTATAGCACTGTGACTGCCTCCTCACTGGAATGACTGATGGACAGAACACTACCACTGGTCTGATGCAGCACAACACAACAACACTGTAAGGGAATTGTTGTTGTTTTTATTATTATTATTATTATTATTATTATTATTATAATACTGTAGCAGTGGACATATAGCAGCAACGTATATCATCACTGAAATGACTGATGGACAAGACACTACCACTGGTCTGATGCAGCACAACACAGCAACATTGTAAGGGACTTGTTGTTGTTGTTATTATTATACGGCAGCAGTGTACATATAGCAGCAGCGTATACCACTGTGACTGCCTCGTCACTGGAATGGCTGATGGACAGGACATTACCACTGGTCTGATGCAGCACAACGCAACAACACTGTAAGGGACTTGTGGTTGTTGTTATTATTATTATTATTATTATTATTATTATACGGCAGCAGTGGACATATAGCAGCAGCATATACCACTGTGATTGCCTCATCACTGGAATGACTGATGGACAGGACACTACCACTGGTCTGATGCAGCACAACACAACAACACTGTAAGGGACTTGTTGTTGTTATTATTATTATTATACGGCAGCAGTGGACACATAGCAGCAGCGTATATCATCACTGGAATGACTGATGGACAGGACCCTACCACTGGTCTGATGCAGCACAACACTGCAACACTGTAAGGGTCTTGTGGTTGTTGTTATTATTATAATACTGTAGCAGTGGACATATAGCAGCAACGTATATCGTCACTGGAATGACTGATGGACAGGACACTACCACTGGTCTGATACAGCACAATACAACACCACTTTATACAGCTAAACTGGATATATGGCAACAGAGGACACCAACACTGACTGGCTGAAATGATGCAGCACAATAAACTGACTACACTGGACTGGACAGCACAACACAGCACCACTTTATACAGCTACACTGGATATATGGCAGCAGAGGACACCAACACTGTGACTGGCTGGACTGATGCAGCACAATACACTGACTACTAGAGATGAGCGGGTTCGGTTCCTCGAGATCCGAACCCCCCCGAACTTCACCTATTTTACACGGTTCCGGGGCAGCCTCGGATCTTCCCGCCTTGCTCGGTTAACACGAACGCACCCGAACGTCATCATCCCGCTGTCGTATTCTCGCGAGATTCGTATTGCATATAAAGAGCCGCGCGTTGCCGCCATTTTCACTCGTGCATTGGAGATAATAACGAGATGACATGGCTGCGTTCTCTGTTTCTGTGTTCAGTGTGCTGCAAATATCTGTGCTCAATGTTCTGCAAATATCTGTGCTCAGTGTGCTGCAAATATCTACGTTCTCTGCCTGAAAACGCTCCATATCTGTGCTGCATTGTAGTTGTGCGCAGTATATAGTAGGAGGACAGTGCAGAATTTTGCTGACCACCAGTATATATATAGCAGTACGGTACAGTAGTCCATTGCTCTACCTCTGTGTCGTCAAGTATACTTTCCATATCTGTGCTGCATTGAAGTTGTGCGCAGTATATAGTAGGAGGACAGTGCAGAATTTTGCTGACCACCAGTATATATATAGCAGTACAGTACAGTAGTCCATTGCTCTACCTCTGTCGTCAAGTATACTATCCATATCTGTGCTGCATTGTAGTTGTGCGCAGTATATAGTAGGAGGACAGTGCAGAATTTTGCTGACCACCAGTATATATATAGCAGTACGGTACAGTAGTCCATTGCTCTACCTCTGTGTCGTCAAGTATACTATCCATATCTGTGCTGCATTGTAGTTGTGTGCAGTATATAGTAGGAGGACAGTGCAGAATTTTGCTGACCACCAGTATATATATAGCAGTACGGTACAGTAGTCCATTGCTCTACCTCTGTGTCGTCAAGTATACTATCCATATCTGTGCTGCATTGTAGTTGTGCGCAGTATATAGTAGGAGGACAGTGCAGAATTTTGCTGACCACCAGTATATACATAGCAGTACGGTACAGTAGTCCATTGCTCTACCTCTGTGTCGTCAAGTATACTATCCATATCTGTGCTGCATTGTAGTTGTGCGCAGTATATAGTAGGAGGACAGTGCAGAATTTTGCTGACCACCAGTATATATATAGCAGTACGGTACAGTAGTCCATTGCTCTACCTCTGTGTCTTCAAGTATACTATCCATATCTGTTCTGCATTGTAGTTGTGTGCAGTATATAGTAGGAGGACAGTGCAGAATTTTGCTGACCACCAGTATATATATATATATATATATATATATATATTGATAGCAGTATGGTACAGTAGTCCATTGCTCTACCTCTGTGTCATCAAGTATACTTTCCATATCTGTGCTGCATTGTATTTGTGCGCAGTATATAGTAGGAGGACAGTGCAGAATTTTGCTGACCACCAGTATATATATAGCAGTACGGTACAGTAGTCCATTGCTCTACCTCTGTGTCATCAAGTGTACTATCCATATTTGTGCTGCATTGTAGTTGTGCGCAGTATATAGTAGGAGGACAGTGCAGAATTTTGCTGACCACCAGTATATATATAGCAGTACGGTACAGTAGTCCATTGCTCTACCTCTGTGTCATCAAGTATACTATCCATATCTGTGCTGCATTGTAGTTGTGCGCAGTATATAGTAGGAGGACAGTGTAGAATTTTGCTGACCACCAGTATATATATAGCAGTACAGTACAGTAGTCCATTGCTCTACCTCTGTCGTCAAGTATACTATCCATATCTGTGCTGCATTGTAGTTGTGCGCAGTATATAGTAGGAGGACAGTGCAGAATTTTGCTGACCACTAGTATATATATAGCAGTACGGTACAGTAGTCCATTGCTCTACCTCTGTGTCGTCAAGTGTACTATCCATATCTGTGCTACATTGTAGTTGTGTGCAGTATATAGTAGGAGGACAGTGCAGAATTTTGCTGACCACCAGTATATATATAGCAGTATGGTACAGTAGTCCATTGCTCTACCTCTGTGTCGTCAAGTATACTATCCATATCTGTGCTGCATTGTAGTTGTGCGCAGTATATAGTAGGAGGACAGTGCAGAATTTTGCTGACCACCAGTATATACATAGCAGTACGGTACAGTAGTCCATTGCTCTACCTCTGTGTCGTCAAGTATACTATCCATATCTGTGCTGCATTGTAGTTGTGCGCAGTATATAGTAGGAGGACAGTGCAGAATTTTGCTGACCACCAGTATATATATAGCAGTACGGTACAGTAGTCCATTGCTCTACCTCTGTGTCGTCAAAGTATACTATCCATATCTGTGCTGCATTGTAGTTGTGCGCAGTATATAGTAGGAGGACAGTGCAGAATTTTGCTGACCACCAGTATTTATATAGCAGTACGGTACAGTATTCCATTGCTCTACCTCTGTGCCATCAAGTATACTATCCATATCTGTGCTGCATTGGAGTTGTGCCCAGTATATAGTAGGAGGACAGTGCAGAATTTTGCTGACCACCAGTATATATATAGCAGTACGGTACAGTAGTCCATTGCTCTACCTCTGTGTCATTAAGTATACTATCCATATCTGTGCTGCATTGTAGTTGTGAGCAGTACATAGTAGGAGGACAGTGCAGAATTTTGCTGACCACCATTATATATATAGCAGTATGGTACAGTAGGCCATTGCTATTGATATATTACTGGCATATAATTCCACACATTAAAAGATGGATAACAAAAATGTGGTGGGTAAAATAGGGAAAGATCAAGATCCACTTCCACCTCGTGCTGAAGCTGCTGCCACTAGTCATGGCCGAGACGATGAAATGCCATCAACGTCGGCTGCCAAGGCCGATGCCCAATGTCATAGTAGAGAGCATGTAAAATCCAAAAAACAAAAGTTCAGTACAATGACCCAAAAATCAAAATTAAAAGCATCTGATGAGAAGCGTAAACTTGCCAATATGCCATTTACGACATGGAGTGGCAAGGTACGGCTGAGGCCCTGTCCTATGTTCATGGCTAGTGGTTCAGCTTCACATGAGGATGGAAGCACTCATCCTCCCGCTAGAAAATGAAAAGACTTAAGCTGGCAAAAGCACAGCAAAGCACTGTACGTTCTTTAAAATCACAAATCCGCAAGGAGAGTCCAATTGTGTCGGTTGCCATGCCTGACCTTCCCAATACTGGACGGGAAGAGGTGGCGCCTTCCACCATTTGCACGCCCCCTGCAATTGCTGGAAGGAGCACCCGCAGTCCAGTTCCTGATAGTCAAATTGAAGATGTCACTGTTGAAGTACACCAGGATGAGGATATGGGTTTTGCTGGCGTTGAGGAGGAAATTGACAAGGAGGATTCTGATGGTGAGGCGGTTTGTTTAAGTCAGGCACCCGGGGAGACACCTGTTGTCTGTGGGACGAATATGGCCATTGACATGCCTGGTCAAATTACAAAAAAAATCACCTCTTCGGTGTGGAATTATTTTAACATAAATGCGGACAAAAGGTGTCAAGCCGTGTGCTGCCTTTATAAAAGCTGTAATAAGTAGGGGTAAGGACATTAACCTCCCTTATACGTCACCTGGAGCGCATTCATCAGAAGTCATTGACAAGTTCAAAAACTTTGGGTGACAGCAGAAGCAGTCCACTGACAACTAAATCCCTTCCTCTTGTAACCAAGCTCCTGCAAACCACACCACCAACTCCCTCAGTGTCAATTTCCACATTACACATGAAAAACAATAGTCCTGCAGGCCATGTCACTGGCAAGTCTGACGAGTCCTCTCCTGACTGGGATTCCTCCGATGCATCCTTGAGTGCAAAGCCTACTGCTGCTGGCGCTGCTGTTGTTGCTTCTGGGAGTCGATCGTCACCCCAGAGGGGAAGTCGGAAGACCACTTGTACTACTTCCAGTAAGCAATTGACTGTCCAACAGTCCTTTGCGAGGAAGATGAAATATCACAGCAGTCATCCTGCTGCAAAGCGGATAACTTGGGTCTTGGCAGCTGCAGTGGTGTTAAACGTGTGTCCAGTATCCACCATTCATTCACAGGGAATTAGAGAATTGTTTGAGGTACTGTGTCCCCAGTACCAAATACCATCTAGGTTCCATTTCTCTAGGCAGGCGATACCGAGAATGTACACAGACGTCAGAAAAAGACTCACCAGTGTCCTAAAAAATGCAGTTGTACCCAATGTCCACTTAACCACGGACATGTGGACAAGTGGAGCAGGGCAGACTCAGGACTATATGACTGTGACAGCCCATTGGGTAGATGTATTGCCTCCCGCAGCAAGAACAGCAGCGGCGGCACCAGTAGCAGCATCTCGCAAACGCCAACTCGTTCCTAGGCAGGCTACGCTTTGTATCACCACTTTTCATAAGAGGCACACAGCTGACAACCTCTTACAGAAACTGAGGAACATCATCGCAGAATGGCTTACCCCAATTGGACTCTCCTGGGGATTTGTGACATTGGACAACGCCACCAATATTGTGTGTGCATTACATGTGGGCAAATTCCAGCACGTCCCATGTTTTGCACATACATTGAATTTGGTGGTGCAGAATTTTTTTAAAAATGACAGGGGCGTGCAAGAGATGCTGTCGGTGGCCCAAAGAATTGTGGGCCACTTTCGGCATTCACCCAATGCGTGCCGAAGACTGGAGCACCAGCAAACACTCCTGAACCTGCCCTGCCATCATCTGAAACAAGAGGTGGTAACGAGGTGGAATTCAACCCTCTATATGCTTCAGAGGATGGAGAAGCAGCAAAAGGCCATTCAAGCCTATACAGCTACCTACGATATAGGCAAAGTAGGGGGAATGCACCTGACTCAAGCGCAGTGGAGAATGATTTCAACGTTGTGCAAGGTTCTGCAACCCTTTGAACTTGCCACACGTGAAGTCAGTTCAGACACTGCCAGCCTGAGTCAGGTCATTCCCCTCATCAGGCTTTTGCAGAAGCAGCTAGAGAGATTGAAGGAGGAGCTAAAACAGAGCGATTCCGCTAGGCATGTTGGACTTGTGGATGGAGCCCTTCATTCGCTTAACCAGGATTCACGGGTGGTCAATCTGTTGAAATCAGAGCACTACATTTTGGCCACCGTGCTCGATCCTAGATTTAAAACCTACGTTGTATCTCTCTTTCCGGCAGACACAAGTCTGCAGAGGTGCAAAGACCTGCTGGTGAGACACTTGTCAAGTCAAGCGGAACGTGACCCATCAACAGCTCCTCCTTCACATTCTCCCGCAACTGGGGCTGCGAGGAAAAGGCTAAGAATTCCGAGCCCACCCGCTGGCGGTGATGCAGGGCAGTCTGGAGCGAGTGCTGACATCTGGTCCGGACTGAAGGACCTGCCAATGATTACTGACATGTCGTCTACTGTCACTGCATATGATTCTGTCACCATTGAAAGAATGGTGGAGGATTATATGTGACCGCATCCAAGTAGGCACGTCAGACAGTCCGTACGTATACTGGCAGGAAAAAGAGGCAATTTGGAGGCCCTTGCACAAACTGGCTTTATTTTACCTAAGTTGCCCCCCCCTCCAATGTGTACTCCGAAAGAGTGTTTAGTGCAGCCGCTCACCTTGTCAGCAATCGGCGTACGAGGTTACTTCCAGAAAATGTGGAGAAGATGATGTTCATCAAAATGAATTATAATCAATTCCTACGTGGAGACATTCACCAGCAATTGCCTCCAGAAAGTACACAGGGACCTGAGATGGTGGATTCCAGTGGGGACGAATTAATACTCTGTGAGGAAGGGGATGTACACAGTGAAAGGGGTGAGGAATCGGAAGATGAGGAGGAGGTTGAGATCTTACCTCTGTAGAGCCAGTTTGTGCAAGGAGAGATTGATTGCTTCTTTTTTGGTGGGGGCCCAAACCAACCAGTCATTTCAGTCACAGTCGTGTGGCAAACCCTGTTGCTGAAATGATGGGTTTGTTAAAGTGTGCATGTCCTGTTTATACAACATAAGGGTGGGTGGGAAGGCCCAAGGACAACTTCATCTTGCACCTCTTTTTTCTTTAATTTATCTTTGCATCATGTGCAGTTTGGGGCCAATTTTTTTAAGTGCCATCCTGTCTGACACTACAGTACCACTCCTAGATGGGCCAGGTATTTGTGCCGGCCACTTGGGTCACTTAGCTTAGTCATCCAGCGACCTCGGTGCAAATTTTAGGACTAAAAATAATATTGTGAGGTATGAGGTGTTCATAATAGACTGGAAATGAGTGTAAATTATGGTTATTGAGGTTAATAATACTATGGGATCAAAATGACCCCCAAATTCTATGATTTAAGCTGTTTTTGAGGGGTTTTTGAAAAAAAAACACCCGAATCCAAAACACACCCGAATCCGACAAAAAAATTTCAGGGAGGTTTTGCCAAAACGCGTCCGAATCCAAAACACGGCCGCGGAACCGAATCCAAAACCAAAACACAAAACCCGAAAAATGTCCGCTGCACATCAATTCTGACTACACTAGACTGGACAGCACAACACAGCACCACTTTATACAGCTACACTGGATGTATGGCAGCAGAGGACACCAACACTGTGACTGGCTGGACTGATGCAGCACAATACACTGACTACACTGGACTGGACAGCACAACACAGCACCACTTTATACAGCTACACTGGATATATGGCAGCAGAGAACACCCACACTGTGACTGGCTGGACTGATGCAGCACAATACAATGACTACACTGGACTGGACTGAGCAGCACAACACAGCACAAGACTCACCACCCCACTTTCCCACCCCACACAGACACTGAACACTGAGGACACGTCCTTTCAAATTACTCTCTCCGAGACTGGAGTGAAAATGGCTGCGACGCGTGGCTCCTTATATGGAATCCAAATCCCGTGAGAATCCAACAGCGGGATGATGACGAGCCTGGTTCGGAACCGAACTCGAAAGGTAAAGTCCGGTAGGGTTTGGTTCTCTGAGAACCGAACCAGCTCATCTCTAATATATATATATATATATATATATATATATATATAGTAAATAAAAGTTACTGCAGCACTCAGAGTCTTAGCAAAACAAACGTGTATTATGAATCACGCCATATGGTATGGCGTGATTCATAATACACGTTTGTTTTGCTGAGACTCTGAGTGCCGCAGTAACTTTTATTTACTATACTAAACAATATCCTGGAGGCACCGGAGCAGCTATCTCTTGGAGGTTGGAGTGCCGGTCCACACACCACCAGTATATATATATATATATATATATATATATATATATCACACAGGGGGGGGGGGGGATATAGCGACCAGTGGTGTCTAAGAGAGATGCAGTAAAAATAGTTGTATAAAAATATATAGTATTTGTGCTAAAAGAATAATCAGAAAGGGTAGATCTATAAAAATTTATTAAGTACAATTTTAAAACATAAAAATTGAATTAAGATAAAATTTCAGCAGAAAAAACTTTTTAAAAATTGGGATAAAAACAATATACACAATACAATATAATACCAGTTAAAAAATAAAAAGATTTTTGCTTAACTTGGTATGAGGTCACTGCCAGGTTGCCCAATGCATTTCGTCTGCGTTGGGAAACCTGGCAGTGACCTCATACCAAGTTAAGCAAAAAACTTTTTATTTTTTAACTGGTATTATATTGTATTGTGTATATTGTTTTTATCCCAATTTTTAAAAAGTTTTTTCTGCTCAAATTTTATCTTAATTCAATTTTTATGTTTTAAAATTGTACTTAATACATTTTTTATAGATCTACCCTTTCTGATTATTCTTTTAGCACAAATACTATATATTTTTATCCAACTATTTTTACTGCATCTCTCTTAGACACCACTGGTCGCTATATCCCCCCCCCCCCCCCCTGTGTGTTATTAAATTTGCTACAGGGAACCACCATCCCTGTTTTTGGGAGACAGCTGACACCCTGCATGAGCCTCTAGGGAGTGTCATTTAATTTCAGGTATATTCATACCTTCGATTATTAAATTGTTCACTATTGTTGTACACAAGTGGCGCAATATTCTCTTCTTTTTTATATATATATATATATATATATATATATATTTTAAACATTTAGAATATATAATTATTCAATATATATGCATATATTAAAAAGAGTGCATACACACATTTAAAAAAAAAGACATCATCATGGAATTGCAATTTGAACTGGGGGTGGAGCTTATCATGTGGTTCAGATTTATTGCTTAAATCTTTTTTATTTGGAGGAGCAATGTTTAAGACTTAAGGAATTTTTGCTCTGCATTAAATGTGAGTGATATCCAAATATCTTTGATTTTTAAATACAAGCCTGATAGAAGTGAATTATTTGGATATAATTGTTTATGTTAAAGAGGATAAACTACAAACCAAAGTCTATAAGAAGGAGACAGACAGAAATAACTATATACGGGATGCAGTTAATATTCCGGCTGTCGGCATCCTGGCGTTCAGGATACTTATGCCGGAATCCCAACAGCCAGTAAAATGCTAGTGGCCAGTATACAGACCGCAGCCCGATATTCCCACTCGGGTAGTAGGTCCACACCACCACCTGTGGCAAGCGAAGCTCACCACTGGGCCCTAAGTGTGGTGAGCGCAGAAAGCCCTGAGGAAACTGGCTGCGCTTACTGCCAGGATTCAGGCTGGTAGGATACCTGTTATGATATGGGGTATATACCTGGACTAAGTGTAGTGTGGAACTGAGTACATGGAGGTGATGAATGAAATCTTGACACATGGTCTGTCTTCTTGCAGTGACCCCTGTACACTCAAGGTTGAGACTCATAGAACAACACTCAGCAGGTCTTCTTGCCTTTAAGAGCCACTTTTCACATAAGGCTTAATGAGCCTACCAGTACTGGGATGCCTACCAGGACTAACGCAACTGGCGGTAGTATGAGCTCAACCGTCGAGTGACCTGAATCAATGCCAGTAGGAAAGACAACAAGGACATGACCAAGAATACCAAAAGACAAGAACAAGACAAGAGAATACTGAATTAATAACAAGGTATGGTAATAGGTCAAAGATGCTAATGAGACATCTGGGTATTGAGAGACACAGAAAGAGTGGTGCACAAATGGTAATAGCAACAGGGAAGTAGTCTGAATAGAAGGCAATAAAAGACTAAGGCTGGGTAATTTAATTAAAGAGACAGGCAAGAAACATAAATCATCTGGTACATAAATAGCAAGGAATGCTCTGAACCCACAGTAGTTGCTACTGGCAACAAAGGAAGTGCATAACAATAGAATATAGAGAGGGAAAGCAGAACAGACATACAAACAACACAGAATGCTCCAGGCCAGTGGATGTTATTCCTGGCAACTGCAGTACCAACAAAAAGGAGCAATACTAGTGTAGGAGAAGATAGACAAGGACAGACTGAGAAAAGGGATTGGTGTCTGAGGACAGACTAATAAGGCTGTGACTATGTACATGGTGAGAGAGTAGTATATCTAGGTATATTCGGGTGCTGTAACGTGAGGTGCTTTGCTAAGCAGCTGTCTTAAACACAGGGGAAGTCACTCCCACAATTTAGAACCAACAGAAAAAAGAAGACCGCGCTGAATAGTAAATTTGTATAGTACAATATGAGAAAGCAAATAAATATCTCTAATAAAACAATTTATTACACAATTAATAACACTTTGCAAAAAACATTCATGTCACATTAAATTAAAAATTGCAAATTCATGCAGTGAATTGATAAATTGTTACCATCCATGTGCGTCTGCAGCAAAGGATTTATGCTGGAATAGTCCGTTCCTATTAGCACCCCTGTAGCAAATGATAAAGTCCAATGCAATAGTTACCCAGCTTGGGTGGGAGTCCAGTGGAGGAGTACTGTGATTTTGACCGTTAGAGGGTAATTTGCTTCAAATGTCCCTTAATGATGGGCTCCTCATGCAGTATGGTCTTTCTTATCAATTAACTAGCTCACCACAGGTGATGGCAATCATACATTACCAGGAAAGTCCAGGAACAGAGCATTTTCTCCCTCATGGAGAAGGTCAGGTAGGCAAGTATGGGGTATGAAAAAATAGAAAAGATTGAGAGATGAAATTATTAGAACCCAAAAAATAAGGATGAATAATTATACAAGTCGGCAAAATTGGGAGCAGATTTATTAACCTGGAGAAGGGATAAAGAAGTCATAAACCAATGATAAGCGCAAGGTGATAACACACCAAACATTACAGATTTGAAAAATGACAGTTAGAAGCTGATTGGCTGGTGCGTTATCACCTTCCACTTATCACTGCTTTCTCACTTCTTTATCCCTTCTCCAGGCTTAATACATCTGCCCCTATGTTAGTATAGTCACTGTAGATATTAGATGTGGTCAGATGTTAGCTCTACAATACTCTCCAATGAGCACAGAAGAGTAAGTCAAGCTGTCAGTATTTTGGTAGGTACAGCTTGTTATTTAGTCCTCCAATTAGGCACATGCAAAAAGGCATAAAAGAATCAAGCTCAGCATAGTCCTCAATACTTTCAGAATAGGTAATCGAGCTGGTATATATTATAGCCCATTTATTTACCTCCTCTTGCTTGTATTCCTATACAGGTAATATGTTTTCAGGCTGCCTCTTTTTTTTTCTCAGTGCCACTGCAATGGGTATATTAGGTGATTTGGCAGCAATCTGTGCATCTCCGGGCTGCTGATGCCATGCTAGAACGCAGCCTTTTCTGGACATTGCAGACAGGGGGTAAAGCAAGAGACTCCAGTTGGTTTAAAATCTCAGTGGCTTCCTTTAAAACATAGTAACACAGTAACATAGTTTCTGAGGTTGAAAAAAGACAATTTGCCCATCTAGTTCAACCAGTTAGTGATCTCCTACACTGTAATATTTTTAAGACAAATTTTAACTGTGGTGAATGTTTAGCCATTATGTCTAGTCCTCTTTTTTTTAAATTACTTTAGTGCATGATTTACCCACCATAAGCCTATATATCTTATCCATTATAAATGTATCTAGCCCATTCTTAAAAGTAATGACCGAGTGCGCCATTACTACTTTCTCAGGCAGTGAATTCCAAACACGTATTGTCCTTACTGTGAAGAAACCTTTCTGTCTGTGTGGGAAATCTCCTCTCCTCTAACTTAAGCGGGTGTCCACGTGTCCTTCATGTTGAATTTACTAAAACTAAATCCCCTGTTAGCTCTGTGAATTGTCCCCTTATATATTTGTAAATGTAATCATGTTCCCTCTTAATCTCCTGTTTTCCTGTGTAAACATGCCTAACCTAGCAAGCCTTTGCTCATATTCTAGCACCTCCATCCCCTTAATCAATTTGGTTGCCCGCCTCTGAACCTATTCAAGTTCCAGGATATCCTTTTTGTAGTATGTTGCGCATAATTGTGCACAGTATTCGAGATGTGGCCTTACTAGTGATATATATAAAATGGGAGCATAACAATCTCATTCCTTGCATCAGTTTCCCACTTTACACATGCTAATACAGGTTGAGTATCCCTTATCCAAAATGCTTGGGACCAGAAGTATTTTGGATATCGGATTTTTCCGTATTTTGGAATAATTGCATACCATAATGAGATATCATGGTGATGGGACCTAAGTCTAAGCACAGAATGCATCTATGTTTCATATACACCGTATACACACAGCCTGAAGGCCATTTTAGCCAATATTTTTACTAACTTTGTGCATTAAACAAAGTGTGTGTACATTCACACAATTCATTTATATTTCATATACACCTTATACACACAGCCTGAAGGTCATTTAACACACATATTTTGAATAACTTTGT
Organism: Pseudophryne corroboree; assembly: GCF_028390025.1. Taxonomy (NCBI): domain Eukaryota; kingdom Metazoa; phylum Chordata; class Amphibia; order Anura; family Myobatrachidae; genus Pseudophryne; species Pseudophryne corroboree. The sequence continues at coordinate 215,988,508 of NC_086444.1, forward strand.
GTATTAAACAAAATTTGTGTACATTGAGCCATCAGAAAACAAAGGTTTCACTATCTCCCTCTCACTCAAAAAATTCCGTATTTCGGAATATTCTGTATTTCGGAATATTTGGATATGGATACTCAACCTATACCTTGTTTGCCTTATTTGCTGCATTCCTACTTTGGATGCTACTGCTTAGTTTGTTATCTATGTGAACACCTAAATCTTTTTCCAGTACAGAGTTCCCTAGTTATTCCTCATTTAGTATGTATGTAGTATTTTTGTTCTTGCTACCAAAGTGCATTACCTTACATTTGTCTATATTGCAACTCATTCTCCATTTTGCTGCCCATATTTCCAGTTTAAATAAGTTGTTCTGAAGAGACTCAGCATCCCTCTCCGAATTTATAACCTTACACAGTTTGGTATCATCTGCAAAAATTGACATCATGCTCTCTAGACCTACTTCTACATCATTTATTTAAATGTTGAACAATAGCGATCCAAGTACAGACCCTTATGGCACACCACTTAGTACTTCAGTCCATTTAGAAAATGTTCTATTTACCACCACTCGCTGCTCCCTTTTATCCAACCAATTTCTAACCAAAGTGCATAATGTTCTCCCTAGCCCAAGTTCTCTTCATTTGTAGATAAATCTCGTATGAGGTACTGTATCAAAAGCTTTAGCAAAGTCTAAATAGATTACATCCACCTCTTTACCCTGATCTAGGTTCGCACTGACTGTTTCATACAAGTCTATTAAGTTAACCAACAAAAGCAATATATTCTATGGTGTGCAATTAATGTGATAATGGCATCCGTCACATATTATAGGGAACACCCCATCCCTAGAAGACCACAATACATCTAAAACTGGCCAGTGGTGCTGTTGCTCTGCACAGTATGTATTTCTCACACCACGTTTGATTTGACACATTATTATCCAATCATGTAACCCCTTAACAGAAAAGATTTTATTGATTTAATGTGTATTTTTTCTTTCAAGAAATCACTCATATATTATAGAAATAACACTACCAGTTTTCTGTAGACATTTGTATTTTGTCTAAATAAATTGCTATATATAAAGTATAAATACTCCAAAACAAAAAAGAATCAACGTGATTCGAACTACGTTGCATTCACCTACTGTATGACTATATTTTAAACATAATTTAATCACTTTTTTTGGAAATTTTGTTTTTTTGGGGGGGTTTCTGGACTGCTCAGTCCAGGTTGTTAACCTTGCTAAACAGGAAAATCTCAAACACTAGTTTAAGATATCATAATATCCTTTACAGGAAATTGTGTTGGCAAAGAGCAAATGAAGAAACCAACTCTACGTGTTCATTGTGCCAGCATAGAGAGAACCGCATGAGAAACTAATCTGTGTGCTAATTTACTGCCTGCTGTAAATGGCAAACATGCTTGAACATTGGCCCTCATTCCGAGTTGTTCGCTCGCAAGCTGCTTTTAGCAGCTTTGCACACGCTAAGCCGCCGCCTACTGGGAGTGAATCTTAGCTTATCAAAATTGCGAACGAAAGATTAGCAAAATAGCGAATAGACACTTCTTAGCAGTTTCTGAGTAGCTCCACACTTACTCGACATCTGCGATCAGTTCAGTGCTTGTCGTTCCTGGTTTGACGTCACAAACACACCCAGCGTTCGCCCAGACACTCCTCCGTTTCTCCAGCCACTCCCGCGTTTTTCCCAGAAACGGTAGCGTTTTTTCGCACACACCCATAAAACGGCCTGTTTCCCCCCAGAAACACCCACTTCCAGTCAATCACATTACGATCACCAGAACGAAGAAAGAACCTCGTAATGCCGTGAGTAAAATACCTAACTGCATAGCAAATTTACTTGGCGCAGTCGCACTGCGGGCATTGCGCATGCGCATTAGCGACTAATCGCTCCGTTGCGAGAAAAAAATACAGAGCGAACAACTCGGAATGACTCCCATTGAAAGGAATGCCATAAGTATGGTTGGTATTTTTATTACGGAGTGAAATTAATTGTACCATCCAGCAGATTTTCAACCTTTGCCATATTGCCACACCTACAGTTGCAAGATGATACTTTGTGAATAGGTTTCCTATGTTCTATTATGTGAATGGTGTGCAATTTAAGCAATCTAGCGTGATGGATCTACTTCTTTTGTTTGGTAGGATTTCTAGTGGGTTTCTTAGGTTAATGTATATATTAATTTAAATTCTTAACAGGGAAAAAGGAGTTGGCGACTTGCTTTGTGCCATGTTTGAAAATGGTGCATTCATAGTGATTTTCCTGCAGGCAATGAAACCAAATTGCTGCTTGAAAAATGTACCCCTTGGAGAAAGCTAAAACTGGTGAACAGTAAGTCATGACACGTTACATGCATTTGTCAGTTTTCTGCTTCTCAGTACAATAACTTGGGCTGTGCCTTTTTTTATATATGATTTAAACATGCCTCAAGGCTTTGGGATATGCTGCTGATTTGTATAATTACATTGTGATAAATGTCAGATGACTTTATTGAAAATTTCATGGGAGAGCTAAATCTAATTTTTCTCTCGTTTAATTCAGAAAACGCCCTCGTGTTTCTATTCTCTTGATGTTACCATAGAAGTTCTCAGCCAGCAATACTGTAGCTCATGCCATTGCTGGCTTCCTATCCACAGTTCCAAGAAGAGTTAAAACAGAATGCAATAGGTATATTTATTTGACTTTGTAAGAAAATCTGATAGTCAAAGGTCCTGCAAAATACTTAGGCCATAAAAAGAAACAAGAATTATTGTCCACTGGATTTTTCTCTCCCGGGTGTGGGGTCTCAGAAGGCAGCTGTGACCTGTTCTAGGCTTTTATTAGTGTGATTTATTGAGCTACTGTATGACACGTTTGCACATTAAATCCGTTCACGTCTACCTCAAACTATATAGAACTGTACAATTTATGTACAGAAAATTCTGGAAGAAATATAATGCACCTACAGTCGTTGTCAGGAGAAGATTTAATTTCACAGATTGAGATTAAGGAAATAAGACAAAGAGGTGGAGATGGCGGATTTTTAAGGGTTTGTGGTAATTTTCGCACCACAAAATGTTTTGATTTTTGCTCTGGCTCTTATCTTGCACAGATCAGTTCTCAGCCTTTATTTGTAATGGATGTATTTAGCCCTTTCCAGATACACTTTGGCAGAAAACTTGTTTCTAGACACTATTTTTCTGGTGTAAAAAAAGCTTCAAATGTGGCACATGCAGAACCTAGTCCTGACTTCACCTCACTCTTGTGATCCTATTTAGCCATGTTGATCCTGTTTTAGTCCTGATGTTTGATGTTACATTTTATCACTTCTGTGGAAGGGCCAGGATACAGTAATAGTAAATTCCAGGGCCAAAATAAAGGGGTGATTTATGACATGGAATATTTATGGCAAATTGTTCTGGAGGAACATACAAAATTCTGCACCCAAATATGTACTGAGGCCAATATTGCACTGAATAGTTATGAAAAATATGCAAGGTCTGCATACTGACCGGGATGAGATAGTAGCTTTCTGTATTATGGGAAACAGGAGAAATTTTAAGGTTTGCGGATTTTTACTGTAAATTATGGTATCAAAATGACATGTATGGGAGATGTGAGTTGGGGCCTGAATTTGGTGATATATCACCACTGCTAACAGCAGGAGTGGTAGAAAACATATCCAAAGCAAATGACCCCAAATTTTAAACATAGTACTATAGACAAATCAATGACACATACAATACTGAGAGTTGGAGTGCATCAGCTTTATGCTCTTCAACATGAACGACTAGTATTTCAAACGAAAGTTGCTCGAGTCTAAACTGAAGAAATTGCTAGAGTTATAACTACAAAATATGAGAGCATTGCCCTCCCATTAACCCTGCAGATTTCCTTGATGTCCACCAAGTGCACGTTATGATACTTGTCTACTATTTGTTCTTGGGAACCACCTACAAAACAATCCAAGTGCAATTCCATTACCCAGATAAGTGGGAAAATGTTATAGACACAATCCAACTTACATCTATTTGTTACTACTGTATTCCGTTAAATAAACGATCAAGTTTTTCTTTTGAAATACTACTCAGTATATCTTCCTTGATGCCTCATGTTAATCACAAAGGGACATGAGGACTATGGGGTATATGCAATTGCGGTCGAATTCCGGCCCGTTTTTAAATTCGACACAATTCGACAGTCACATACCCTCCCGCCGGGACCTGAATTCGACATATTCAATAAAAAACGGATTCGACAGTCCCGCTGTCAAAAAACGGACCAATTGACGGATAGTGTGCGCCCTGGATTCAACTTTTTGGACGGCACAAAAGTGTTTAAAAAACCCTCGGGCTCTATGAGCCGGTCCTGGTTGTAAAAATACGGGGGAAAAATTGAAAAAACCGCGGTCAGCGGTGAGGTCACTCGTGGTCAGCCGCTGACCGCGAGTACCCTCACCGCTGACCGCAAAGTTCCCACCATTGAAGATAATGGAGCGGCTGTGCGATGTGCCGTCTGACGTGCACAGCCAATCAGGAGAGTGCCACGACGTGGCGCTCCCTGATTGGCTGAAGGGACCCTCTGTCCCGGCATTCGGAGAAAAGGGTCCCATGTGTAAACATGGGACCCCTTTCAGTGCGTGGTCCGAGTAATGCGGTTTGTTTTTTTGCCAAGTACGTGGGTTATAAAGAGAAGAGGACAGAAGCTACACAGGATTTTTGTGAGTATAATTTTATTTTCAGGTACCCCATGGATTCTACTTGGAGAAGTGGACCGAGCCTCGTGTCAACATAGGTAAGTATGTGTGTGTCGGTATGCATGTATGTAATACAGTTTTACTTTCACGGTGTCTGTGTACTGTTTTTATTTGGGTATTTTTTGCAGTAGAACTACAGGTACCAGCGGGCCCATTTTCCCCCGCATGCTGGTACTTGTGGTTCTCCAAGTACCAGCTTGCGGGGGAGGCTTGCTGGGACTTGTAGTTCTGCTACAAAAAACAATATTCTTTTATTTGAGACAAGGCTATCAGCCCCCCATCCGCAGCCCTTGGATGGGGGGGACAGCCTCGGGCTTCAACCCTGGCCCTTGGGTGGCTGGAGGGGGAGGACCCCTTGATATAAGGGGTTCCCACTCCTACAGGGTACCCCGGCCAGTGACTAGTTGGGGATTTAATGCCACGGCCGCAGGGACCAGTATAAAAGTGTCCCCCGGCTGTGGCATTATCTTTCCAGCTAGTGGAGCCGGTGTTGGTGTTAAAAATACGGGGGACCCCTACGCTTTTTGTCCCCCGTATTTTTTGCACCAGGACCGGACGCAGAGCCCGGTGCTGGTTGTAAAAATACGGGGGATCCCCTGTCAATTTTTTCCCCGTATTTTACAACCAGGACCAGCTCAAAGAGCCCGAGGCTGGTTATGCTTAGGAGGGGGACCCCACGCATTTTTTTTCAAGATTTTTAACCCATTCCCACCCCTTCCCACTGAAAAACATGCTCTGATCTCTTCATATTATTTTAGTCAGTAAAAAAATAATAATATTCTTTAAAAAAATATATAAATAATACTTGTGGCTCCTAATAGACAAACCAAATAGATAATACCTTCTAATATAAATAGATATGCTATTAGCAACAAAAAAAAACACACAAAAAAACATGTTTTTATATTTTTTTATTAGATTCCGCCATTAAAATGAGGCGGACTGAAATTGACGAAATGACTGTCGAAAAGCACTGTTGTCGAATCAACATTCTTCAATTGAATATACTTTTGTCGAAAAGCCGCATTTTTACCATTGCAGACATGTCGAATTTGACAACTGTTGATTTTCAAAAAGTCGAAGCTGAAACGGCTGTTTTTTTTGTTGCAAAGTATTGTATTGCATTGTCGAATTTTTTTTTTGTGTCCAAAATGCCCCGTTTTTCAACATTTGCGGCCATTCGACCACAATTGCATATACCCCTATATCTCATACAAGTGGAAAAATTGCATGTTAAACTTACTGTATAATTACATTGGAAAAAGGGGGGTACCGGACTGCACACCTTCCTGTATGGTATTAGATGCATCAGCTTGGTAGCACTTCCTCCTATGTTTAACAATAGGGTGTGCAGTCCAGCCCAACCGCACCCCACCCCACCCCAATACCTTTTTTTCCTCTATATTTGTGTATATATTGTACACTTGAAGGTGAAGCTCCTTCATTCTGGTATTGTCACCCCTCCCATCTTCCCTTAGGTGTTTTAATTAGCTCAGATTCCTGCATTGCTGACTACATAATAAAGTAGCCTCTATTTAAATGTAAGATCTGGATGCATTTATATAATGTGATAGTATTGGAGATGTTAGGGACCCATCTCATGAAGCTCACCTAGACTTTAGTGGATGAGCCCACATATTTGGCAAAACGTGTGCTATGAACTTCACTTACACGCCATGTTAATTGTTAGAGTTTATCCAAATTATTTTCATTATCAGTGTACTACCTTGCTCAGAAAGCATCATGTACTGACTACAGATATACTTGGCAATACAAATTCCTTGTGTATTAGATATAGAAATGTGCGGCGGGCACTTTTCGTGTTTTGTGTTTTGATTTTGGATCTGGATCCTTGCTCGTGTTTTGGATCTGGATTCATTTTGCCAAAACCACCCTTTTGGGTTTTTGTTTTTGTTTTGGATATGGATGATTTTTGGAAAAAAAACCCTCATAAAAACAGCTAAAATCACACAATTTGGGGGTAATTTTGAACCTACGGTATTATTAACCTCAATAACATTAATTTCCACTCATTTTAAGTCTATTCTGAATACCTCACATCTCACAATATTGTTTTTAGGCAAAAAGGTTGCACCAAGGTCGCTGGATGACTAAGCTAAGTGACCCAAGTGGGTGGCACAAACACCTGGCCTATCTAGGAGAGGCACTGAAATGTCAGACAGGATGGCACTTTTAAAAACTAGGCCCCAAAGAACACATCATGCAAAGAAGAAAAAGAGGTGCACCAAGGTCGCTGGATGACTAAGCTAAGTGACCTAAGTGGGCGGCACAAACACCTATTCCATCTAAGAGTGGCACTGCAGTGGCAGCCAGGATGTCACTTTTAAAAACTAGGCCTCAAAGAGCACATAGTGAAAAGAAGTAAAAGAGGTGCAATGAGGTAGCTGGATGGCTAAGCTAAGTGACACAAGTGTGTGGCACAAACACCTGGTCCATCTAGGAGTGGCACTGCAGTGGCAGACAGGATGGCAGATTTAAAAAATGGGCCCCAAACAGCACATCATGCAAAGAAAAAAATGAAGTGCAATGTGGTAGCTGTATGACTAAGCTAAGCGACACAAGCATGCGTCACAAACACCTGGCCCATCTAGGAGTGGCACGCAGTGGCTGAATGTCGAGAGTGTCCCGCAATTTTTCGGGCCACTGACCGCATCTCCTGCACGCCCATGTAATTTTAAAAAAAATTCTGCACCACCAAATTAATTGTATGTGCAAAACATGAGATGTGCTGGAATTTGCCCAGATGTAATGCAGGCACAATATTTGTGGCGTTGTCCAATATCACAAATCCCCAGGAGAGTCTAAGTGGGGAAAGCCATTGTGCGATGATGTCCCTCAGTTTACGTAAGTGGTTGTCAGCGGTGTGCCTCTTACACAAACCAGTGATACACAGCGTAGCCTGCCTAGGAATGAGTTGGCGTTTGTGAAATGCTGTAACTGGTGCTGCTGCTGTTGTTGCTGTGGGAGGTAATACATCTACCCAGTGGGCTGTCACAGTCATGTAGTCTTTAGTTTGCCCTGTTCCACTTGTCCACATGTCCATGGTTAAGTGGACACTGGCTACAGCCGCATTTTTCAGGATACTGAGGACACTTTTCTTAATGTCCCTGTACAGTCCGGGAATTGCTTTCCTATTGAAGTGGAATCTAGATGGGATTTGGTACCGGGGACACACTACCTCCATCAATTGTCTAAATCCCACTGCACTAAAGGCGGATACCGGATGCACGTCTAACACCAACATAGCTGTCAAGTCCTCAGTTATTTGCTTTGCAACAGGATGACTGCTGTCATATTTCACCTTCCTTGCAAAGGACAGTTGGACAGTCAATTGCTTAGTTGAAGTAGTACAAGTGGTCTTCTGACTTCCCCTCTGTGATGACGATCGACTCCCAACAGCAACAACAGCAGCAGCAGCAGCAGTAGGAGGAAGTGGATCTTGATCTTTCCCTATTTTATCTTCCAAATTTTTGTTCTTCATTATTTTCTGGAGTTATATAGCAATATGCAGCACAGGAGCGTACCTCTACACCACACAGGGCAAACACTGTAAAAATTATTTGGATTAAATATTAATAACCCGTATATTTGGAGTAAATAATATACAGCACAGGACAGCATCTCTGAACTTATACGGCAGTACCACTGGACATATAGGGCAGTATCACTGGACTTATACGGCAGTACCACAGGACTTATAGGGCAGTATCATTGGACTAAGACAGCAGTACCACTGGACATATATACGGCAGTATCACTGGATTTATATGGCAGTACCACTGGATTTATACGGCAGTTTCACTGGATTTATACAACAGTATCACTGGACATATACAGCAGTATCACTGGACTTATACGGCAGCACCACTGGACTTATACGGCAGTATCACTGGACATACAGCAGTACCAGTGGACATATACGGCAGTATCACTGGACTTATACATCAGTACCACTGGACTTATAGGCAGTATCACTGGACTTATATGGCAGTACCACTGGATTTATACGGCAGTTTCACTGGACTTATACAACAGTATCACTGGACATATACAGCAGTATCACTGGACTTATACGGCAGCACCACTGGACTTATACGGCAGTATCACTGGACATACAGCAGTACCAATGGACTTATACGGCAGTATCACTGGACTTATACATCAGTACCACTGGACTTATACGGCAGTACCACTGAACTTATATGGCAGTACCGCTGGACTTATACAGCAGTATCACTGGACTTATTCGGCAGTACCACTGGACTTTATACAGCAATATCACCGGACTTATACGGCAGTACCACTGGACTTATTCGGCAGTATCACTGGACTTATACAACAGTACCACTGGACTTATACAGCAGTATCACTGGACTTATTCGGCAGTACCACTGGACTTTATACAGCAATATCACCGGACTTATACGGCAGTCCACTGGACTTATTCGGCAGTATCACTGGACTTTTACGACAGTACCACTGGACTTTTATGACAGTACCACTGGACTTATATGGCCGTACCACTGGACTGGACTTATACGGCATTACCACTGGACTTATACGGCAGTACCACTAGACTTATACAGCAGTACCACTGGACTTGAATTATACGGCAGCAGCACTGGACTAATACAGCAGCAGCACTGGACTTATGGCAGCACAGGACACTACCACTGGACTTATGGCAGTACAGGATACCACTACTGCACTGGACTTATACAGCAGCAGCACTGGACTTATGGCAGCACAGGACACCACCACTGGACTTATGGCAGCACAGGACGCCACCAGTGGACTAATGCAGCACAACACAGCACCAATTCACTGGACTTATACCGCAGCACTGGACTTATGGCAGGCAGCACAGGACACACCACTGTGACTGGACTGATGCAGCACAAGACACCACCACTGGACTGATGCAGCACAAGACAGCACTGGAATGACACATAAGAGCAGATCAACTCGCCAAACCACTTTCCCGCACAGACAGACACTGAGGAGAGAGACATGTCTTCTAGCTACACTCTCCAGGACTGGAGTGAAAATGGTGGCGACGCGCAGCACTTTATATGGATTCCAAAACCCACGAGATTCCGACAGCTGGATGATGACGTTTTGCCTCGTTCTGGTTTCCTAGTCTGTGGGAAGTCCCGAGCCGGACTCGGATCCGGGCACGGGACGTGATGTTCGGGATGGGGGGGGTGGGGGGGGGGTTCGGTTCTCAGAGAACTGAACTCGCTCATCTCTAATTATGTACTGATATACTTGGCAATAAACCAATTCTGATTCTGATTATGGCAATGGTCTTCTCTGGAAAGGCATACAGTAATAGAGAAGTGGGTCCAATTAGATGTATGAAACTCACACCACTGAAATGTTGCCTCACATTGGTAAGCCTATTGTATTCTTCACTGTACAGTAAATGCCCTAACTTTGGCCAAATTATCCCCTGTACCTGTGCAAACTGCTGTGAATCCCCAAACATAGCATATACTCTGCAAACCTTTTTACCCTAGTGAAAAATCTAGGTACAATGGAGCAAAGCAATGCTCAAAGTGGACCTAAGTCACTTTTGCAATAGGTGGGGACCATTTTGGTGTTGATAAATGACCAATATGTTATCAGTCTTTTTCTATATGACAATAACACAATCTTACAGTGTCTAGGATACATATAACTACTTAAAAGATAACACTGCCATCTACTGGCTATTTGCCTGAACTAAACACATATTGTCATTGACTTTCCCTCTATAAGTGAATGCTTGTTTATAGAAATGTAAAAATCAAAAAACAAATTTCTGACTTTGACAAAATGGTTTGCCACATGATGTTACACAGTAACATAGTAATTAAGGTTGAAAAAAAAAACAATTGTCCATTGAGTTCAACCTACAGTATTTGTGGTCTCCTATGCAGTCTTATTATAGGACTAGTTATTTTTATGTTAGGACTAGTTAAGTTAACTATAATGCGTGCCTACGCACCATAACCCTGAATATCTTTATCCAATAGGAATTTATCTAACCCATTCTTAAAGGTGTTGACTGAGTCCGCAGTTAACACTCTCTCAGGCAGGGAATTCCAAACAAGTACAGGTTGAGTATCCCATATCCAAATATTCCGAAATACGGAATATTCAGAAATACGGACTTTTTTGAGTGAGACTGAGATAGTGAAACCTTTGTTTTCTGATGGCTCAGTGTACACAAACTTTGTTTAATACACAAAGTTATTAAAAATATTGTATTAAATGACCTTCAGGCCTTGTGTATAAGGTGTATATGAAACATAAATGAATTGTGTGAATGTACACAAACTTTGTTTAATGCATAAAGTATATTGGGCGGGATGTACTAAGCGGAAAATGCAGTAAACTGCCTGTTTACCCCATTTTCCTGATGTACTAACCCAAGGCCGGCAGGACAGCGCCGCGGCGGGGTACGCCAGCTTTAGCAAGCGATAGTCCATAGAAGCCTATGGGCTTCTCTCCGCGGCGCTGTGTGAGGGATCCGATCGGATCCCAGCATGCCCTGCGACCGCCCCCGTCACCCCGCGCATGCGCAGACTGACTCCTGGGGCCGAATCCCGGAAGTCAGGCTGCCACTGCGCATCGCGGAGGACAGCTCTTATCGGAAGAGCTGTCCTCCGCAATGCTGATCGCATATGTTAGTACATATGCGATCAGCATCGTGGCGCAGGGCGGCGATGGGCGGCGATGTACATTAGTACATCCCGCCCATTATAACATTGGCTAAAATTACCTTCAGTCTGTGTGTATAAGGTGTATATGAAACATAAATGCATTCTGTGCTTAGACTTTGGTCCAATCGCCTTGGTATCTCATTTTGGAATGCAATTATTCCAAAATACGGAAAAATCCGATATCCAAAATACTTCCGGTCCCAAGCATTTTGGATAAGGGATACTCAACCTGTATTGTCCTTACTGTAAAAAAAAACCTTTTCGCCTCTGTGTGCGGAAACTCCTCTCCTCTAATCTAAGCGAGTGACCACGTGTTCTCTGTGCAGATCTTATAGAAAACAGGTCCCTCCCAAGTTCTGTGTATTGACCCCTTATATATTTGTAGATGTTGATCATGTCCCCTCTTAGTCTCCTCTTTTCCAATGTAAACATGCCTAGCCTTGCAAGCCTTTCCTCGTATGTTGTGCAGACTCATGTGACTACAGATTTCTAGGCCGTAGTGCAATATAGATATTGATCAATGATTATTACAAAAGTACTGTATATTAATAAATATTACATCTTCTTTTTAATATGAAATGTATTGGCTATGCGGTTAGCATACCGATCGTTGGCATCCTGGCGGTCACAATACAGATACCGAGATGGGGGCACCATTCTGCCGCCAATATACCGGCTAGGTAGGTGGTTTCCCCTCTATGGGTGTTCACGACACCCATAGAGGGAGAATAGAACCTGTGGCAAGCTAAGCTCACCACCAAGCCCCAGTCGGGATGCCGATGTCGGTATACTGACATTCGGCATCCAGTGTGGCAGTGATTCACACCGAACTCATGTGTTGTATGCATAAGTTGTTAATACGTGGCACATTAAATAGCCGATGCTAAGTTCAACACAAGTTGTTCGTAATAAAACATCAATTGGGAGAATTCTCAAACTTTCTACAAAGGACAAGTTGCCAAAGCAAGCAATCAGATTTTAGGATACGTACTGTCAGATATTGATATTCATTGTTTCTTTGACTAAGATTGATTGTAATCTTTTAGTTTTTTAGGTATGCTTAGCTTTGATTTTTAAAACGCATATGTTTGTATCTTTATGCCAATCCTAATATTTTTGCCTTATCAGATATATAGAAATTTAAAAATGTTCCTTCGCAGAAAACAAAATGTGATGATGATGAGAAATATATTAAAAGCTGAGATGTGTGCTGAACCAGATAAAGCTAAAATCACTTAATGTGGGCCTTTTTTTGTCCCTAGGTCAGTGGTTCTCAAACTGTGTGCCGTGGCACCCTGGGGTGCCTCAGGACACTTGCAGGGGTTCCCTGGGTTGGTGGTCCATGACCAATTAAAATGATTTATGGTCAATGTAATAGGCAAAAACAATGCTTTTGGCTTTAAATCATAAAATATGTGGACGCACAGAAGCAAAGTGTATGAGTAGGAAATTATATACTGCGGTCTGACCAGCAGTATCACAGTACTTATGAAAATAAAATAAAACTGTATAGTACACTGAGGTACAGCACAAACAAAAATATATATTTTTTAATATAATTTTAGTTTTTTTTTGTTTTTAGTTTTTATTATTTTAATTTTACACTGGGGCAGAGCCCCTGGATGGATGGACAGATCACCCCTTTCAGATACAGCAGGCAGAGAGAACTCCCCTTTTTCAGATACAGCAGACAGACAGAGCACCCCTTTTTCATAAAGAGCAGACAGAGAGAGCATCCCTTTTTCAGATATAGCAGACAGAGAGAGCACCCCTTTCAGATACAGCAGAGAGAACACCCCTTTCAGATACAGCAGACAGAGAGAAATCAACCCTTTTTTTCGGATACAGCAGACCGAGAGAGCACCCCTTTTTCAGATACAGCAGACAGAGAGAGCACCCCTTTCAGATACAGCAGAGAGAAAGCACCCATTTCAGATACAGTAGACAGAGAGAAAGCAACCCTTTTTTCGGATACAGCAGACAGAGAGAGCACCCCTTTTTCAGATACAGCAGTGAAAGCACCCAATTCAGATACAGCAGACAGAGAGCACACCCATTTTTCAGATACAGCAGACAGACAGAGTACTCCTTTTAAATACAGCAGACAGAGCACCCCATTTTCAGATACAGCTGACAGAGAGAGCACCCCTTTCAGATACAGAAGACAGAGAGAGAGCACACCTTTTTCAGATACCGCAGACAGAGAGAGAGCACCCCTTTTTCAGATACAGCAGAGAAAGCACCCATTTCAGATACAGCAGACAGAGAGCACACCCATTTTTCAGATACAGCAGACAGACAGAGTACCCCTTTTAAATACAGCAGACAGAGCACCCCATTTTCAGATACAGCTGACAGAGAGAGCACCCCTTTCAGACACAGAAGACAGAGAGAGAGCACACCTTTTTCAGATACCGCAGACAGAGAGCACCCCTTTTTCAGATACAGCAGATAGAGAGAGCACCCCTTTTCAGATATAACAGAGAGAGTACCCCTTTTTCAGATGCAGCAGACAGAGAGTGCACCCCTTTCAGATACAACAGACAGACAGAGCACCCCTTTCAGATTCAGCAGACAGAGCACCCGCCCCGCGCCACGCCAGACAACACAGTACTGGAGACGGACACATCCTATTCAGTACACTCTCCACAGCCGGAGTGAAGATGGCACAGATGCACAGGACTTATATAGAATCCAAAACCCGCGAGAATCCGACAGCGGGAAGATAACGTTCGGCCTGGCTTGGGATCCCAGTAAGGCAGGAAGTCCCAAGCTAGACTCGGATCCCGCCTCAGATCGTAAAGTTCGGGTGGGTTCGGTTCCTCGAGAAACAAACTTTTTGTGTTTTGGTTTTGGTTCTGGTTCCATGCTCGTGTTTTGAATCTGAATTAGTTTTGCAAAAACCACCCTTTTGTGTTTTGGTATTTATTTTGGATCTGGATGATTTTTGAAAATAACATAAAAATAGCTAAAATCACACAATTTGGGGGTAATTTTGATCCTACGATATTATTAACCACAATAACATTAATTTCCACTCATTTCCAGTCTATTCTGAGCACCTTACACCTCACAATATTGTTTTTAGGCCAAAAGGTTGCACCGAGGTGGCTGTATGACTAAGTTAAGCGACACAAGTGTGCGTCACAAGCACCTGGCCCATCTAGGAGTGGCACTGCAGTGGCAGACAGGATGGCACTTAAAAAAAACTAGTCCCCAAACAGCACATGATGCAAAGAAAAAAGGAGGTGCACCAAGGTCGCTGGATGGCTAATTTAAGCAACACAAGTGTGCAGCACAAACATCTGGCCCATCTTGGAGTGGCACTGCAGTGGCAGACAGGATGGCACTTAAAAAAAACTAGTCCCCAAACAGCACATCATGCAAAGAAGTAAAAGAAGTGCAATGAGGTAGCTGTATGACTAAGCTAAGCGACATAAGCGTGCAGCACAAACACCTGGCCCATCTAGGAGTGGCACTGCAGTGGTAGACAGGATGGCACTTAAAAAAAATAGTCCCCAAACAGCACATCATGCATATAAGTAAAAGAGGTGCAATGAGGTAGCTGTATGGCTAAGCTAAGCAAAACAAGTGTGTGGCACAAACACCTGGCCCATCTTGGGATGGCACTGCAGTTCCACTGCACTAGTGGTGGATACCAAACGCACGTCTAACACCAACATAGCTGTCATGGCCTCAGTTATCTGCTTTGCAACAGGATGACTGCTGTCATATTTCATCTTCCTTGCAAAGGACTGTTGGGCAGTCAATTGCTTAGTTGAAGTTGTACAAGTGGTCTTCCGCCTTCTCCTCTGGGATGGTGATCGACTCCCAACAGCAACAACAGCAGCGGCAGCAGTAGGAGAAAGTGGTTCTTGATCTTTCCCTATTTTATCCTCCAAATTTTTGCTCTACATTATTTTTCTGGAGTTATATAACAAAATGTGGCAAATGAGAGTGTACCTCTACACCACACAGGACAAAGCCTTTAAAAAAAATTTGGATTAAGTATTAATAACCCCTGGATTTATACGGCAGTACCACTGGATTTATACGGCAGTACCACTGGACGTATACGGCAGTATCACTGGATTTATACAGCAGTATCACTGGACAGGATTTATATGGCAGTACCACTGGACATACAGTATACAGCAGTATCACTCGATTTATACAGCAGTATCACTGAACTGGATTTGTACGGCAGTACCACTAGACATATACGGCAGTATCACTGGATTTACATGGCAGTATCACTGGACTTATACAGCAGTATCACTGGACTGAATTTATACGCCAGTAGCACTGGACATATACTGCAGAATCACTGGAATTATATGGCAGTACCACTGGACATATTCGGTAGTATCACTGGACTGGATTTATATGGCAATATCACTGGAATTATATGGCAGTACCACTGAACATATACAGCACTATCACTAGATTTTTACGGCAGTACCACTGGACATATACGGCACTATCACTGGACTGGATATATACGCCAGAACCACTGGATTTACACGGCAGTACCACTGAACATATACGGCAGTATCACTGGATTTATAAGGCACTTATATAGCAGTATCACTGGACTGGATTTATACGCCAGTACCACTGGAATTATATACGGCAGTACCACTGGACGTACACGGCAGTATCACTGGAATTATATGGCATTACCACTGGACATATACGGCAATATCGCTGGACTGGATTTATACGGCAGTACCACTGGAATTATATGGCAGTACCATTGGGCATATACGGCAGTAACACTGGATTGGATTTAAACGGCAGTACCACTGGACATATACAGCAGTATCACTGGATTTATACGGCAGTACCACTGGAATTATATGGCAGTACCATTGGACATATACGGCAGTAACACTGGACTGGATTTAAACGGCAGTACCACTGACACATATACGGCAGTATCACTGGATTTATACGGCAGTATCACTGGACTTATACGGCAGTATCACTGGAATTATATGGCAATACCACTGGACATATACGATAGTATCTCTGGACTGGATTTATATGCCAATACCACTGGATTTATATGGAAGTACCACTGGACATATAAGCCAGTGCCACTGGATTTATATGGCAGTACCACTGGACATATACGGCAGTATCACTGGAATTATATGGCAGTACCACTGGACATATACGGCAGTATCACTGTACGCCAGTACCACTGGATTTATTTGGCAGTATCACTGGACATATACCGCAGTATCATTTGACTTATACGGCAGTACCAGTGGACTTATACGGCAGTACCACTGGACTTATACGGCAGCACAGGGACACCACCACTGAACTGATGCAGCACAAAACAGCACCACTGCAATGGACTGGACTTATACAGCAGCACTGGACATATGGCAGCAGAGGACACCACCACTGTGACTGGACTGATGCGGCACAAGACACCACCACTGGACTGATGCAGCACAACACAGCACCACTGGACTGGACTTATACAACAGCACTAGACATGTGGTAGCAGAGGACACCACCACTGTGACTGGACTGATGCCGCACAAGACACTACACTGGACTGATGCAGGACAGCACAGCACCACTGCACTGGACTTATACAGCTACACTGGACACCAACACTGTGACTGGGCAGATGCAGCATAAGACACTACACTGGACTGAGCAGCACAAGACAGCACTGGAATCGCATCCCCACTTTCCCTCCCGCACAGACACTGAGGACGGAGACACGTCCTCTCGCTACACTCTCCTGTTCTGGAGTGAACATGGCGGCGATGCATGGCTCCTTATAAGGAATCCAAAACCCGCGAGGATCCGACTTCAGGATGATGATGTTTTGCCTCGTTCTCGTTTCCGAGTCAGGCGGGAAAACCCGCTCATCTCTAACATATATATATATAAAACAACAATAGATGTGGAGGCGCCCAGGTGACACTAGGAATTGCACTACCAAAGCACGTAGTAGAAGAATATTATTTGACAATAGAAAAATTTAAAGTAATTAATTTAAAATTAATTAAATAAATTGACACTCCTCTTAAAAACAAGTGGCAGCAACCTTAAGTATATATATATATATGACTTCCGGTGGGCGGGGCACCAAGCGAGGCCGCTTTTTACATGAGCTCCAGACCTTGCTCGATTTAATTGTTTTAAAATCTGGTTCTATACTTTAAGTTTTCCGTCTAGCTGTGCGTTACAGCTACACTAGACGCTAGCAAAGTCTTTGATCCTACCCTTAGGTCTGGAGTCACCTTTTATACCCCGGAGTCAAGCCTACAAAGTGTACGGCGTGTATGACCGCCCTCGACCATCTTTGGGCGCGAATGCTGGGATTGACGGATGACCTCTCCCGCTGTGACTGCTCTTCTTCTATCTGTGGGCTGGTGTGCGCTCAGTGGCCCCAGTGATTGTGTGCTGCACCCCTGTGTGTCTCCCGGAGCTGGACCTTACTTATCAAACAGCCTTCCTCCACTGCTGGCGTCTGGCTCGCCTCCTCACTGAACTCCGGCTCTCCTGCAGCTGATAACCTGAGGTACTCTCAGTGAATGATCTCTCTCCCTCTACACCTGGTATACATACCGCGGCTGCTGTGTCAGGAAACGCTGCTCTCAACGTGGGAGACCCATTATTGAGCATCTGCATCTGATGCTTATTGTTCCTGTGAAGCTCCAGATTGCCTTGCTCTGCGGATTGGCAGTGATCTGGAACACCATCCCTGCAGTGTTTGCCGTGCATCTTGTATTCAGAAGGCTGTTCCCGATTGCCTGCAGCTCCAGGGCAGCTGAGATCCTCTGTTACTTTGGATAACTGTGCTAGTGCATCCAGACTAGTGACTGCTACTCCTGACTGGAACTGTACAGTTGTCACAGAAGTCTCCTATTCGTAATCACTGAAGTTTACTCCCATCTAGTCACTTCAAAGTCCTTGGACACTGACTCTGCTGGTTCTCATTTCACATAAACTCCAGTTTGTGCTTCCGAACATCTCTGAGGCAGGAAAAGTGTCCATATTAACTGATACAATAGCCTGATGGAGGGTTTTTCTTTTAACGTTTTTTGTACTAGTTAATGGATATTATTAGGGGTTTTTTTCACATATATATGGGGCACATCGTTGTTGCTTCTGCTGTGTAACCCCCACATTTAAGTACCAAGCTGACTTCAACAGGTATAATTTTGCACTATAATTTACTGGGCTATGTGAATTTTACATAGTTTTATTAGTCATACTTCAGTTTGTATGTTGTAATACTGCCACCTGATGGTACACTTGAGTATAACACCTCCTTTTACAGTGTAATTATTTCATACACTCGATACCTTTTTTTCCAGGATTATTTCAACTTTATATCTGTGTTCATGTAATAGTGTTAGGCAACCCCTGAGTTTTATAACCTTGCTTTACAATTAAGATTTCCCAGGTTTTTCTTCTTTAAGCAAGATACACTTTCTGGTATCATGTCTGCTTATGGAACTTCCCAATTGGAGGAGTGCTCCTCTTCACCCCCCCTCCTTCCTGGTTTGCCAGCTGGAGAGGTTCTGCCTTCGGGTCTCAATGTTACAGGTTATGCTACTCATTTGGCAATGGAATTATTGAAAATTCTAACACCCTATCTAGATGAAAAATGTAATAGCTTATTGGCTCTATTTGACACTGACCCGGACCCTTTGCATTCCCACGCCCCTTTCCCTGGTACTCTAACCAATATCCAGAGTGACTCAAAGTAATGAGCCAGTTCCAGTTAGTCCTAACGCTAAATCTGTTGATTTGATGCCCATGCCTCTTCCTGAGGATGTTGGCATCAATTTTGACTTGGCAGCTTCTCAACATGTTGCTTCTCTTACTTTAGAGGGGCACCCTGCTACTCTCCTCTTTGCCACCCAGGATTTACTTTGTGAGCCTGGGGTCTCATTAATGCACATGGACAGCGGACTTGCCCTCAGTTATACTGACACTTTTACGCATAATATTCCAGATGAGCAGCTGTGCTTACTTAATGGAATAAAACGTACTCATATGCGACAAATGCTCTTTTGGCAATTAGGATTACCCCCCACTGAGTTTATACCATCTCAGTATCAAGGCCGCCGTGGTGCTGTTACTTGAATGACTGTTAACTGTCCCTGCCCTATGGTATTCCTTATATTGGATCTTTCACCAATATGTACTAATCTGACATAGCAATTGATAATTAATATTCTGCTTGTAATTCACATGTTTCTTGATTATTTGTCTCCCTTATTTTTTATTTTATTTTAATGACCCTATACTTTCCAACTGTTTGCATTTAGTCCCGCCTTTATGTTGCCTATTACATTTTTGTAGGTACATGTGTATTTATACTTATATATTTGGGCAGGAAGTTGCTTCTTAGTACGAATTCACACAGCTTGATTCTAAAATATTTTCAGCTATCTGTGCTCAAATAACTCCCTGTAGTCTGTTCTTACTTACTTTCTTGTTTACGAAGCCTTATGGATATCAACACTTGCCTGATGTGTCATGCATATACGTCTCTTCCCCCTTTTTTTTTTTTGTTAATTCAATTTATTTTTTGTACTCCTGTTGCTGTAACGTTTCTTAAAATTTGTATTATTTCTTTGTTTAAACACTGATTTTATTTATTTTTTCATGATGCTTTTGATGACTGCTTTATAATGGTCACCTCAGTAATCATTGTTTAACTTATGTGAACCTGACTTTGTTTCTCATACATTACCATTGTGTCTGAGTACCGTTCATTTCGCGGCATAAATGCTACGTAAATACTTTGTTTACTAGTTTATTATTCACCTTTTTATATTATTTATACGGTATATGCTCTCAAGCTATTTGGTATATTGCAACAGAATGCTGCCGAAATGCTTACCTCCTGATTGCGTTATCAAAATTGCTAGTTGAGCTAAGTGACTAATATTGTCTTAAATTAATTTCTGTTCATTAAAATATACCATAATGTTTAGTCTAAGGTTTTCCGGGAAATAGACTGCTGACCAGCAGTTGCTTCCTATTTCTTTTGGTTTGGGAAAATTTGAAAAAGCAGTGGTGAAGCTGAGGCATTCAGTGCAGATATTCTCTGCTGTAATATGCAGATTTACCAAGTGGTTTTCATTATTGTGTCCAGAACTGTTTTCTTTGTGTCAGCTAAGGTTCTTTTTGAATGGAATGTAACAACATAGTCATATTGTATCAAAGTGCTCACTTCAGAATGTTACATATGTTGTATCTACTATTTGTCATGTTCTCTGTTACTGATTGCTCTGTGCTTCAATAAAAAAAAAAAGTATATATATATATATACATACATACATACATACATAAAATAGATATCAGACTCGTCGTTGTGATGTGTGCTCTGATGCTGTATATGCACACTTTAGTGTGCATTGTTACGCATGTGGCAGCAGGAGTGTGTACAGCACATAAGAGCAAACTGCACACATACAGTATAAAATCACTCCTATTGTGAAACATACAGAATAGGAGGAAAAATTAGTTCAGAATAGGCTGTTTAATTTGAATACATTTCAATTAACAAACATTTAGCTGGAAAATAGTGTAATTACATTTTTGAAGGCAGCAGTGAGGCGGCAGTCTCTCCTATTGTTTATTGATGGGTTTGTTTACAGATGGTCATATGATAGTTGGAAGTGAGCATTTCTATAGATTGTAGGCTTTCAAGTGGTGCTTACCTACCTCTATGTCTGTCTGTTATTACACAGTTTTGTTCTATCACTGCTCCAAATATAAAGCGCAATGGCATATGCTGCGCTATATAGGAAACTGTTAAAAATAATAATAATAATTTACGCTGGGAAGACAGTAATGCACAATCATGTTATCTGTTGTGTCCACTTAAGTTACTGAGCTTTCTGTCATCATACCATGCCATTTATATGTGTATATGTATATGTATATATACATACAGTATATATATATATTAGAGATGTGCACCGGAAATTTTTCGGGTTTTGTGTTTTGGTTTTGGATTCGGTTCCGCGGCCGTGTTTTGGATTCGGACGCGTTTTGGCAAAACCTCTCTGAAAATTTTTTGTCGGATTCAGGTGTGTTTTGGATTCGGGTGTTTTTTTCAAAAAATCCTCAAAAACAGCTTAAATCATAGAATTTGGGGGTAATTTTGATCCTATAGTATTATTAACCTCAATAAACATAATTTCCACTCATTTCCAGTCTGTTCTGAACACCTCACACCTCACAATATTGTTTTTAGTCCTAAAATTTGCACCGAGGACGCTGGATGACTAAGCTAAGCGACCCAAGTGGCCGGCACAAACACCTGATCCATCTAGGAGTGGCACTGCAGTGTCAGACAGGATGGCACTTAAAAAAATTGTCCCCAAACATCACATGATGCAAAGATAAATAAAAAAAAAGAGGTGCAAGATGGAATTGTCCTTGGGCCCTCCCACCCTTATGTTGTATAAACAGGACATGCACACTTTAACAAACCCATCATATCAGCCACAAGGTCTGCCACACGACTGTGGCTGAAATGACTGGTTGGTTTGGGCCCCCACCAAAAAAAGAAGCAATCAATCTCTCCTTGCTGAAACTGGCTCTACAGAGGCAAGATGTCCACCTCATCATCATCCTCCGATTCCTCACCCCTTTCACTGTGTACATCCCCCTCCTCACAGAGTAGTAATTCGTCCCCACTGGAATCCACCATCACAGGTCCCTGTGTACTTTCTGGAGGCAATTGATGGTGAATGTCTCCACAAAGGAATTGATTTCATTTTGATAAACATCATCTTCTCCACATTTTGTGGAAGTAACCTTGTACGCCGATCGCTGATAAGGTGACCGGCTGCACTAAACACTCTTTCGGAGTACACACTGGAGGGAGGGGGGGGGGCAACTTAGGTAAAGTAAAGCCAGTTTGTGCAAGGGCCTCCAAATTGCCTCTTTTGCCTGCCAGTAATATGTACGGACTGTCTGACATGCCTACTTGGTTGCTGTCACTCATATAATCCTCCACCATTCTTTCAATGGTGACAGAATCATATGCAGTGACAGCAGACGACATGTCAGTAATCGTTGGCAGGTCCTTCAGTCCGGACCAGATGTCAGCACTCACTCTAGACTGCCCTGCATCACCGCCAGCGGGTGGGCTCCTAATTCTTAGCCTTTTCCTCGCTGCCCCAGTTGCGGGAGAATGTGAAGGAGGAGCTGTTGATGGGTCACGTTCCGCTTGAGTTGACAAGTGTCTCACCAGCAGGACTTTGAACCTCTGCAGACTTGTGTCTGCCGGAAAGAGAGATACCACGTAGGCTTTAAACCTAGGATCGAGCACGGTGGCCAAAATGTAGTGCTCTGATTTCAACAGATTGACCACCCATGAATCCTGGTTAAGCGAATGAAGGGCTCCATCCACAAGTCCCACATGCCTAGCGGAATTGCTCCGTTTTAGCTCCTCCTTCAATCTCTCCAGCTGCTTCTGCAAAAGCCTGATGAGGGGAATGACCTGACTCAGGCTGGCAGTGTCTGAACTGACTTCACGTGTGGCAAGTTCAAAGGGTTGCAGAACCTTGCACAACGTTGAAATCATTCTCCACTGCGCTTGAGTCAGGTGCATTCCCCCTCCTTTGCCTATATCGTAGGCAGATGTATAGGCTTGAATGGCCTTTTGCTGCTCCTCCATCCTCTGAAGCATATAGAGGGTTGAATTCCACCTCGTTACCACCTCTTGCTTCAGATGATGGCGGGGCAGGTTCAGGAGTGTTTGCTGGTGCTCCAGTCTTCGGCACGCGGTGGCTGAATGCCGAAAGTGGCCCTCAATTCTTCGGGCCACCGATAGCATCTCTTGCACGCCCCTGTCGTTTTTTTAAAAATTCTGCACCACCAAATTAAATGTATGTGCAATACATGGGAAGTGCTGGAATTTGCTCATGTGTAATGCACGCACAATATTGGTGGAGTTGTCCGATGTCATAAATCCCCAGGAGAGTCCAATTGGGGTAAGCCATTCTGCGATGATGTTCTTCAGTTTCCGTAAGAGGTTGTCAGCTGTGTGCCTCTTATGGAAAGCGGTGATACAAAGCGTAGCCTGCCTAGGGACGAGTTGGCATTTGCAAGATGCTGCTACTGGTGCCGCCGCTGCTGTTCTTGCTGCGGGAGGCAATACATCTACCCAGTGGACTGTCACAGTCATATAGTCCTGAGTCTGCCCTGCTCCACTTGTCCACATGTCCGTGGTTAAGTGGACATTGGGTACAACTGCATTTTTTAGGACACTGGTGAGTCTTTTTCTGACATCTGTGTACATTCTCGGTATCGCCTGCCTAGAGAAGTGGAACCTAGATGGTATTTGGTACCGGGGACACACTACCTCAAGAAATTGTCTAAGTCCCTGTGAACGAACGCCGGATAACGGACGCACGTCTAACACCAACACAGCTGCCTAGGCCTGAGTTATCCGCTTTGCAACAGGTTGACTGCTGTGATATTTCATCCTCCTCACAAAGGACTGTTGGACAGTCAATTGCTTACTGGAAGTAGTACAAGTGGTCTTCCGACTTCCCCTCTGGGATGATGATCGACTCCCAGCAGCAACAACAGCTGCGACAGCAGCAGTAGGCATTACACTCAAGGATCCATTGGAGGAATCCCAGTCAGGAGAGGACTCGTCAGACTTGCCAGTGACATGGCCTGCAGGACTATTGGCATTCCTGTCTAAGGAGGAAATTGATACTGAGGGAGTTGGTGGTGTGGTTTGCAGGAGCTTGGATACAAGAGGAAGGGATTTAGTTGTCAGTGGACTGCTTCCGCTGTCACCCAAAGTTTTTGAACTTGTCAATGACTTCTGATGAATGCGCTCCAGGAGACGTATAAGGGAGGATGTTCCTAGGTGGTTAACGTCCTTACCCCTACTTATTACAGCTTGACAAAGGCAACACATGGCTTGACACCTGTTGTCCGCATTTCTGTTAAAATAATTCCACACCGAAGAGGTGATTTTTTTTGTCATTTGACCAGGCATGTCAATGGCCATATTCATCCCATGGACAACAGGTGTCTCCCCGGGTGCCTGACTTAAACAAACCACCTCACCATCAGAATCCTCCTTGTCAATTTCCTCCTCAGCGCCAGCAACACCCATATCCTCATCCTGGTGTACTTCAACAGTGACATCTTCAATTTGACTAACAGGAACTGAACTGTGGATGCTCCTTCCAGCACTTCCAGGGGGCGTGCAAATGGTGGAAGGACCCACCTCTTCCCGTCCAGTGTTGGGAAGGTCAGGCATCGCAACCGACACAATTGGACTCTCCTTGGGGGATTTGGGATTTAGAAGAACGCACAGTTCTTTGCTGTGCTTTTGCCATCTTTATTGTTTTCAGTTTTCTAGCGGGAGGATGAGTGCTTCCATCCTCATGTGAAGCTGAACCACTATCCATGAACATAGGCCAGGACCTCAGCCGTTCCTTGCCACTCCATGTCATAAATGGCATATTGGCAAGTTTATGCTTCTCCTCAGATGCTTTTAATTTAGATTTTTGGGTCATTTTACTGAACTTTAGTTTTTTGGATTTTACTTGCTCTCTACTATGACATTGGGATGTCGGCCTTGGCAGACGACGTTGATGGCATTGAATCGTCTCTGCCATGACCAGTGGCAGCAGCTTCAGCAATAAGTGGAAGTGGATCTTGATCTTTCCCTTTTTCACCCTCCACATTTTTGTACTCCATTTTTTAATGTGTGGAATTATATGCCAGTAATATTATTATATCAATAGCAATGGCCTACTGTACTGTACAACTATATACTGTTGGTCACCAAAATGCTGCACTGTACTACTATATATACTGATCACAAAAATGCAGCACAGATATGGAATGGATACTTGCAGTGACCCAGAGCTGCAAGATACAGCAATGGCCTACTGTACTGTACAACTATATACTGTTGGTCACAAAAATGCTGCACTGTACTACTATATATACTGCTCACAAAAATGCAGCACAGATATGGAATGGATACTTGCAGTGACACAGAGCTGCAAGATACAGCAGTGGCCTACTGTACAACTATATACTGTTGGTCACCAAAATACTGCACTGTACTACTATATATACTGTTCACAAAAATGCAGCACAGATATGGAATGGATACTTGAGTGACACGGAGCTGCAAGATACAGCAATGGCCTACTGTACTGTACAACTATATACTGTTGGTCACCAAAATGCTCCACTGTACTACAATATATACTGCTCACAAAAATGCAGCATAGATATGGAATGGATACTTGCAGTGACACAGAGCTGCAAGATACAGCAATGGCCTACTGTACTGTACAACTATATACTGTTGGTCACAAAAATGCTGCACTGTACTACTATATATACTGCTCACAAAATGCAGCACAGATATGGAATGGATACTTGCAGTGACACAGAGCTGCAAGATACAGCAGTGGCCTACTGTACTGTACAACTATATACTGTTGGTCACCAAAATGCTGCACTGTACTACTATATATACTGTTCACAAAAATGCAGCACAGATATGAAATGGATACTTGAGTGACACGGAGCTGCAAGATACAGCAATGGCCTACTGTACTGTACAACTATATACTGTTGGTCACCAAAATGCTCCACTGTACTACTATATATACTGCTCACAAAAATGCAGCATAGATATGGAATGGATACTTGCAGTGACACAGAGCTGCAAGATACAGCAATGGCCTACTGTACTGTACAACTATATTCTGTTGATCACCAAAATGCAGCACACTGAGCACAGATATTTGCAGCACACTGAGCACAGTTATGGAGCTTTTCAGGCAGAGAATGTAAATATTTGCAGCACACTGAGCACAGATATTGGCAGCACATTGAGCACAGATATTTGCAGCATACTGAGCACAGATATGAAGCTATTCAGGCAGAGAACGTAGCCACGTCCTCTCCGTTCAATCTCCAATGCACGAGTGAAAATGGCGGCGACGCGCGGCTCTTTATATACAATATGAATCTCGCGAGAATCCGACAGCGGGATGATGACGTTCGGCCACGTTCGGGTTAACCGAGCAAGGCGGGAAGATCCGAGGCTGCTTCGGAACCATGTAAAATAGGTGAAGTTCGGGGGGGGTTCGGATCTTGACGAACCGAACCCGCTCATCTTTAATGTATATATATATATATATATATATATATATATATGTATGTATGTATATATATATATATATATATATATATATATATATATATAATATATGTAACCCTGATTTAGGGTTTAAACAACACTTATACTGAGGTAGTTATAATATGGTGACTAATATGGAGTATAAGCATATATATTATTCATATATAAAAGTTAATGGATGTTGTAATACTGTATGCATGTTGTGAGGTAAATAATACAGTTCACAGATATGTAATTGTATGTACATTGATGTAAATGTAGTGGTGAATACAATTAAGGCTTATTTTATGGTTTCACAGTGTATCTAAAGGGTTAATGTCCTTGTGCTCCTAACTGTCAATCACCTAGTGGGGTGATTGCCAGTGGGCGGAGCATCACCTCAGAGTGGGTCATGTGACTACTAGAGAGGGGTGGAGAGGTGCTGTGAGTGTAGCTGAGGGAGAGACTGCATATCCCTTGGTGAGAGGACATAGTTTTTTGCTGCTCCGGCCGTCGCCCACATTAGAGCTGAGCGGTATACATTGCGGCGGCCGGAGGGGGCTTAGTGTGTGTAGCCAGAACAGGGCTTCCTTACTGTAAAGGTGGTGACAGCAGCATTGAGACTCAGCACTGTTCATAGAACCCGGCATCAGGGCTAGTCAACTCACCCAGCAGTATTGGAAGGGCACATCTGTGACAGGGAGACAGAGAGGGTTCCTTCCTACCTATTACCGGCCCAGACTCTGACAGCCACAACAAAGAAGCCAGGACCAGCAGCAGAGGCTCCATTCTGTGTGGCTGTAAGTGTAAGGGAGGAGTCGGGGGAGCATCCTGCAGCAGCATCACTAGATGGTAGAAGTGTGAGTGTATAATCCAGCCATTTATATTACCCCTACACTAAGCACAGCAAGCCATAGGTGACTATGGTACATAGTCAATTTCATATTGGGACTAAGGACTGCAGGGCTAGGCCGCAATAATGGCTATTAAGCAGGAGGATAGTAATGGGTCACAGTAGTCAGAGTGACCTATAATGACAGTTCCATGTATGGCTTAATCATAGTGCTAAGGAGAAGGTAGAAAGCACTGGGTATATATATGTAACAGGAGGAGTGGAGTGAAACTTGAACTGTTTAACGCTTCATAAATAGTTTTAAAGCTCCCCCATATATCAGCATCACATCAGTCAAAGGAGAGCCAGAGACATTGTTCCGCAGCGCTAAATAGAAAGTAACACCCTAAAGCTGCCACCTAATGTGTGTATTTATGCCCCTGAATTAGCAGAATTAGAGTCAAGGACATTAAAGGTAGCCATACTACAGTGACATTGGATGGATGTTAAAGCCTCTTAGCCACAAAGGATTAGAATATCATCCCGATTCAAGGACTAGCTTGTGGCACTTTAATACAACTGTGTTATATGTATATTCGTGAACCCGTAAGAAGGACTGACACGTAAGAGACTATTAGTTTTAAAGTTAAAGGATTTGAGCTCGCTGTGACTATAAGAGAAACCATCTCTTGCAGATATATTTAATATAGACTCATCCTAAGAGACAACAATAATTTGAGGCATACAGGAATCGAAAAGCTATATATGCTCTGAAATATAGAAAGCATCAGCTACTTCAAATGGACACAAGGACGCAGCATAACAAAGGTTTATCATACCAGCTTCTTAGTAGTTTAGTTTAATACTGGACAACTACGGTAACATTTTTACTGAGGAAAGGATACAGATTCCTTGGTAATCAACTGTTGATGTTACTATCTATGAGCTAAATAGATACTATCTGTTATCTGCCAAGGAGGAACTATAAGTAACCTTATAGGAGAAAGTAATCGCTACCATAAGTAGACTGAGCCAAACATCTTTCTCTTTAACTGAAGGGAGAACTGATAGTTGATACTAAAACATAGTGTCAGATATTCTGTATTAACTGCTGTTATTTTTAGGAAGTTTATGGGCCCTTATAGTGCACTATCATATTAAGAGTACCCGGGTCACTCTAACACCTAAGGGTGTCTTGAAAAGAAAAAGGATTTGTTGTATTGCATGCAGGTACTGTGTATAGGCCTAATTGACAGGGGGTTAGCATGGATTAATGACTTAAAGGGGAATGTGTAATTGATGAAATGTTAATGTATACTTAATCCATTTGGTACTGGTCATTAAAGTGTTATACTTTCCATGTGTGTGTGGTCCGTCTGGAAGTTGATCTGAAGATCCTGGAAGAAAGAGACAGGTATATTAGATAATATATCTATGATATAAGGGAATCATCCCCTAAGGATAGAGATCAGGCTTACTCAAGCAAGCCTTAACGGTAGTTAAATACTACACATAGCTTGAGTGGAGGCACAGCTATTAGGTAACCATCCCTTAATAGAATACATAGACAGCTCTCGTTCAAGGTATTGAGGGTAGGGTTACATATATGTGTGTATTAGAGATGAGCAGGTCTGGTTCTCCCAGAAACATACTCACCCAAACTTTGCAATACAAGTCCGGATCTTGGACCTCCTGCCTTACTCGGATCCGAAGCGAGGCCGAACGTCATTTTCTCGCTGTCGGATTCTCGCAGGTTTTGGATTCTATAAAGGTCCTTGGTGATCAGCGCCATCTACACTTCGGCTCTGGAGAGTGTACTAGACTGCTACTGTGTTATTTCTGTTTGGAACAGGTGTAGCTGAAGGGAGTGTTCTGTCTGCTGTATCTGAAAGGGGTGATCTGTCCGTCCATCCAGGGGCTCTGCCCCAGTGTAAAATTAAAATAATAAAAGCTACAAACAACCTAAAAAATTTTAATTATAAAAAATATGTATTTTTTGTTTGAGCTGTGCCCCAGTGTACTATACAATTTTTATTCTATTTTCATAAGTACTGTGACACTGCTGGTCAGACCACAGTATGTTATTATTTCCTACTCATACACATATTGGAGGTCATTCCGAGTTGTTCGCTCGCAAGGCGATTTTAGCAGTATTGCACACGCTAAGCCGCCGCCTACTGGGAGTGAATCTTAGCTTCTTAAAATTGCGAACGATGTATTCGCAATATTGCGATTACAAACTTCTTAGCAGTTTCAGAGTAGCTTCAGACTTACTCGGCATCTGCGATCAGTTCAGTGCTTGTCGTTCCTGGGTTGACGTCACAAACACTCCCAGCGTTCGCCCAGACACTCCTCCGTTTCTCCAGCCACTCCCGCGTTTTTTCCGGAAACGGTAGCGTTTTTCCCCACACGCCCATAAAACGGCCTGTTTCCGCCCAGTAACACCCATTTCCTGTCAATCACATTACGATCGCCGGAGCGAAGAAAAAGCCGTGAGTAAAAATACTATCTTCATTGCAAAATTACTTGGCGCAGTCGCAGTGCGGACATTACGCATGCACACTAAGCGGAAAATCACTGCGATGCGATGAAATTTACAGAGCGAACGACTCGGAATGAGGGCCATTGTGCGACGCTTTTGATGAAGTTCAACTGCAGTGTTTGATTATCATTTCTGACATATACACATATTGTGTGATGCTGTGGGTAAAGGTGGTACCACAATAATATATTTTATTTCCTACTCATACACGTATTGTGCAACGCTGTTGGTGAAGCTCAACCGTAGTGTTCGATTATTATTTCTGATGCATACGCGTATTGTGTGATGCTGTGGGTGAAGGTGGTACCACAATAATATATTTTATTTCCTACTCATACATGTTTTGTACAATGCTGTTGGTGAAGGTCAAACGCAGTGTTCGATTATTATCTCTGACGCATACATGTATTATGTGACGCTGTTGGTGACGGTGTTACCACAGTAATATATTTCATTTCCTACTCATACACGTATTGTGCGACACTATTGGTGAAATGAAACCGTAGCATTCGATTATTATCTCTGACTCATACATGTATTGTGTGACACTGTAGGTGTCACACATTTTTTGTACTAATTGTAGTGTGTGCTGTATCCCACTTGGTTCGTGTTTGTTGATACTGTACTTGATGGATATGGAGGACAAACAATTGAGAGGTGAGGCATAGATGGCTTAATTAAGGGCATGTAAAATCAAAGAAAAAGTAAAAGTCGGATTAGTAAAAGCCAGATTAGTGCAATAACATAACCAATAAAAATTGTTGTCTATGCATTAAAGACCATCACCAATGCCTCCAATGATTAATTTACATTTCTTAAATCAAACAAATTAAATTAAATTATTAAGCAATCCTTCCATCCACTATATACTGTATATACTCTACCTCCCTTGGACCCCTGATCTAGTTATTGAAAAAGATCTGTGTCAGACCATTTTTGCTGATTTTGGTTTCATTTTTTTTTTACTTTACAAAGACAGCTAAAATCACATGATTTGTCCTTTTTTTGTTTTGTTCCCAGAGTATTATTAACCTCAATAACATTCATTTCCAGGCAATTTTGACCACAGTACAAACAAAGAAAAATATATATTGTACAATATATATTTTTAGATATTGTAATCATCTGTACAGATAATTTTCAGCCTTCATGTAGGATCAGTTCCTGAAAGTAACGTTTGACCTGGAGAAGGTACCGCTTCATCCAGAGTCCCAGATGCGGCTCCCTAATATGGAATTCAAAACCTGCAAGATCCGACGCTGGATGAAAACAATGTTGTGATGTGGTCAAAATTGACTGGAAATAAATGTTATTGAGGTTGATAATACTGTAGGAACAAAAGCAGGCTCAAATTCTGTGATATTAGCTGTTTCTATGATTAAAAAAATACAGATCTAAAACCAAAACTAAAACACGCAAGGACGGGTTTGGCAAAACCAATCCAGATCTAAAACATGAAGGAGATACAAATCCGCAACCAAAACATAAAACCCGACAACAGGGCCGGCGCAAATCCCTAAAATATACAGGAGGAGCCTCCGTTATCTTTGCTGGTTGAGGCAATGGTTGCGATCAGGCATATGCAGCGTGCCTGGGCGCAAGGAGGCAAGCCTAGTCGTAGGGAGGCACACAGAGTGTTTGGCGTTACCTTTCAGTATAATACCTGCGATCATCCACTAGATGTTGTTTTTTAAATTCACCATTGCACATGTGTGTGGACTCCATTAAAATACAATACAGAACTACAGCGCAAGAACTACTTTACTGGTGCGTGTCATTAAGGTACAATATGCTACAGTATGTCATACAGTATATTACAGTATATGCAGTACAGAGACAAATACTACAGTATATACAGATGCAAACAAACATGATAAAGCCACAGTATAGTCCATTGACGTTAGGAAATGTGAGCGTGCAAGTCCCACAGACAAATCAACAAATAAAAACAGTAGTGCATACAGACGCAAATGAACGTGTTACAGGTACAGTGTGGTCTATTGATGTTAGGGACATGTGAACGTCCAAATCCCATAGCCATTTTGGCATAATTGAAACCAATGGGCTTATGCATCTGTCATGTGGCGACGTGTCCGAGTGGTGAAGTGTGCCGCTTCCCATGCTTAGAGTCCTGGGTTCGATTCCCAAAGTGTGAATTCATGTTAATTTTTCTCTGACGTCCTAGTGGATGCTGGGAACTCCGTAAGGACCATGGGGAATAGCGGCTCCGCAGGAGACTGGGCACAATTAAAGAAAGCTTTAGGACTACCTGGTGTGCACTGGCTCCTCCCCCTATGACCCTCCTCCAAGCCTCAGTTAGATCTTTGTGCCCGACCAAGCAGGGTGTAATCTAGGAGGCTCTCCTGAGCTTCTTAGAAAAAAGTTAGTTTTAGGTTTTTTATTTTCAGTGAGACCTGCTGGCAACAGGCTCACTGCATCGAGGGACTAAGGGGGGAAGAAGCGAACCTGCCTGCTTGCAGCCAGCTTGGGCTTCTTAGGCTACTGGACACCATTAGCTCCAGAGGGATCGAACACAAGCCCAGCCTTGGAGTCCGGTCCCAGAGCCGCGCCGCCGGCCCCCTTACAGAGCCAGAAACAAGAAGAGGTCCGGAAAATCGGCGGCAGAAGACATCAGTCTTCACCAAGGTAGCGCACAGCACTGCAGCTGTGCGCCATTGCTCCTCATGCACACCACACACTCCGGTCACTGAGGGTGCAGGGCGCTGGGGGGGGGCGCCCTGAGCAGCAATATAAACACCTTGGCTGGCAAAAATACATCACATATAACCCCCAGGGCTATATGGATGTACATTAACCCCTGCCAGAATCCATAAAAATGCGGGAGAAAAGTCCGCGAAAAAGGGGCGGAGCTATCTCCTTCAGCACACTGGCGCCATTTTTCCCTCACAGCTCCGTTGGAGGGAAGCTCCCTGGCTCTCCCCTGCAGTTAATACACTACAGAAAGGGTTAAAAAGAGAGGGGGGGCACATTTTAGGCGCAGTATACAATATATATGCAGCTATAAGGGAAAACACTTTTTTATAAGTGCTATCCCTGTGATATATAGCGCCCTGGTGTGTGCTGGCATACTCTCCCTCTGTTTCCCCAAAGGGCTTTGTGGGGTCCTGTCCTCTATCAGAGCATTCCCTGTGTGTGGGCTGTGTGTCGGTACGGCTGTGTCGACATGTATGTGGAGGATAATGAGGTGGAGGCGGAGCGAATGCCTGTAAATATGTTGTCACCCCCTGCGGGGTCGACACCGGTGTGGTTGAATTTATGGAAGGATTACGTGAAAGTGTCAACTCCTTACATAAAGGTCGACGACACAGAACAGCCGGCTACTCAGCTTGTGCCTGTTCCAACGTCTCAAATGTCATGGGGGGCTCTAAAAACGCCCGCTACCTCAGATAGCAGACACAGATGTCGACACGGATGCCGACTCATGTCGACGACGATGAGACTAGTGTACCCTCCAAATAGGTCCACCCGTTACATGGTTGAGGCAATGAAAAATGTATTACACATTTATGATTATACCCCAGATACCACATAAAAAGGGTATTGTGTTTGGTGAGAGAAAACTATTAGTAGTTTTTCCTGCATCTGAGAAATTAAATGAGGTGTGTGAGGAAGCGTGGTCTTCTCCCGATAAGAAATTGATAATTTCAAAACGGTTATTGGCAGCGTACCCTTTCCCGCCAGAGGATAGGTCACGCGGTGAAACACCCCATAGGGTAGATACAACGTTTACACGCTTATCAGAAAAGGTGGCACTACCGTCTCCGGATACGGCCGTCCTGAAGGAACCTGCTGATAGAAAGCAGGAGGTTACCCTATAAGATATAGTCACACACTAGGGCATTATATTGCGACCAGCCGTTGCTTCGGCATGGATGTGCAGTGCTCCCGCTGCATGGTCAGATTCCCTGTCGGAAAATAACTAAGGATAGGGACAATATTTTCCTGACAATAGAGCATATAAAAGACGTGGTCTTATACATGTGTGATGCACAGAGGGATAATTGCCGACTGGCTTAAAAAATAAGCGCTAGGTCCATTGCCGCCAGACGGGGGTTATGGACTCGGCAATGGTCAGGCGATGCCGACTCGAATCGGCACATGGAAGTTTGCCCTATAAGGGGGTAAAACTGTTTGGGGATGGTCTGTCAGACCTCGTTTCCACAGCTACTGCTGGGAAATCGACTTTTTTGCCACAGGTTACCCCACAACAATAGAAAGCACCGTATCATCAAGTGCAGTCCTTTCGGCCCCAGAAAAGCAAGAGGGCTAGAGGCTCATCCTTTCTGCCGAGAGGCAAAGGTAGAGGAAAAAGCAACAGCTAGTTCCCAAGAGCAGAAGTCCTCCCCTGCGTCCGGTAAGCCCACAGCATGACGCTGGGGCTGCTTAGGCGGACCCGGGTACGGTGGGGGCCCGTCTCAGAAATTTCAGCGCCCAGTGGGCTCTCTCACATGGATCCCTGGGTCCTTCAGGTAGTTTCTCAGGGGTACAGGCTGGAGTTCGAGATGTTCGCCCCCCCGCCGTTTCATAAAATCTGCCTTACCGGCACCTCCCTCTGCCAGGGAGGCGGTGTTGGTGACTATTCAACACTATAATCACAACAAGTGATTGTCAAGGTGCCCCTCCTTCAGCAAGGAAGGGGTTACTATACCACAATGGTCGTGGTACCGAAACAGAACGGTTCGGTGAGACCCATCTTAAAATTAAAATGCTTGAATTTTTTATATCAGAAGATTCATGTTCAAGATGGAATCGCTCAGGGCGGTTATTACGAGCCTGGACGAGGGGGATTACAGGGTCTCCCTGGACATCAAGGATGCGTACCTGCATGTCCCCATTTACCCTCCTCACCAGGAGTACCTCAGATGTGTGGTACAGGACTGTCACTATCAGTTCCAGATGCTGCCATTGGAGTTGCCCACGGCTCCGAAGGTCTTTACCAAGGTAATGATCGAAATGATACTCCTTCGCAAGAAGGAAGTTTTTATTATCCTGTATTTGGACGATCTCCTGATAAAGGCGAGGTCCAAAGAACAGTTGGTAATAGGGGTAGCACTCTCTCGGGAAGTGCTACAACAGCACGGCTGGATTCTCAATTTTCCAAAGTCAGAGCTGGTCCCGACGACACGTCTTCTGTTCCTGGGAATAATTCTGGACACAGACCAGAAAAGAGTGTTTCTTCCAGTGGAAAAAGCCGATGAGTTGTCATCTCTAGTCAGAGACATCCTGAAACCAGGACAAGTGTCGGCACATCAATGCACACGAGTCCTGGGAAAAATGGTAGCTTCGTACGAAGCATAATTCCATTCGGAAGGTTCCACGCAAGGACGTTCCAGTGGGGCCTGTGGGACAAATGGTCCGGGTCCCATCTACAGATACAACAGCGGATAACCCTGTCAGCAAGAAACAGGGTGTCGCTGCTGTGGTGGCTGCAGAGGGCTCATCTACTAGAGGGCCGCAGATTCGGAATACAGGACGGGGTCCTGGTGACCACGGATGCCAGCCTTCGGGGCTGGGGTGCAGTCACACAGTGAAGAAATTTCCAAGGAAATTTCGCCTCACATTAATATCCGGGAGCTAAGGGCTTTTTACAATGCCCTAAGTCAAGCAAGGCCCCTGCTTCAGAACCAGCCGGTACTGATCCAATCAGACAACATCACGGCGGTCGCCCATGTAAACAAACAGGGCGGCACAAGAAGCAGGATGGCGATGGCAGAAGCCACAAGGATTCTCCGATGGGCGACCTACACCCGGGAGAATGGGGACTTCATCCAGAAGTTTTCCAAATGCTGAAAAACCGTTGGGTATGACCACGGGTGGACATGATGGCGTCCCGCCTCAACAAAAGTTGAAAAGATATTGCGCCAGGTCAAGGGACCCTCAGGCGATCGCTGGGGACGCTCTAGTGACACCGTGGGTGTACCAGTCGGTTTCTGTGTTTCCTCCTCTGCCTCTCATTCCCAAGGTACTGAGAATCATATGAAAGCGAGGAGTGGAAACTATACTCGTGGTTCCGGATTGGCCACGAAGAGCTGGGTACCCGGAACTTTAAGAGATGCTTGCAGAGGACCCTTGGCCTCTGCCGCTCGGACAATACCTGCTGCAGCAGGGATCCTGTCTGTTCCAAGACTTACCGCGGCTGCGTTGGACGGCATGGCGGTTGAACACCGGATCCTAATGGGCATTCCGGAGGAAGTCATCCCTACCCTGCTCAAAGCCAGGAAGGATGTCACCGCAAAACGTTATCACCGCATTGGGCGAAAATATGTTGCGTGGTGTGAGGCCAAGAAGGCCCCGACGAAGGAATGTCAGCTGGGTCGATTCCTACAATTCCTGCAAGCAGGAGTGACGTTGGGCCTCAAATTGGGGTCCATCAAGGTCCAGATTTCGGCTCTGTCGATTTTCTTCCAGAAAGAACGGGCTTCACTGCCTGTAGTTCAGACTTTTTGTCAAAGGAGTTCTGCATATTCAGCCTCCTTTTGTGCCCAGTGGCACCTTGGGATCTCAATGTGGTTTTGGAATTCCTGAAATCACATTGGTTCGAACCACTTAAGACTGTGGATTTAAAAATATCTCACGTGGAAAGTGGTCATGCTGTTGGTCCTGGCTTCGGCCAGGTGAGTTTCAGAATTGGCGGCTTTGTCTTGTAAAAGCCCTTATCTGATTTTCCATATGGATAGGGCAGAATTGAGGACTCGTCCTCAGTTTCTCCCGAAGGTGGTCTCAGTTTTTCACTTGAACCAACCTATTGTGGTGCCTGCGGCTACTAGGGACTTGGAGGATTCCAAGTTGCTGGACGTAGTCAGGGCCCTGAAAATTTACATTTCCGGGACGGCTGGAGTCAGAAAGTCTGACTCGCTGTTTATCCTGTATGCACCCAACAAGCTGAGTGCTCCTGCTTCTAAGCAGTCTATTGCGTGCTGGATGTGTAGCACTATTCAGCTGGCGCATTCTGCGGTGGGATTACCGCAGCTTAAATCTGTTAAAGCCCATCCCACGAGGAAGGTGGGCTCATCTTGGGCGGCTGCCCGAGGGGTCTCGGCTTTACAACTTTGCCGAGCTGTTACTTGGTCAGGGGCAAACACGTTTGCAAAATTCTACAAAATTGATACCCTGGCTGAGGAGGACCTGGAGTTCTCTCATTCGGTGCTGCAGAGTCATCCGCACTCTCCCGCCCGTTTGGGAGCTTTGGTATAATCCCCATGGTCCTTACGGAGTTCCCAGCATCCACTAGGACGTCAGAGAAAATAAGAATTTACTTACCGATAATTCTATTTCTCGTAGTCCGTAGTGGATGCTGGGCGCCCATCCCAAGTGCGGATTGTCTGCAATACTTGTACATAGTTATTGTTAACTAAAACGGGTTATTGTTGTGAGCCATCTATTCAGAGGCTCCTCTATTATCATGCTGTTAACTGGGTTTCATATCACAAGTTGTACGGTGTGATTGGTGTGGCTGGTATGAGTCTTACCCGGGATTCAAAATCCTTCCTTATTGTGTACGCTCGTCCGGGCACAGTATCCTAACTGAGGCTTGGAGGAGGGTCGTAGGGGGAGGAGCCAGTGCACACCAGGTAGTCCTAAAGCTCTCTTTAATTGTGCCCAGTCTCCTGCGGAGCCGCTATTCCCCATGGTCCTTACGGAGTTCCCAGCATCCACTACGGACTACGAGAAATAGAATTATCGGTAAGTAAATTCTTATTTTTCCTGACACTGTATTAATTTACACCTTCACATTCAATAGAAGTGTGCACACAAGTTTTACATAAACCAGGGCAAAGCCGCAGGAGCGTATTTAAGATACACAGTGGCTATGAAGATAAGCGAGCTCTATGCACCATATGGCACACATACAATATTGTAGCAGGCCAGACTCGATTAACATGGCTACCACCCATGGCCCTGCGCCTCTTGGAAGCCCTCAGTTATGGAGCGAGCAACAGCATATTTTGCAAGAGTCAGGGAAATGCTGAAGGAGCATCTCAATACCCTAGCTAAAATACACAGGGGTGATAGGCATAAGCAATCGAGCTCTATGCACATTACGATACATCAGATTCGATCACATACAGTAGCAAGTTCACAAAATGGCTGCCGCCCATGACTCTGTGCCTGTTGGAAGCCTTCAGATATAGAGTGAGCAGCGCCATATATTTTGCAAAAATCAGGCAATGCTGAAGGAGCGTCTCAATAACCTAGCTACAGATGGAGCCCTCCTCCTCTTTGCCTTTAATAGGATTAACTGAGCCAGGGCAGTCGGACATAATCCCCTGCTGTATTGTTCTCTCTGTATTATATTGCAGCTGAGAACAATAGATGAAAGGTTTATGCTAATAAACCTTGGTGCACCTAGATGCAGCAGAGAAGCATAGATTAACATGGCCCCATCTGTAAAATACACAGGGGTGATAGGGATAAGCAAGCAAGCTCTATGCACATTACAACACACCAGACTCGATCGCATAGCAAGTTGACAAAATGGCTGCAACCCGTGACCCCTTGCCTCGTGGAAGTCCTCAGGTATGGAGCCAGCGATGGCATAGGTATTGCAAGTTACAGGGCAATGCTGAAGGACCATCTTAATCCCTTAGCTAAAATACACAGAGACGATAGGGATAAGCGAGCTCTATGCACCATATGATACACCAAACTCGACCTCATAGCAAACTGACAAAATGGCTGCCGTCCGAGTCCCCCCACCTTGTGGAAGCCCTCAGCTATAGAGCGAGCAACGGCATAGGTTTTACAAGTTACAGGACAATGCTTAAGGAGCATCTCAATACCCTAGCTAAAATACACAGGGGTGATAAGGATAAGCAAGCGAGCTTTATGCACATTACAGTACACCAGACTCAATTGCATAGCAAGTTGACAAAATGGCTGCCACCCGTGACACCCTGCCTCTTGGAAGCCCTCAGCTATGGAGCCAGCGACGGCATAGGTTTTGCAAGTTACAGGACAATGCTGAAGGAGCATCTCAATACCCTAGCTAAAATACACTGGGGCAATGAGGTCCTGTAGAATGAGCAATTAATAAAAATAGTGTATACAGACACAAAACAATGAGTTTAAGTCATGAGTAAATGTAAGCAATGATCCCTTGCCATTGGTTCATGATTATGGCAGGGATACGATACTTGGACGCTTATACTATACAATACAGTATATGGTATAACCCAATGGACCATACAGAAGTTTGTAACACGTTCTATAGCTGTAGATCTAACATGATCATTTGTGTCTGTATTATTTTTATTAAATGCTCATTCTACGGGACCCCATTGACGCTGTGTATATTTTAACTAGTGTATCAAGACACTCCTTCAGCATGGCCCTGATTCTTGCAAAACCGGGCTTCCATGAGGCACTGGGTCACAAGCGGCATCCATTTTGTGACCCGCTCTGTGATTGAGTCTGCCTGCTACTGTACTGTATGTATACCATACGGTGCATAGAGCTCGCTTATCCCCGTAGCTGCTGTGTATTTTAGATAGTGAAATGAGACGTTTATGCAACTACAGATGTGTCCACATACATCTTTGCTATATCCCGCCATGTATGGCACAGTTTTGCATGCCATAGACTCAGAGATTAAGCCATGCCTTGTGATTTTTCTTAATTTGCTTCTTTAATATATTACTTTATACATATTCTATTATAGCAAACAAAAATTTTAAAATTCATCCACTCGCTATTTGTGAAAAACAGCTTAGCCGTGTTTTGCATGTTGTGCCAAATTTGTAAAAAAGCAAAGATGTAAGTGGACACATCTGTATGTCTTGATTTATGTAAAACCTGTGTGCACACTTCTATTTAATGTGACGGTACAGTATATTACATTAGTTTCAAAAAAATTCAGGAAATAATAAACATACATTCGCACTTTGGGAATAAAAACCGGGACTCTTAGCATGGGAAGTGGTACACTTCACCACTCGGACACGATGCCTCATGATAAACAAGCTCATGTGTAAATGTACTGTAAGCAGTGATCCCTTCTCATTGGTTTTTGTTTATGCCGTTACGGGACTTGGACGCTCATATAGTACAAAACACATACTGTACATACTTGATGCACTACAGTATTGCTTTAACACATTAGTTGCATCTGTATACACTATTGGGATTTGGACGCTCACATACAGTAACGTGGCAATAGACAAGTGTTTTAACATGTTCGTTTGCATCCATATAAACTTTATTTTTTACTCTCTCTGTCTGACCATTGGTCTATGTGTCTGTTTGTCTGTCTGTGTCTGACAATTTGCCAGAGCTTGTAGATCAATCCACCACTATTCACTCTAAAGAACTGGATTAGTGGAGCATTAGCCACCCAGTGGTGAAGATGTGTATTGCATGCTGAGTTCGTGCCTCAACGCATCTGTCCGTGCATAAACTCAGCAACCTAAGATATCGCCTAGGTGTGACTAAACCTCTGTTTAGGTGGAGAAATGACAAAGATGAGGGAGGCTCCATCTGTATTAGGATTAAGTTCTTCTGTTCCTCAAAGATATATTCGACATTGAGAAGGTTCACTAATCATCCATTAAAAATAATTTTCAAATTATGATTAAATTAGGATTAGGTTCTTCTGTTCCTCAAAGGTATATTCGACATGCAGACAGTTTGCTATTCAAGTATGGAGAGATTAGTTATACAAATTTAATTTCATTTTAGTTAATTTATAATAATTATTATTAATAATATTAATTTGAATGAATCACAATGTTGTGATAAGTAGAATTATGAAAATAGGACAATAAATTATAACATGAGAATATGAGATATGGACACAGCAACCTGAAATGGATGGAGCACGACTGGATGTATACTGGAAGGATAATGCACAAAATATGTCTTTTATTTTGGGGGCACTGACAGAACACCCCTAGATGGACAGAAAAGCTGCAGTCCCTGGATGTATACTGGGATGACACAGCACAAAATATTTAAGTCAAAATATATATATTATTTTTATATCACACACTGCGGTTAAAGTGTTGCAAAAAAAAAAAAGAATTCTAAATATGTATTATTTTTTATATCACACACTGCGGTTACAGTGTCACACAAATGAGTCAGAAATATATATATATATATTATATAACACACTGCAGTTACAGTGTTGCACAAATGAGTCAGATATATATATTATTACACACTGCAGTTTAGCTTCACGAACAGCATCGCACAATACGTGTATGAGTCAGAAATGGTATTTAAACACTGCGGTTGACCTTCACCAACAGTGTTGTACAATACTTGTATGAGTAGGAAATAATATACTGCAGTTTGACCAGCAGTGTCACAGTACTTATGAAAATAAAAGAAAAAATGTATAGTACACTGGGGCACAGCACAAACATTTTTTTTTCTATTTATAATTATAATTTTAGGCTTTTCGTTTTTATCTTTTATTATTTTAATTTTACATTGGGGCGGAGCCCCTGGATGGATGGACAGATCACCATTTTCAGATACAGCAGACACAGCACCATTTTTCAGATACATCAGACAGAGTACCCATTGCAGACACAGCAGAGAAAGTACTCCTGCCTGGACTGGTACAGCAGAGCACCCCTTTCAAATACAGCATACAGAGCATCCCGCCTGGACTGATACAGCCGAGCACACCTGTAAGATACAGCAGACAGGGCACCCCTTTTTCAGATATAGCAGACAGAGCACCCTTTTTTCAGATACAGCATACAGAACACCCCTGCCTGGACTGATACGTCAGAGCACCCCTTTAAGATGCAGCAGATAGAGCATTCCTTTTCTCAGATACAGCAGACAGAACACCCCTGCCTGAACTGATACAGCAGACAGAGCACCCCTTTCAAATACAGCAGACAGAGCACCCCACCTAGATGAATACAACAGAGCACCCCTTTAAGATACAGCAGCACAGTATCCCTTTTTCAGATACAGCAGACAGAGCACCCCTTTCAGATGCAGCTGACAGAGCAGAGCACCTTGCCTGGACTGATACAGCAGAGCACCCGTGGACTGATACAACAGACAATGTACCCGCCTCACACCAGAAAACACAGTACTGAGATGAACACGTCTGTCCAGTACACTCTCCACAGCCAGAGTGAAGATGACTCTGATCACTGCAGACCTTTATAGAATCCAAAACCCACGAGAATCCAACAGCGGCAAGATGACATTTGCCTGCGCTTTGGGATCCGAGTAAGGCGGGAAGTACTGAGCCAGACTCGGATCCCGCCTCAGATGCAGTTTTTTTTGGCTCATATATATCTTTTTGGGCTCATTTACTGTTGGAAAAAAGTTAATTCTGTAGCACACTTTTCAGACACAGCAGGATGCACA
This sequence comes from Pseudophryne corroboree, assembly GCF_028390025.1. Lineage (NCBI taxonomy): Eukaryota > Metazoa > Chordata > Amphibia > Anura > Myobatrachidae > Pseudophryne > Pseudophryne corroboree. The sequence continues at coordinate 216,030,882 of NC_086444.1, forward strand.
TTTTTCAGTGTTACTACTGCTTACTACTGCTTTTATAATCTCCCTGGAATGTTTTTAAAAGCAGGCAAGTATGTAAGAAGGTTTATATACATTAGGACATCCGGGGGTGTGCCTTGGAGTGAGGTCGCATTCAGCTGAGCTCCTGGGCTGCTGTGTGGGGAACAGAGCTGCCACCCAGAGAACAGGGAAAGTAGTCCTGCCGCAGGATGCTGTACCCCCTACAGCTGCCCACGACACTCAGGACAAGTGCTGGCAAGAGCACCGACAAGGGAACATCTCCCGGGCACCACCTCTCTATACCGACAAAGTCAGCTCCGTAGTGACAGAGCACAGAATCTTAGCTCATGCTGTCTCGACCTCTGCACCGTAAGACCTGCTGCTACCTTCCTGCTGCTCACTGCCTCCCTACATCTCACGGCATACTGCTGAGAACTGTTGCCATCATTTGAAATTCTGACACCACCAAAAACAGCAATCGCGATTTTGGCCCACGCTGTTTTGATCTCTACACCTTGAGACCTGCTGCCTCTATACACCTTGTAGAACCCTGGCATCGTGGTTCAGAACAGCAACAATAAACAACAACAGTTTGAGACTATAGTAAAGAGCTAAAGATTAAACTGAGCGGGACAATATTGGTGTATTTCAGTTGTGGGTGCATAGTGTTGGAGACTCCCATGATATGGAGGCATGTTGAAGTAAAGTCAAGTGAGAGATTGCTGTAAGACTATGTATACAGCAGAACTCAAATATATGTACATTTAGAACAATGCAACATTTATTATTTTACCATTGCTAGTTTTCTTTAGGAGCTCTAAATCCTCTATACCAGGCCTGGCTAACCTGTAGCTCTCCAGCTATTGTGAAACTATGAATCCCAGCATGCCCTGCAACATTTTTGCTATTAGGGAATGTCAAAACGGTGGCAGGGCATGCTTAGATGTGTAGTTTCATAACAGCTGGAGAGCCACAGGTTGGCCAGGCCTGCTCTATACTATAATATATCAGAATTCGCCTTTTGAGCCATGGAGAAATATGTGGCAAAAGCCCCAAAAAGGCAACAAAGCATCACAGGCGAAAAATAAAACAGCTTATAAAGATAAATCTGGATATTTTGAGAAGTCTTCTGCAGCTCCTTCTCCTAAAATCTCAGGCAATGCAGATATACTGGCTGAAGCTGAGAAATATAGGCCATTGTCAGTCCAGAGAGCCAGAGATATTTCTGACATCATATCACCTTTATTGGATGCCAAAATGGCCCCATTAACTGAGGCTGTTAATTCTGCAGTGACACAAATATCAAAACATGCAAAATACCTTATAGAGCCAGTAGAGACAATATCCACATTAGAGGATGATTTAAATGCGGCAAAATTACAATGGCAGACTAAAGATTCTGCATTAACAGAATTTCAAGATAAAATCGAATATCTGGAAAACCATAATAGGAGGAATAACTTACGCCTTATTGGTCTCTCAGAATCTGTTTACACTAAAGATCTTCTACCCCTAGTCTATAAATGGTTGCCTGAAACACTGGTGGCACCACCTTCACCCTCTTTATACATGGTAGAATGTGCACACCGAATTGGCCCAGAGAGGCAATCAGCTCAACAACGACCCAGACCAGTAATATTCAAATAGCTGGATTAGCTTGATAAAGTGAGGATATTGGAGGCCTGTAGAAAATTTGGAAATCTTTGTTATGAAGGGTCGACATTACTTCTTTTTCAAGACTTTTCAAGTTTCAACACGTCGTCAGGCGTTTTCCCCAATATGCAAGGAACTTTATTCTAGGGATATCCATTTTTCTCTTCTGTACCCTGCAAAATTGAGAATTATATATGAAGGGAAAACATTTTATCTGGAAAATATAGAGGCTGCTCAGAACTTTCTGGAATCATTGCGTGCATCTTCCTCTCATGATCCTAGGAAGGTTGCGGACTGAAAACTTGCAAGAATTGATAAGAAATAATTACTCCCATATCCATGCTTATAATGTCAATTGATGTTGACATTAGAATGTTTATAAATTGGAGCTGGTTATATGGGGATAACTATGAGTTGTCTCAGATGTCGGGGCAAGGTGGAGCTAATGTATTCTCTTTTTTCTTTCTTGTTTTTCGTGGTTTAATTTTATTTCTTCTGCACTGGTATATTCTGACTATATTGCGATGGTCACTTAGACCATCAATCTGGATGCTGAAAATCACACAAAAAGGTGACAGGTTGTTAAATTTTGTAGAGATTCCATGTTATAAGGCTCAATTATAAAGGAATTGTGAAATATTATTTGTCCACATTCCTTCCTTTGTAAGTCGGGATGGGAGGAAGGAAATACGATTATGAATTTGTTGTTTTCAATTTAATAAAATTGGTTTATGAAGGGGACACTTAATGAATTAACCTCCACCACTATAACAAAAATATTTCTTAAGTTAGTCTTGTGGAACGTAGAAGGGTTAAATACTCAGATTAAAAGAAAAAAAGTCTTAAAAGATCTGAAAAAATTTAGACCAGATGTAGTAAGAAAAGAAACAAATAATTCCAGCGCGTCACTAACACCTAACTCATACAATTTGGGTCGTATGTGCTGAAAAGAGCAGCTCTCAACTGGACAGTACTGACCTGTCCACACAAAAAACAGCACAAAAGATGATAATATATTATCGGAGAGCGCTTGTAGCTATATATATATATCAAATTTATTACATATATAACACAATAAAATAAACACATGTACACATAAAAATGAATAATTAATTAAATAAAAAATTCCCCCTACTACAGCGGAATGAATTTAACCGGACGCTTATATTATGTCCAGAATAAAAGTGCTTATTGTGACCTTATTCTCAGTAAAAAGTCCCGAACAATATGCAGTCCTTTTTAGGAACAATTGATGATGCCTGCTGTTTAAATCCAGCTGTAAGTATTATTCACATGCTCATAGAGATCTCCTTATGTGTCAGATGGGAGCCGGCTTTCCACTCCTGTTAATTAATGCCGCTGAGCGGCCAGGTGCTTTGGATACTTATGCTTTAGTATCTATTTCAACTGACTTTTTTCGTCCACTCTCACTGCGCTAGATAGGGCCACATTTGCAAGATTGTCCACTTTACTCACAGCCAGGAGTGGATCCGTTTAGTATCCGTGGACGGCCCCCTGTTGTCAATCACAGCCACAGTCG